>NC_086448.1:476481336-476850711 GCF_028390025.1 Pseudophryne corroboree | reverse complement strand
CTCCGCGGAGACATTGACCAGCAGCAATTGCCTCCACAAAGTACACAGGGAGCTGAGATGGTGGATTCCAGTGGGGACGAATTGATAATCTGTGAGGAGGGGGATGTACACGGTGATATATCGGAGGGTGAAGATGAGGTGGACATCTTGCCTCTGTAGAGCCAGTTTGTGCAAGGAGAGATTAATTGCTTCTTTTTTTGGGGGGGTCCAAACCAACCCGTCATATCAGTCACAGTCGTGTGGCAGACCCTGTCACTGAAATGATGGGTTGGTTAAAGTGTGCATGTCCTGTTTTGTTTATACAACATAAGGGTGGGTGGGAGGGCCCAAGGACAATTCCATCTTGCACCTCTTTTTTCTTTTCTTTTTCTTTGCATCATGTGCTGATTGGGGAGGGTTTTTTTGGAAGGGACATCCTGCGTGACACTGCAGTGCCACTCCTAGATGGGCCCGGTGTTTGTGTCGGCCACTAGGGTCGCTAATCTTACTCACACAGCTACCTCATTGCGCCTCTTTTTTTCTTTGCGTCATGTGCTGTTTGGGGAGGGTTTTTTGGAAGGGACATCCTGCGTGACACTGCAGTGCCACTCCTAGATGGGCCCGGTGTTTGTGTCGGCCACTAGGGTCGCTTATCTTACTCACACAGCGACCTCGGTGCAAATTTTAGGACTAAAAAAAATATTGTGAGGTATTCAGAATAGACTGAAAATGAGTGTAAATTATGGTTTTTGAGGTTAATAATACTTTGGGATCAAAATGACCCCCAAATTCTATGATTTAAGCTGTTTTTTAGTGTTTTTTGAAAAAAACACCCGAATCCAAAACACACCCGAATCCGACAAAAAAAATTCGGTGAGGTTTTGCCAAAACGCGTTCGAACCCAAAACACGGCCGCGGAACCGAACCCAAAACCAAAACACAAAACCCGAAAAATTTCAGGCGCTCATCTCTAGTCTGCAATCATGTTTGCTGTTGCTCATACTTGATCAAACTGAATACCTTGATTGGCTCCAGGCCCTACTGTTCCACATCCATGTCAGGCATGTTTATTCTGTCCCTGTGACAGCATATGTAACTAGTAATAAGTAGTGATGAGCGAGGTTCGGTTTTACTCGGTTTTACTCGGTTTTACTCGGTTCTCAAAACGGCATCTTATTGGCTATCCAAAACACGTGACATCCGTGAGCCAATAAGATGCCGTTTTGAGAACCGAGTAAAACCGAGTAAAACCGAGTAAAACCGAATCCGCTCATCACTAGTAATAAGTAGGGATGAGCGGGTTTGGTTCCCTGAGAACCGAACCCTACCAAACACCACATCCTGAACCCGGATCTGAGCCCAGCTTCGGTCTTCCCGCCAGACTCGGAAACCAGAACGAGGCAAAACGTCATCATCCCGCTGTTGGATTATCACGGTTTTGGATTCCATATAAGGAGCCATGCGTAGCTGCCATTTTAACTCAAGTCCTGGAGAGTGTAGCGAGATTACATGTCTCCTCAGTGTCTGTGTGGGAAAGTGGTGTGGCGCATGGGGTGGTGACCTGCTCTTATGTGTCATTCCAGTGCTGTCTTGTGCTGCATCAGTTCAGTGGTGGTGTCTTGTGCTGCATCAGTCCAGTCACAGTGGTGGTGTCCTGTGCTTCCATAAGCCCAGTGTTGCTGTATAAATCCAGTCCAGTGGTGCTGTCTTGTGCTGCATCAGTCCAGTGGTGGTGTCCTTTGCTGCCATAAGTCCAGTGGTGGTGTCCTGTGCTGTCATAAGTCCAGTGGTGCTGCTGTATAAGTCCACTACAGTGGTGCTGTCTTGTGCTGCATCAGTCCAGTCACAGTGGTGATGTCCTGTGCTGCCATAAGTCCAGGGGTTAAGTTCAGGGGTACTGCCATATAAGTTCAGGGGTACTGCCATATAAGATCATGGGTACTGCCGTATAAGTCCAGTGGTACTGGCGTATAAGTATAGGGCCACTGCTGTATAAGTTCAGGAGTACTGCCACATACAGTAAGTCCACGGGTACTGCCAAATAAGTCCAGTGGTATTGCTGTATAAGTCCAGTGGTACTGCCATATAAGTTCATGGGTAGGGTTACTGCCATGAATGTCCAGTCCAGTGGTGCAGCCGTATAAGTCCATGGGTACTGCCGTATAAGTCCATACCAGTGGTGCAGCCATATAAGTCCAGTGATGCTGCCATATAAGTCCAGTCCAGTGGTGCAGCCGTGCAAGTCCAGGGGTACTTCCATATACGTTCAGGGGTACTGCCATATAAGTCCAGTCCAGTGGTGCAGCCATATAAGTCAAGGGGTACTGCCATGTAAGTCCAGTCCAGTAGTGCAGCCGTATAAGTCCAGTGATACTGCCATATAAGCCCAGTCTAGTGGTGCAGCCATATAAGTCCAGGGGTACTGCCATATAAGTCCAGTGGTGCAGCCGTATAAGTTCTGGGGTACTGCCATATAAGTCCAGTGGTGCAGCCGTATAAGTTCTGGGGTACTGCCATATAAGTCCAGTTCAGTGGTGCAGCTGTATAAGTTCAGGGGTGCTGCGGTATAAGTATAGAGGTACTGCTGTATAAGTCCAGCGGTACTGCCGTATATGTTCAGGGGTACTGCCGTATAAGTCCGGTGGTACTGCCGTATAAGTCCAGTGGTACTGCCGTATACTGTAAGTTCAGGGGTACTGGCATATAAGTACAGTCCAGTGGTGCATCCATATAAGTTCATGGGTACTGCAGTATAAGTACAGTGGTACTGCCGTATAAGTATAGTGGTACTGCCGTATAAGTTATGGGGTACTTCCGTATAAGTCCAGTCCAGTGGTACTGCCATATAAGTCCAGGGGTACTGCTGTATAAGTCCAGTCCAGTGGTGCAGTACCTCTGGACGGCACGGGTACTGCACCACTGGATACTGCCACTAATGATACTGCCATATAAGTCCAGTCCAGTGGTGCAGCCGTATAAGTCCAGTGGTACTGCCGTATAAGGCCAGTTCAGTGGTGCAGTCGAATAAGTCCAGGGGTACTGCCGTACAAGTCCAATGTTACTGCTGTATAAGTCCAGTCCAGTGGTGCAGCCATATAAGTTCAGGGGTACTGCTGTATAGGTCCAGTGGTTCTGACGTATAAGTTCAGGGGTACTGCCAGATAAGTCTCGTCCATTGGTGCAGCTGTATAAGTTCTGGTGTACTGACGTATAAGTCCAGTTCAGTGGTACTGCCGTATAAGTTTAGTGGTACTGCTGTATAAGTTCAGTCCAGTGGTGCAGCTGTATAAGTTCAGGGGTACTGCTGTATAAGTCCAGTGGTTCTGACGTATAAGTTCAGGGGTACTGCCAGATAAGTCTAGTCCATTGGTGCAGCTGTATAAGTTCTGGGGTGCTGACGTATAAGTCCAGTTCAGTGGTACTGCCGCATAAGTCCAGTGGTACTGCCGTATAAGTCATGTGATACTACCGTATAAGTTCAAGGGTACTGCCATATAAGTCCAGTCCAGTGGTGCATCCATTCAAGTTCAGGGGTACTGCTATATAAGTACAGTGGTACTGCCGTATAAGTCCAGTGGTACTGCCGTATAAGTTCTGGGGTTATGCCGTATATAATCCAGTCCAGTGGTGCAGCCGTATAAGTTCAGAGGTACTGCCGTATAAGTCCAGTGGTGCTGCTATATAAGTACAGTGGTACTGCCATATAAGTTATGAGGTACTTCTGTATAAGTCCAGTCCAGTGGTGCAGCCATATAAGTCCAGGGGTACTGCTGTATAAGTCCATTCCAGTGGTGCAGCTGTATGAGTCTAGTGATACTGCCATATAAGTCCAGTCCAGTGGTACAGCCGTATAAGTCTAGGGGTACTGCTGTATAAGGCCAGTCCAGTGGTGCTGCCATATAAGTTATGGGGTACTGCCGTATAAGTCCAGTGGTACTGCCATATAGGTCCAGCAGTACTGCTGTATAAGTCCAGTGGTACTGCCGTATAAGTTCAGGGGTACTGCAGTATAAGTCCAGTGGCACTGCCGTATAAGTTCATGAGTACTGCCATAAAAGTCCAGTCCAATGGTGCAGCCATATAAGTATAGAGGTACTGCTGCATAAGTTCAGTGGTACTGCTGTATAATCCAGTGGTACTATTATAGGTTATGGGGTACTGCTGCATAAGACCAGTCCAGTGGTGCAGCTGTATAAGTCCAGTGGTACTGCCGTATTAGTCCAGTGGTACTGCCGTATAAGTTCAGGGGTACTGCTGTATAAGTTTAGTGGTACTGCCATATAAGTCCAGTGGTACTGCAGTATAAGTTCAGGGGTACTGCTGTATAAGTCCAGTGGTACTGCTGTATAAGTCCAGTGGTACTGCCATATATGTCCATTCCAGTTTTGCTGCCATATAAGTTCAGGAGCACTGCCGTATAACTCCAGTGGTTCTGCCATATAAGTCCAGTGGTACTGCCGTATAAGTCCAGTCCAGTGGTGCAGCCGTATAAATTCAGGAATACTGCCGTATAAGTCCAGTGGTGTTGTCCTGTGCTGTATATTATTTACTCAAAATAAAGAGATTGTCAATATTTAATCCAAATAATTTTTACAGGGTTTGCCCTTTGTGGTTTAGGGGTACGCCTCTCTGAGGCGCATATATTGTTAGATAACTCCATCCAAATAAAAGGGTTATTGTTATCCAAATTATTTTTACAGGCTTTGCCGTGTGTGTGTGTGTGTGTGTGTGTGTGTGTGTGTGTGTGTGTGTGTGGTTTAAGGGTACACTCTCCTGTGCCACCAATATTGTGCTTGTATTACATCTGGGCAAATTCCAGCACGTCCCATATTTTGCACATACAAATAATTTGGTGGTGCAGAATTTTTTGAGAAATGACAGGGGCGTGCAGGAGATGCTGTCAGTGGCACGATAAATTGCGGGCCACTTTCATTATTTAGCCACTACGTGCCACTTCTAGATGGGCCAGGTGTTTGTGCAGCACACTTGTGTCGCTTAGCTTAGTTAAACAGCAACCTCGGTGCACCTCTTTTTCTTCTTTGCATCATGTATTGTTTGGGGACTAGATTTTTTAAGTGCCATCCTGTCTGACACTGCAGTGCCACTCCTAGATGGGCCAGGTGTTTGTGCCGCACACTTGTGTCGCTTAACTTAGCCATCCAGCTACCTCATTGCACCTCTGTTTCTTTTTGCATGATGTGCTGTTTGGGGACTATTTTTTAAATCTGTCATCCTGTCTGCCACTGCAGTGCCACTCCTAGATGGGCAAGGTGTTTGTGCTGCACATTTGTGTCGCTTAGCTTAGTTATACAGCAACCTTGGTGCACCTCTTTTTCTTCTTTGCATCATGTGCTGTTTGGGGACTAGTTTTTTTAAGTGCCATCCTGTCTGACACTGCAGTGCCCCTCCTAGATGTGTGCCGCACACTTGTGTCGCTTAGCTTAGCCATCCAGCTACCTTATTGCATCTCTTTTTCTTCTTTGCATGATGTGCTCTTTGGGGCCTAGTTTTTTTTAAATCTGCCATCCTGTCTGCCACTGCAGTGCCACTCCTAGATGGGCCAGGTGTTGTGCCGCCCACTTGTGTTGTTTAGTCATCCAGCCTCCTCGGTGCAACCTTTTGGCCTAAAAACAATATTGTGAGGTGTTCAGTGTTCAGAATAGATTGGAAATGAGTTGAAATGAATATTATTGAGGTTAATAATATTGTGGGATCAAAATTACCCCCAAATTCTGTGATTTTAGCTGTTTTTGTGTTGTTTTAAAAAATCATCCAGATCCAAAACCAAAACTAAAACCCGAATGGGTGGTTATGGCAAAACCAATCCAGATCCCTAAGATGAGCGAGGATTTAGATCCAAAACCAAAACACAAAACACGAAAAGTGCACGCCGCACATCTCTATTAAGAAGTAATGACAAAAATGATGGGCTTCTAACATTTACACATAGAAATGCTAAATAATATTGTTTATGAATAAATATAAGTTTCATATAATTTTGTGCCCATTTATGTATCAAAACATTCTTAAGATGGTATGCGGTCAACAGACCGCTGTCTCAATACCGACGCTGGGATCCCGACGAGGGTACTAACCGCCGCCGGAATGCCAGCGACCTAAGTGATTCCCCCTCTCTGGTTGTATATGACACCCATAGAGGAAGAATAGAACATGTGGTGAGCTAAGCTCACCACCGAGCCCGCAAGGGTCTTTGTAGCACTCGCCCCCCTGCTGGCATTCGGCCAAACGGGATGACTATGTTGGTATTACATAACGATCCCCTTAAGGTGTATTCGACAATTGTGATGTTCTTCAATTGAATCTTCCTCAAAGTGAATACACAAATAAAGATACCTCACAATATATATATATATTTATATATATATATAAAGACCCAAAACAAATGGCACTGGAGGCTTGCATATAACAAAACTGTGTATTGATAGGTACCTATCAATACACGGTTTTGTTATATGCAAGCCTCCAGTGCCGTTTGTTTTGGATCTTTATGCTGATTTGTATCCAGGCACGGGGCGAAGGTGACCACATTGATGGGAGAGCCGGCTGCTATGGACTGTATATATAAACAAAGCACACCTTACGGTAGGAAGCCTTTACATTTTTATAGCATTGTGAACATTACTTGGAATCATTGCTCAGATTTAGAGATGTTGTCCAGGTATTACACATATAAACTCAAAAGAGAGAACATATAGAGTCTGATTTTGAGCCACTAGCAAAATTTATTTTCAAGCAAATGTTCAATTTTTTAACTGCACATGCACATAAGTTGCTAAAAAGTCATGCAACACATGTCCCATGGTTTGTACGCACGGAGGCGCAGTCAGTGGCGGAACTAGCAAGCGGTAGGCCCAGGTGCGACAAAATGCTTTGCCCCCCCCCATCCCATCCAAGTCCACCCCCTCACCCCTTGAGAGGATCTGGTGAGGGGGACCTGCTCAGGGCCAGAGAAATGGATACCTAGCAACAGTGCCGTAACTAGACATTTTAGCACTGTGTGCTAGAAACGGCATCGGAGCCCCACCCCTGCATGCAAAACAGGGGCAGTGCGCGTCGTAGGCGCGCGCAAAAATACATAGTGGCGTGACTTCGCGGGGAAGGGGTGTGGCCACAAAATTATACCAATTCCTAAAACGGTGCACAGTAGTCTCCATTCTTCAAATTACGCCGCACAGTAGCACCACTACACCAGGTAGAGACCCTTTTACACCTTACAGCGAACAGATTCCTCTTTTTACACATTACAGCAGACAGCGTCCCCTTTTTACACATTAAGGCAGACAGCGTCCCCCTTTTTATACATTACGGCAGACAGCGTCCCCTTTTTACACATAACGGCAGACAGCGTGCCCTTGCTACACATAGCGGCAGACAGCGTGCACTTTTTACACATTACGGCAGACAGCGTACACTTTTTACACATAACGGCAGACAGCGTGCCCTTGTTAAACATAGCGGCAGACAGCGTACACTTTTTACACATAACGGCAGACAGCGTCCCCTTTTTACACATTACGGCAGACAGCGTGCCCCTTTTTATACATTACGGCAGACAGCGTCCCCTTTTTACACATAACGGCAGACAGCGTGCCCTTGTTAAACATAGCGGCAGACAGCGTACACTTTTTACACATAACGGCAGACAGCGTCCACTTTTTACACATTACGGCAGACAGCGTCCCCTTTTTACACATAACGGCAGACAACGTACACTTTTTACACATAGCGGCAGACAGCGCGCCCTTGTTACACATTATGGCAGACAGCGTGCCCTTGTTACACATTACGACAGACAGCGTGCCCTTGTTACACATTACGGCAGACAGCGTGCCCTTGTTACACATTACGGCAGGCAGATTCCCCCTTTTTACACGTTGCGGCAGGCAGTCCCCCATTTTTACACATTGCGACAGGCAGATTCCCCATTTTTACACATTACGGCAGGCAGATTCTCCCTTTTTACACATAGCGGCAGGCAGATTCCCCATTTTTACACATTGCGGAAGGCAGATTCCCCATTTTTACACATTGCGCAGGCAGTCCCCCCTTTTTACACATTGCGGCAGGCAGTCCCCCATTTTTACACATAGCAGCAGGCAGTCCACCCTTTTTACACATTGTGGTAGGCAGTCCCCCATTTTTACACATAGCGGCAGGCAGTCCCAACAAATAAAGAAAGAAAGATACAGAAAGAAATAAAGAAAGAAAGAGACAGAAAGAAAGAAAGAAAGAAAGAAATAAAGAGAAAGAAAGAAAGTAGAATCATACTTACCCTCTCCGCTGGCTCAGGCTCCTCGTGCAGCTTGACGATTCCCGGGCAGTAGACGAGGTGGAGGAGGGAGCCGCAGCAGCGCTGTGTTATTGGTGGAGGCGCTGCTGCTGCTGCCCCCCCTGCTTCACTATAGGCTGTTCGCGGAAGACAGCCTATAGTGAAGCAGAGGGGCAGCACAGCAGCGCCTCCACCAGTAACAAAGCGCTGCTGCGGCTCCCTCCTTCACGTCCGTCCTCCTCCTTCCCCCGTCCGTGCCGCTGCTCTTCTCCTCTGTGGGCGGCTGTGCGATGCGGGCAGCGGTTGCCCGCAGCGCACAGTGGCATGTAATGAGTCAGTTTGACTTATTACATGCTTGGGCCCCTGGACAGAGGCGGGCCCCAGTGCAACGCACTGCTTGCCCTGCCGGTAGTTCCGCCTCTGGGCGCAGTAGCTATTGAGATGCACAAATTTCACAAATGTATTGGAAATGTATTGACTATTCCAGGGTGGTTACTGGAAGGTGGCTATCCAGATGCATGAAGATCCACTGTCTTAAGGGCTTGTAATAGGAATGCTGCAGGGGTTTCTCATAATTGGTTGCGAACTCAGGGCCTAATTCTCTGAGATTTGCAAATGCAAAGCTGCTTGCAGCAACTTTGCAATTGCAGTCCTTAGCAATGAAAATGCAAGAGGAGGTGCATACCACCTCCTCTCTGCATTTGCAATGGAATTGCATCGATGGTCGCAATGTTCATCTGCAACAGTAGGTTGAGTAAGCTTAAGCTTCCTCAGCCTTGACAGCACAGTACAGCTTCCGAGGCCAAGGTAACTGCATCTTGTGATGCAGTCCTTGGTCTTGCCACTCCCAGAAAATAATGGGGGGGGGGCAACACGCCGCCCCATTCCTCCCCGTGAACGCCTCTGCCTGTCAATATGGCAGAGGTATTTGCATATGTGCTCCACGATTGCAGGACTGGTTCTGTACATGCGCAGAACGGGTCCTGCGCTTGCGCAGGAATCAAATATCAGGGAAATGCAGTAAGGATCGTATCGGCGATCCTTACTGAATTAGCCCCTCAGACACTTAAGGGTGAATTTACTAAAGGTTTATTTTGACTGATTATAAATTAATTTAAATCACTGTGTTTTTAGGGGTTAATACACACATTCACTAACAGACCATTTTTATGTAATTTTTTTAAAATGTTTGTAAATGTACGAGTTAGCCCTTGAGATACAACTTTAATTAAATTCAACATTTAGTAAATTTACCCCCAAATCGCAACCATTGGATGCCATAATCTGATATGCTCTTAGCATGAGGCTGGTGAAAGTCATCTGAGGATGCGCCAAGCGGAATTGTTGCATCTAAAGGTGCACAAAGTGGGTGTCTCAGTCCTTACACATTCAGATTCACACTTGTACACCTGGGAAGGGTTTATAATTAGAGTGCGGCGGACACTTTTCAGGTTTTGTGTTTTGTTTTTGGATCTGGATCTCCATTCGTGTTTTGGATCTGGATTCATTTTTTCCAAAACCATCCTTTTGGGTTTTGGTTTTGGATCTGGATGTTTTTTGAAAAAAGCATAAAAACGGCGAAAATCATAGAATTTAGGAATAATTTTGATCCTACAGTATTAACCTTAATAACATTAATATACATAAACCTCCGTATGATAATGTGTGGACCCTTATTCAAAGTAAAGCATTCAATACCTTTAATACCAAGAAATAATGACACGGAGACTTGAATTTGGCAGAAAATTGTTAGCTATTTATTGTACCCTAACCATTAGAAAAAACATGTAAAGTAAAATTTTAGTTAACATGCCGATTCAGCCGGCATATGGTGGCAGAAAAAAGAACGGCTATACTCCACTGACGATAACCTCAAAAAACATTAAAACCCAAACGATCCTAATTTACCACAAACCATACATAGGTAATAGGTGCCCGACTCAGACCTCCACGCTACTGCCCACCCTGATGGGTGATGACGCTGCCCCCTGATGGGTGATCTAGCGGCCTTAAAAGTCAATGGAGGTGAGAGCACCTAAACCACACCAATACTGTAAACAACTGTAACTAACAAGTCAAACTACAACCTGCCGTTCTTTTCCACCAACAGCGAAAGACTCTTCCCCAGAGTCTTTGCACCGCCACCATACCCTCAACCTAACTCCTGCAACACCAGAAACAGATCCTCCAGGAAAAACAACATCCCCTTCTTGGACAGATGCCCACCATCAGGCCGAAAAAGGTGACTGGCACGAAACCGAATCCTAGGGTGGCGAACCACTTTCCCTCCATGAGCCAAAACCCACTTCGCCACCGCTGCATTCACCTTTTGCCTGGCCACATCAATCGGGCGACCGTCCACCACTCCTCGCCAACGCAACCTTGGCACCATCATAGAGAACACCAAAACACAATTGGGCCACGCTGCGGCCATACTGGCCAGATCCTCCATCATGGCCCATCGCAGCTCCAAAGATGTTCTCTTCCCCAGATCGTTGCCACCCAAATGGACAACCAGCACCCTAGGGAATCCATGCTCGCTGACCTGACCGACCAATCTACTCTTCAGATCATGCCACATCATCCCACGCCAACCAAGCCAACGAACGCCATGAGCCCAAGGAAAAAACTGCGCCCCCTCCGAGGCCAAAAACCTGGCTGCCCAGTAAACATAAGAGTGGCCAACTACCCAGATTGCCAAATCGTCGTCTACCCAACCTGAAGAGAAGGAAAGGACTAAAAATCGGTTAATAAGTATCCTAACAGGAGCTTATTGAGTGCATTAACCTGAAGGATCTGCCAAAAGAAAAAAGGTGTTTTCATGTCTTGCATAAGTCACGGCCTAGCCGATCTAAACAAGCTTCCAGCCAATCGAAGCATAACATAAAGATACAACGGGAAAGATCAAAGTAAATTAAGGAAAATAAAAGGGGGGGGGTTTAAAATGGGAAAAACATGTAAGAACTCAGCTGGAGGTGAAAGCGTAAAAACCTGCTGAAGGACTAATCAGCCGAATTGTAGATTGAAATTCAGTCCGTCAAGTCAGGCAAAAAATCGCAAAAGTACTCCAGACCTCCGCTGCCAGCAGCGGCGAGTAGCTAGTCCCTGAGTAGGATGAACAGGGGAGACAAACAGACACAACTGCACAAGGACGTACTTCATGAACTTATACAACTTCTAATAAAAATGAACTGTTAAACAAACTAAAGACTCATGAAACTGGGCGAATATAACGTCTGTAACTTGACGACTTCCATCGCCCTACTGCCTGAATCTCCGCAACGGAAAAACCCGCCAACGCAGCCGACCTCGCCGCCCCGATTCGGAAAGAATGCGTACCGAAATCAGCGGGTGAAAGGCCCAAGCTCGCCAGACAGCGACTCAGCATCCAACGAAACTGATATTTCGTCAAAGGTAAACCGTCATAATGCAGCAGCCACGACCCCTGCACACCGGGCCAAACCGCTGCATATTTCGATGCAAATCTCACCGGGCAAATGCTCCACTCCAGAGACGGTACCAAAGTGACCCATCGCCCTCTACCTACTTGGTCCGTCTTAGAGCGACGCAATCTGCACAGCAAGGACCTCTCACCCACCACCACGTCATCCAGAAGCATGCGCGAGTCTGCCCGCTTAGATGGCGCTACCAGCTCCGAAACCCGAAAGGCTCCATGGTAAGCCATGGAGAACGCCAACTGGAACAAAAGCGATTCAAAAATTGACGACGCAATACTGCCTACCGCATAGATGACAGCCGGTAGCAAGGCCGCATCGATGGGGCGTCGCCTATCAGGCGGCGTAGGCGCCACGCGCGCCCACCCTTTCATCGCCTTTACCAGAAGCCCGCTCTTTGTCATGTCAGGGACACCCTAGATTTTATTAAAAAATGAAATCCCTGCTAAGTACCGTGACACCACCGCTCTGGACCCACCCATGACAAAAAGCTGCCAAATAAAAGAAAGCATCATCCGATGCCCGCTCTTGCCTTCTTGACTACGTCCTCGGACAAACTCTTCCCACTCGCTCCAAGCTTGACCGTAAGCCTTGAGCATGTTCGGAGCCACTGACAACATCGCTAGACCCTCCAGTCCGGTCCGATCACCTGCCAGACATAACCGGGACATTGAAACCCCCGCTCGTTGGCCTCGGGTGCCAACAAACGAAATCTCTCCCACTGACCGCGGGACAACGCGTCGGCAATTCCGTTCTCAAGCCCTGGCACATGCTGCGTGCGGAACCATACATTCTTATGCAAGCATGTCAGCAGCAATCGCCCAAGCACCCTCAGAACCACCAGCGACTTCGCCCTCTGGTTATTTATCGCATGCACCACGCCCAGATTGTCACATCTAAACAAAATGCTGCGATGAGCCAGACGATCGCCCCAGACCTCCAGCGCTACCATTATGGGGAAAAGCTCCAGCAGCAAAAGGTCCTTAGTAAAACCTTCGCGATGCCAATTCTCAGGCCACGCCCCAAGATCCCTCTAGGTAGCAACCGAACCCAGAGGAACCCGCCGCGTTGGTAAACAGCTGTAACCTAGCATTGTCGGTCGTTGGGGCAGCCAGATACGCACCCCATTAAAGTCCTCCAGGAACGAGGCCCAGACGGCCAAATCCCTCTTAATCTCGGAGGACAAACGAATGAAATGATGCGGCCTGGCACACCCCGCCGTCGCCCTCTCCAGTTTTCGGCAGAAACCCTGCCCATCGGGATCACCCGGCAAGCAAAGTTCAAGAGTCCCAGCAAGGACTGCGCCTGACTCAGCGTGACTTTGCGCGACATCACGAACTGGCCAATAACCTCGCGGAGCTTTGCGACCTTGGCCTGAGGAAGTTGACACGAGCCTGCCACCGTGTCGATTTCAATCCCCAAGAACGACAAACAGGAAACCGGCCCCTCCGTTTTATCCTCGGCCACAGGAACGCCAAAATTATAAAACAACGCTCGGATGCTGAACAGCAAGTCGCTGCAACGCGGCGAATTCGCCGGTCCCACACACAGGAAATCATCGAGGTAATGCACAACTCCATGACTCCCTGAAGAAGACTCCACGCACCAATGCAAGAATGTGCTAAACCTTTTAAAAAACGAGCAGGAAACGGAACATCCCATCGGCAAACATTTGTCAATGAAATGTTCCGCTCCGATCCGAAAACCCATAAAACGGAATGAGTCCGGATGCAACGGGAGCAACCGAAACGCGGACTCAACATCGATCTTAGCCATCAGAGCTCCCGGGCCGTAACTACGAACCAACTCCAGCGCCTCGTCAAACGACTGGTACACCACCGAGCAGTGTGCCGGCGGTATTGCGTCGTTGACCGACGACCCTGATGGGTAAGAAAGATGTTGAATGAGCCGAAAGGCACCCGGAGTCTTCTTGGGGACTACCCCCACTGGGGAAATGACCAAGTCATCCAATGGGGGCGAGCTAAACGGGCCCTCCATCCTACCCATTCGCACCTCTTTATCGACTTTCTCGCACAAAATATACGGCAAGGCGCGAGCGGACTGAAGATTCCGGAGAGCCTTGACTGATACTTCGCCCGCAACTGGCAAGCGGAAACCAAACTTAAAACCCTGAAACAAAAACTGAGCGTCCGTACTATTCGGATACCAATCCAACCATTTGGACATGGCGTCCAAATTAATTGGTGTTGGGGCCCTGTGGAGCGATCCTGCTCGCGCCGGGTCTTGCGTAGCTTTGCTTTCCCCTTGCGCCTTGCCGATTTCCTTTAAAACAGTTGGAGGCCGGGTGGAAGTCACCACATTGCAAGCACGAATGTCAAAACCGACACTGCTTGCCGAAGGAACAGGTCACATTATTAAATGCGAAGCACTTCCCCCTCGCGGCAGCCTGCCCACCCCTGCGGATAGCCAACCTACCCTTCCTACCCGGTCCGCCTTCTGCGCTACTCCCCTGAGCGGGCGACCCTGTGCGTTGCCCGTCCGCCCCCGGATTCCGGGGCTCCTTTACGGGTTGAGAAGCCCGGGTGACCTGGAGCCAGACCTCCACGTCCTTGCACCCAAAGTCAATAATCTGTAAGCAGTCCTGCTTCTCTCGGAACTTCTCATCATACGTCCGCCATTCGATTCCTGACGATGTGCGCTGCATATTGTGTATCAAGTGCAGGTATCGTATGACGTTCATATGTTCCTCATGCCTATCTTCCAGATAACACGCCGCAAAGACGCAAAAACCGGCCAGCCAGTTGTCGAAAGTACGGAAAGCTTCAGCTCCGATGCCTTTCTTAGCTGTCGCTGCCTTATACTCATTCTTCGCGTCCTTAGTCAGCACGAACATATCCACGTAATCGCCTCTGCAGATCTTCCTATGGCAGCTATCCCGCAACCCCCTCAAAACTGCTGTATAATCACAGTGGACTACTACCGGCAAATCGCGGTGCTTCTTGGCCCTGCGAGCGTCCTCGCTTAGCCGCTTGCGTCTCTTCCGTCTCTCCTGCGGCCCTGCTGCCCTCTTAGCGTACTTCGTTGCACGCTTTTTTGCCCTAGTCGTGCTACTGAAGTCGGACGCTTGCGACGACAGGGATGAAGAAGAGGAGGAACTGAGAGAACTGGAGCGCGCACTGGAGCCCGACGCCGCCTGCTCAACCTCACCTGATGCTGTCGACTGTACGGACTGGGAGTCCTCCGGTGTGGAAACATCGAAATCCTCTTCATCGCTCATGTCCACCTCAACCTCTCCGCAATCACCTGAAAAAGAAAACAAAGCACGGGACCCAGAACCCACTCCCGGGGCATGCCTAGCACTCCGGGGCAAAGACGTCCCCACCTCGCGTCCGCGCTCCGTCCGTACTGGACGGTGTCCCAACTGCACTGCGGCCGCCCCCAGGTCACGACAAGCGCACGCTAGTCGCTGAGCTGCTAACCCCCGGCTGCGTACCGGGTGCCCCGGGGATGCGGCTGCGGCCAATGGGCCCAATGCCGCCACCACCGTCGACAGAGCCGACGCCAACTCTCCGGAAGCCTCCTGACTTCCCAAAAAATCACGTCCGGCACTGGCGGGAGCCCCCGCAGATGCCGGCGCACCTCTCCTGGCCCGTCGGCCGGCAGGCGCCGATAAGGGACCCAACCGCCAATACCCCGCCTGGCCTGCTGATGATCCGCTAGCCCCCATGACCATGATTGGCGTGGTCCCCCACCAATCCTCTAACCCATCCTGCGCCTGCTGGCCCTCACTATTGCTGCTGTGCCTGCCACCAGCCCCTCAGCGCGTGCCCTCCCCCCGCAGGCCGGAGCTCTCTCCGTCTGCAGGGAAGGCACCTCTGTGGGGCTCAGTGCTACCGCGCCCTATCCTGGGACCCCCCCCCCCCCCGCCGCCGCTCCCCGCCGGACTCCGGCTGTAAGGGAGGCAGCAGGGGAGACGTTGAAACTGGCGGCGCCGCTGTTCGCACACGTGCGCAAACAGCGCCACTGGCAGAGAGCGCGGGCGGGCGCACACCTCGTGCGCGCGGCCCGCCGCTTCCCGCCACCGTCCTCCCAGCATCTGGGCCACCAGCAGGGACCGCCGGACGAGGCCCCACAACAGGCCTCGTCCGACCTGCCGCCGCTCTCCGCCCACCCCGGCCCCCTCGCCCGGCACCACTACGCGGCCGTGACAAGGGGGACGGGTGGGGAGATGGGATGGGAGCCCCCGTAGGCCGCCCGCTCTGGCGCGCATGCGCGCGCCCGCGGGTGCCATCTCCCGGCAACGGCGCCTCACCCTCCAGAGGTGGAGGTGAAGGCTGATGCCCGGCCACCTCCGGCTGGCTCCCCCAAGCCCCCGGCCCCCCCTGCCGCCCGCGGCCGGAGGTTAACACCGGACCCGAAACAAGGGGCAGGGAAGACCAGGTCCGCCCAGCCACCGCCGCGCGGGCACCCGCGCTGGCACCGGCGAACGGGGAACGGGCAGATGAGCCCGCAGGCCCATCCGTGGACCCAGCTTCACCGCCTGCAGAGCGGTAACGAGCTGGGGTCCCGGCAGAGCGAAGGGGGCAAGAGGCGGCCATTATCCCAAGCAGTATGTGGGGGAGATGAGAGAGGAGGGTGAAACTATAACAGTGCAGTGCAAGATTGAAGACTCTAAATAGCTTAGCTAAAAAACACTAGTGCATGTGCAATTCAGCAACACTCACCAGAAGGCAAACCAGCAGCAAGAGAGACTTAGCTAGCCTATACATCCCTATATATACTGATCCCTCCCTTCTCTACCATTGGCTGTACTTTTCATAACAGTTAGGTCCACCCCTCACAGGAGGTTTAACTCTCTCCATTCCTATGCCTGTCATTTTGCTCTCCCTCATTTCCATTTTATTCTGAACAGCGCACACCTCACAATATTGTTTTTAGACCAAAAGGTTGCACTGAGGTCGCTGGATGACTAAGCTAAAAGACACAAGTGGGCGGTACAAACACCTGGCCCATCTAGGAGTGGCACTGCAGTGGCAGACAGGATGTCAGATTTAAAAAACTAGGCCCCAAAGAGCACATGATGCAAAGAAAGAAAAGAGTTGAAGATGGAATTGTTTTGGGCCCTTATGTTGTTTAAACAGAACATGCACAGTTTAATAAACCCATCATTTCAGTGACAGGTGGTCCCCCCTGGAAAAATCTTGCCAAGTTCCCCGAATCATAGCTAGCTACAAACATGCCACCTCCTTCTTTGATGACTTTTCACATTATGAGAAGAGGCAAGAGGAAGAGGACAGTGTGAAGGTGATTAAAAATTTGAGATGAACACGCAATCAGCAATAACACACAGGCTTTCACCTCCACTCCTATATTGGTGTGGAATGGAAAGGACTTCAACAAAGCAAATATATAATTACCACATTACTGGACAAACTGAAAAACTAGGGGCCAAAGCCTCCCAATTTGTACCCCCTTCTCAATTTTCAGGGATTAAGATAATCTCGGATATAATGCTGGGATGCAAACAAACTGGTGTATACCACAGGATCAAGATTGGATATGTTCCCCTCCATGGAGTCTCGAGACATATTTTGTGAAAATCTCGTGGGTTTCTTTTTTTCCATTTTTTATTGTATTTTTACATATTTTGTAGCAGAAGCCTTACTTTTGTTTTTCACAGCTCCCAGTTACACGCATGTGAGCATACCTGTGTGTCCCAGTTACACGCATGCGAGCATACCTGTGTGTTGTGTTTATGTTTTTAATACTTCATTTTTAAATAAAGCAGCCCTTAGATGTTTTAGCAGCCCCTTCTAAGCCGCCACAGCAGCCCCGGGTGGTGCAAGTTGAGTTTGAGTGGGTTCGACAGTACTAAGCAGGACTGTGCAGTGCATTTTTTGTTATTCAGCTCCTGCCCTAGTGGAGCTTACCATTCTACAGTCAAAACTTACTTCATACCATAAGTAGGACTGTGGGAGGAAGCAATGCTAACCTCTGTGCCCACAGCATGCCTCAGCCTGGCAAGCTCGGCCTTATTCAGTAACTGTTTGTGCCTCACTGGAGCTCCTGGTGCTGCAGTGCAATGGAAAGCTGATGCAAAGCAAGATTACTGAAACTCTGTTCTTCTAACACCGCAAGGTCTTGTGATAACCCTACGCAGCCCTTAGGAAAAGAAGATCCCTGTACAACAAATGCGCATCTTCTAAATAAATAATCCCAAAATGTGAAACATCAATAATAAATCAAAATTGAGGTTGACTAATTGGAGCCATTAATTTGACTGAGTCCCTAACAAGAAATAATTGAAAAAAACTCTCTCTAATGCTCTGGCAGAAAATATTACTTTTACCTCTACTACAGTTGCACTGGATTATGATTCAGTCTCTTCTGAGTCACACTGACTTTGGCCACAAATGTGATCTCATTGGAAAACACTTCGTCAAAATTGCAATTTTCATTTCTACCTTTGTGGCTATGTTTTCACAAATCTGTTTGTGATGTTGAAGCTTGTTTCATATCTGCTTTAGGCTTTCATTTAAACCTAGGATCAAGTACAGCAGTACCCCTGGAATTATACGGTAGCACCCCTGGACTTTTACAGTATAGGCAGCACCCCTGGAGAATTACACAGCACAGCAGACAGGCAACGGAGCCCCTGTACTTAAACGGCAGTGGGGCAGCACCCCTAGACTGATAGGGCAGAGGGGAAGCACCCCATATATTACAGCACCCCTGGAATGATGTGGCAAAGAAAAGATGTGCAAGATGGAATTGTCCTTGGACCTCCTACCCACCCTTGTGTTGTATAAACAGGACATGCACACTTTAACAAACTAATCATTTCAGCGACAGGGTCTGCCACATGACTGTGGCTGAAATTATTGTTTTTTTGGGCCCCCACCAAAAAATAAGCAATTAATCTCTCCTTGTACAAACTGGCTCTACAGTGGCAAGATGTTATCCTCATTCTCAGAATCCCCCCCCCTTCAGTGTTTACATCCTCATCCTCACAGAGAAATAATATTCAAACAAACCACATCATTTAGGTGTCAGTGTACTGCTTATGCTATTACCCAAAGTTTCTGAACTTAACAATGACTTCTGATGAATGCGCTGCAGGTGCTGTGTAAGGGAGGATGTTCCTAGTTGGTTAACGTCCTTACACTACTTATTATGGATTGACAAAAGCATCAGATGGCTTGATACCTGTTGTCCAGATTTGTGGAGAAATAATTCCACACTGAAGAGGAAGTTTTTCTGGTATTTTGCCCAGGCATAACAATGGGCTTTTTTTTATCTCATGGCCAACAATTGTTTCCACTGGTGCCTTATTCAAACAAACCACATCACCATCAGAATCCTCATCGTCAATGTCCTTCTCAGCGCCAGCTACACCCATATCCTTCTAAATCTGGTGTACTTCTACAATGACATCCTCAATCTCAATAGCAGCAACTGGACTGGCGGTTCTCCTTCCAGCACTTGCAGAGGACTTGCAAATGGTGGTAGAAGCCTCCTTTTCCCATACAGTGTTGTGATGACCAGGCCTAGGCATCGCCACCTTGGACAGTGCCAGAACCCCTGTATTTTCACTGCACTCCTTTTTTTTTACAGCATACAGGGCCAATGTACTTTTATTTTAACAGCAGCACCCCCGTATTTCTACAGCATACAGGACCAGTGTACATTTATTTTCACAGCAATAACCCTGTATTTTTACAGCATTCAAGACATGGCCAGTGTACATTTACTTTAACAGCAGCACCCCTGTATTATTACAGCTTACAGGAGCAGTGCAGTTTTATTTTAACAGCAGCACCCCTGTATTTTTACAGCATGCAGGACCAGTGTACTTTTATTTTAACAGCAGCACCCCATTATTTTTACAGCATAAAAGGGCCAGTGTACATTTATTTTCACAGCAGCACCCCTGTATTTTTACAGCATACAAGACAGGGCCAGTGTACATTTATTTTATCAGCAGCAACCCTGTATTTTTACAGCATACAGGACCAGTGTACTTTTATTTTAACAGCAGCACCCCTTTATTTTTACATCATAAAAGGACCAATGTACATTTATTTTCACAGCAGCTCCCCTGTATTTTTACAGCATACAAGACACGGCCAATGTACATTTTTTTAACAGCAACACCCCTGTATTTTTATAGCATACAGGGCCAGTGTACATTTATTTTCACAACAGCACCCTACAATTTTACAGCAGACAAGACAGGGCCAGTGTACATTAATTTTAACAGCAGCACCCCTGTATTTTTACAGCATACAGGACCAGTGTACTTTTATTTTAAGAGCAACACCCCTGTGTTTTTACAGCACAAAGGACCAGTGTACTTTTATTTTTACAGCAGCATCCCTGTATTTTTACAGCACACAAGACAGGGCCAGTGTACATTTATAATCACAGCAGCACCCCTTTATTTTTACAACATACAGGACCTGTGTAGTTTTATTTTAACAGCAACACCCCTGTATTTTTACAGCATACAAGACCAGTGTACATTTATTTTCATGGCTGCACCCCAGAATTTTTACAGCATGAAAGACAGGGCCAGTGTACATTTATTTTCACTGCACCTCTGAATTTTTACTGCCAGTACCCCTGTATTTTCACAGCATACAGGAGGACAGTGCCCCTGCCCCTTGTACATCACAGAGACAGCCAGGACAGCAATATCCATGTACAGCTGCAGCACCTTTAACAGTGCATGAAACACCAGTGACAGCCAGGACAGCACTCCTAACAGCACAGGGACACCACAGTGACAGGAAAAGCACCCCTATAGAGCACACACTGACCTCACCCGATGCCACCACCTACAGAGAGACACAGAGGTCTGTCTCCCTCACTCTCCAAGTCCGGAGTGAAAATGGTGGCAATGCACAGCTCTTTATATGGAATCCAAAACCTGCAAGAAACCAACAGCAGGATGATGACATTTTACCTCATTCTGGGATCCAAGTATAGTGGGTAGTCCTGAGCTGGACTCGGATTCTAACTCAGAATGTGATGTTCCGGGGGGTTCGGTTATTTGAGAACCAAACCTGCTTATCTCTACTTATAAGCATTAGCATAATCCTGCAGATGCTACTTTGGCAAAACACGCTAAAGCTGTCACAGGCGTGTGCAAATCTGAATCAGCTCTATAGTGTGATTAAACTTATGGAGATGTATCCACATACACATTTGCTCAAAAAGTGTCAAATAACCATATTTTGCTTACCACGGGCTTTTTAACTGTAGCTTCATTTTCTTTAAATATGCATCTTAGTCACATTACTATTGTGACAAATGTACAGTGCAGAGTTTCACTGACTACTGGAGCTGGAATTATTTCGGTATGTGACTGACACAAAACTGGGTAAAAAAGGCAATAGACAGCCCCTTATATACATAGTAACATAGTAACATAGTATCTGAGGTTGAAAAAAGACAATTGTCCATCGAGTTCAACCTATTTGTGGTCTCCTATGCATGATGATTTGACTAAAATTTCTGACTGATGCTGCTGTCAGCCGTTGCATTTTATCCCTATTTATAGTAACTATAATGCATGACTATGCACCATACCCCTGGATATCCTTATCCATTAGGAATTTATCTAACCCATTCTTAAAGGTGTTGACAGATTCTGCCATTACAACTCCCTCGGGCAGGGAATTCCAAACATGTATTGTCCTTACCGTGAAAAAGCCTTTACGCCGTATTGTGCGGAATCTCCTCTCCTCTAACCTGAGCGAGTGTCCACGAGTCCTCTGTGTTGATCTAACCAAAAACAGGTCCCGCGCAAGCTCTGTGTATTGTCCCCTTATATATTTGTAGATGTTGATCATATCCCCTCTTAGTCTCCGCTTTTCCAATGTAAACATGCCTAGTCTTTCAAGCCTTTCCTTGTATTCCATCGTCTCCATGCCCTTAATTAGTTTGGTCGCCCTCCTCTGTACCTTTTCAAGCTCCAGGATATCCTTTTTGTAGTACGGTGCCCAGAATTGTACACAGTATTCAAGGTGTGGCCTCACTAGTGATTTATATAATGGGAGTATAATACTCTCGTCCCTAGCATCAATACCCCGTTTTATGCATGCTAATATCTTATTAGCCTTCTTTGCTGCAGTCCTACTTTGGGTACTACTGCTTAGCTTGCTATCTATGAGGACACCTAAGTCCTTTTCCAGTACAGAATCCCCTAATTTTACCCCATTTAGTAGGTAGGTGTAATTTATGTTCTTGTTACCACAGTGCATTACCTTACACTTGTCTGTGTTGAAGCGCATTCTCCATTTGGCTGCCCATGCTTCTAATTTAACTAAGTCGTTCTGAAGAGACTCTGCATCCTCCTCTGTATTTATAGCCTTACACAATTTGGTATCATCTGCAAAAATTGACACCATGCTCTCTAGACCTTCTGTTAGGTCATTAATGAAAATATTGAACAATAGCGGTCCTAATACTGAGCCTTGCGGCACACCACTTAGCACTTCAGTCCAAGTTGAAAAAGATCCTTTAACCACAACGCGCTGCTTCCTATTATCTAACCAGTTTTTGACCCAAGTGCATATTGTGCTTCCTAGCCATTCTCTTGCAGTTCCACCACTGTGAGGATTTGCTGGCCCTTAGGGATAAATTGGAGGCTCATGTGAGTGCCTTATAGGGTGATACATAGGGTGTTACTTACTCCAGTGCACCTGTACAAATTTGGTTAGGATAACCCCCTATGTTCTAAATGCAGGGCTAATGGGGCACATTAAGACACCTCCTTTGGGAAATGTCTCCTTGTCAACTCATTCTGGAATATAGTAATTTGTGTTACATCTAGGGGGATCCCCTATCATATGCACATTGTGCAAAATCGTCAAGGATAGGTACACCAGAAAAAAATGTTCTCAGCATATCCATGCTACATTAGCTAAAGTCTGTATTGCTTGCTACTGGATGGCTCCTACTGGATCTATACACCATAACTGGCTTCCTTAGTTAACTCTACTGTAGTGTATGAAAAATACACATTTTTTTGGTTAAAAAACTGAATTCAAGTTTATCCACATTTGGCCCATATGGCTGAGTTTGGTGCTTGCTAAAATTCCCCTAGATGCAGACCCTGCCTCAACTCCTGTTAGTATGTTGTCTATCTAGCGGCTCACGGAGTGACAGATTATGAATCTTCTGTGTTCCTATATAAGTTATTCACCTTTGTTAATGCTGGTATATGTACTGTGTTTGCTTTCTATCAATTCCATATTATTGCTTGACCTTTGCCCATAAGATGTATATATTGTACCATGTATGTACAAAAGTTGTAAATTTTTCTACTGCACTTGTCATTTTCAGAACTTTCCTCTCTTTTCTTTTTATTGTTGTATGTATTCCACTTCAATAAAAATAAAAAATAAAATAATAATAATAATAATAATAATAATAATAATACAATAAAAACACATGCTGTACAGTAATTAAAACAAAAGACAGAGTTCTGAGCATCTGCACAATGCCTTACCATCATGTATTGTTATGCTTAATCTGAGATTTTATACACATTTATATAAATTGCTTTACTGCAAAAGTACTGTACTAATCTAGTGTCCCTGGTACACTATGGGTGACCTTCTATGCAAGTAAAGTACAATGTGAATGTACGATATGTAAGAGGTGTGATTAAGATACAAAATTTAGGAAAAAATAAACATTAATACTGTATCTGTTGAAGAGCATCTAAAGGGCCGTACTGCCGGGGAAATTTCCCCAGAGGTCTAGCACAGACCGCTCAGCACATAACTCCACCCCACCGCTCAGCACAGCGTGATGTGCTGAGCGAGGGGGGATGGACACAGGGGGGAGAGGGGGGGGACACATTCTGAGCAATGTGCTAAATTGTGCCTGCATGCAGGGACCGCGCATCGTTGTCACCGGCATCCCTACACATGGAGCAATGTTCAGCTAATTTCTAAGCAATCTAGTCAGATTGCTCTGTGTGTACCCCCCTTAAGTTGTGCCAAGTGCCTTGCACCAAACAAAATGCTAGGTAAATGAGGTCACATCTATAATGTAATAATTTTTGATTAGATAACATTTTCACTAACTTTATAAACTGTAATAGTTATAATGTTTCACCTACACAATTCAGATCTGCAAGGGAGTATTCCTCTTTCCTCTAGTATTTTTGTACAAATACTGTAGTTTAGCACTTTTAAATACTATGGACCTTATTCTGCAGCTTAAACTGCTGCAAAGTAATCACATTCTTCCCAGTTCCACAGTAGTGTGCACTCACAGGACCCGAGCTGTGATTGCATCTCAGTGATGTGAATGCCTCTGGCTGATTGACAGGCAGAGGTGTTCACTGGGTGGGGGCAATGATGTGGCATTGCAGGTAAAACGGGTGAGTGTTCGCACCATTTTTAGGGTGAACACACAACGTCACATGTGGCCGCTGACACCATAGCCCTGTACTCAAACTTACATCGAAATACAGATCCTAATCTTACTTTCACTAAAAATCTAAAAGTTTGTCAGCATTGACTTCTAAATTATATTTTCTAATCTTGAGTAAGGTAAAGTAATTAAGCTACAGTATTCTGAATTTGCACAATGAATTTGCATCTATGAAGCCACACTACTCCTACAGTACAGTACACTGTATGTGCTATTGTGTTGGTCCCAGAAAAAGTTAAATCATTTAATTATCTTTGTAATTGAAATAAAGTATATTAATTTCCTTTTTATAATACTGTACTTTATCATTAAACTAAAGGTTAGCAAACAGTTTTATATAATATGAATTCTGCTATTTCTATAGCATGATCCTTGTTCATAAAACATGAACAAGGAAAGATATTTAAGCACTATTCTTGCCATTTTCAAGTTAATATCACAATGTTTTGCTTTTTTAGAAAATGTTAATTAAAATAAATTAAGTACTATATGGTATCACATTTAAAAGAAAAATAAATAAAACCTTCTTTATAATGCTAGCTTTTCCCCATTTTTGATGCAGGCAGTGTAAAAAGTCTTAGGTACTTGGTAAAGGTCAATAAACCAAAAGTGAATACATAAATATAAAAATGTTACACCTCATTTGTCACATAAGCTTGTAAGCTGGCTCAAATTATTCTACAGTATAATACAACATGCATGCCACTACAATGCAGCTGAAATTTAAATTCTAGATTTATAACCTCCTGTTCAAAATTGTTTAGCTTAATGGCTTTGACTTAATAATGCAACCCAAGGAATTTGAGCCATAAATGTTCTCTTGTCTTTACTTTTGACCACAGTAACTGCTTAAAATTCCTCCTATATTATTTTATGTCAGAGTCATTTGTTACTGTTGAACATAATAAAAAACTGTCAATCCTTGAAGAATGGGGTGGGGATCTATGATTGAATGCTGTGGTTCAGATGCATAAAGTCAACTCCTCTAGTTAGTAGTCTAAGAATTTCTGTCTTTCTCTGTCCACAACTCATATAAAATGGATCACTGCCTACTATGTATTGGACAATGGCATCAATTATACATGGATGTGTAGCATTCATAATTCTGATCTAAAAATAAAACATTTATCATTTATACAAAATAGAAGATAGAACAAGCCACTATAAACACAATTCACCTTTCTGCATCATGTGAAAGAGTTAACCATTGCATATATATATATATATATATATATATATATATACTATTTATCGCTGTTGTAAACACAATATAAGTTTTTTTTGTTCAAGCAGCATTCTGTTTGTGCAAAGAAAATGTGTTTTGCTTTTTTCATATTTTTTAAGGCCACCTGCAGTTCATGAGTGAGCATATCTCCTCACAAGAATGCGGGAAGGGTAAAGGTAAAGAACTTTGTCATTCCTGTGGTGACAGCTTGTCTGCACAAGGTTGTTTAATTAGCAGCCTGTCGTGCTATATGATGGAAGATAATGTTAAAACATTTTTTTTTCCTTTTGGTCTACGACAAATCGCTGACTTTCCCATCATTTGAAAAACACTTTGCCTTCCTCAGCTGTTTAATGGATATTATGAATTTATTGTTCTCTGATGAATCATTTACTTTATTTTCTGTCTGGACAAGTGCAGCATTGAACAAAAGGTTTGGAGTCTCAGCAGTCTAATGGCAGAGGTCATTTTCTCTGATACAGCTAAACAAATTAGCTACAAATAGATATACTAATATTATAAACACATTGTAATTATGATATCATGATGTGTAAAGGTTTTCAGTTTATTTCAGTGCCTAATATTTAACATATGAAAGTACATTTTGTAACATGATTCATGCTGTTATAATACTTAGTGTGTTCAAAATATATGTAGCTAGGGTTAATATTTTTATAACTGTTATGTGTTTATAGAATTCTCCATTATTAAATCAATATACTCTAATTAATGTTCATAACAAAAATGTATATAACAATACTGTATATGAGCACATTTTATAAAAAATATGAAGTATTATTGCTAATTTGTAGTTAAAAAAATGTAATCTCAAGGGGCGTGGCTTAGCATTGGTGCCATTGGTGCCAAGTGGACCAATGGTGTCAGAGTTCCCGTTATTTTTCAGATTTCAGGCATCGATCTGGACCCCTGTATCAGTGGTCAAGGCTCCTTCAGTGTCCCTGAGCTCTGGAGTTTCTCCGGGTCCAGTGTAACTATGCAGTGCGCCAGTTGGCTCCCATGGTTGCAGTGTTACAGACTACTCCTGGAACCAGACCATGGCCTAGAGTTGAAGGTGCAGTGGTCACAATTGATGCTGAAGCAGTCGCTGCTAGCACTGAAACCTGAGGCCGGCACTGCTCTTAAGGAATAAACACCCTGGTCACCTTGGTGATATATTTACTTGCCTGTGCCCCTGGTCCTCATTTCAGGCTGGCTGGGAACTACATACTGTGCATCAGGGATATGCCATCTTGTCTGACAGCCACACTCCAGCATTATAGTGCAGAGCAGCCACAGCAGCATTAGGAAGGAGTATTTGATACAGTATGTCCTCTATAACTATTGCCAGTGCACATTCGTTTAACATCTCTTGAAAATCTGTCCAGCACCTTCCATATGGAGTTTAATTAAGATTTAGTGTTTTTTCTCACACCACTCCTGCAAGATGCGATGTTCTTTTCAGTAGAATATAGTGTCAGATATCCCTGTGCTTTTTCAATTTTTTTCTCTTTTCTGTTTCTCTATTTCCTACCTCCTGATGGCATCCAATCATCTTAAAGATCATAAACCATTACCTGCTGTGAGTTTTTTAAGCAACAGGCGCCAGCACAGGATGTAAGCTGGAAATCTTCCAGGTGGGGGGTCACTCACCAGACACTGTCTCTAAATCTTTCTCTGACATCCCTACTCAACCAAAAAGGGCCAACCTAGAGAATTGAAGATCTACTTACAGTGGGATTGATGAAAATGCTTCTGGTATCACTCAAAGCAGATATCACTGTGGAGTTTGGCATAGCCTTAAGGCCCGTACACACTGGCCGATATATCAGCCATTCTATTGAATAGCCGATATATAGCGGGTCCGACGGCCAGTGTGTATGGGCGATATGTCTGTTAACTTCATCATTCACAGACATATCACGTCGGCCCTGCAGCACACGCAACGGCCAATATATCTATTAATATATTGGCGTATCACTGTTTGTGTATGGGCAACCAGTCGACCACCCGTACACAAGCTGCGGCATCCGGCGGTGATTGACAGCTGAACTGGGCGGGCATGTGTACATGCCTGCCCAGTTCATGACATCAGTCTCCGACAGATTGGGAAGTGTGTATGCACAGCACACTGCCCGATCCTTCCATAGATATATCTGCAGATATATCTCTCAGTGTGTACCCACCATTACAGTCTTAAGCTGGGTACACACTGGCAGATATATCTGCAGCTCAATCGATCTGCAGATATATCTGCAGGTGGTGGTTGTTCATACACACAGAAAGATGCACCAATATATCTTAAAGATATATCTGCTGTTAAATCTATCTGCAGCTATATAAGCAGATGGGGATTGTTCATACACACTGAAAGATGCACTAATATATCTGCAGATATATTGGTCATCTGCTGTGTTGCACAGCAGATGCAATATATCTGTGAAAGACGTCTTTCACAGACATATTGCTTGTACACACCTGCAGATCAGCAAAAGATATATTGGACAACCAACTGATTGGCCAATATATCTGCCAGTGTGTACCCAGCATTAAGCTGGGTACACATTGGCAGATCAATTGATCTGCAGATATATCTATCAGTGTGTACCCACCATTACAGTCTTAAGCTGGGTGCACATTGGCAGATGCTGTGCATGCATATCCTGCTGACTGTCAATGTGCCAGTTGTGTGTACTGGGGAGGGATTCACAGGATCCCTCCCCTGGAAAGCTTTGCAATGTGTAGCTCAGTGGTTCTCAAACTGTGTACTCTGGCACCCTGGAGTTGGTGGTCCAGAACCAAATCAAATTGTGTACAGTCAATTTAATAGGCAAAAGTAGTGCTGGTAAATTATAAAACATGTGGACAAATCTTGTCCCTCACCACAATATTAACCCTAAGGATGGCATATAAAGACAATTTACTTAATTTAATACTTATTTCTAAAATTCTCAATAAGAAACTTTGGCATACGGGTGGCGTGAAAAAAATTCTGATACTCTAGGGCGCAGTGATTCAAAAGAGTTTACGAACCACTGGTGTAACTCCTAAGCTCCAATGGAGTTAGCTGTCGAGGCCAAGGCTGAAACTATTCCCAACAGTGGTCATAATAGGACATGAGCAAAGAGCTATAAACAAAATGGAGAATTGTAAGTTGAAACATGGGAGGTAGTGTATAGAAGGAGAGGGTTGGTATTTTTAAAGAGAGGGAGGGAAGATGAAATTAGGTAGAGGGAAAAAGGGAGTAAGGAGTGTGAGACATACAGGGAAGAAGAAGTGTAAGTGGTAGGTGAATGTGGGTAGAGATCACATGGACATGCAGTTGGAATAGAGGAGTAGATTGGTTACCAGGGCATGAGGATGGTTGGAAATGGAGGTTAGTAAAGCTATTGGAAAAAAACAGAAATGAGATGCTGAATTGAAGGACATGGCTAGGGAATTAGATGAGGTACAGCAATGATAATAAAAAAATACAGATGGCAATGCAGACTTATGAGAGGACTGCGGAGACAGCGAACCAGAAAGGGGACTGACTGGGACTGAATGCTGATAGGCACTTCGGATGGTGACAGCACCCCCTTACAGTGTGCTGGCCTACTGATGGTGATAGCACCCACAATCCCCCTCCTTACAGTGTCTGACCTTCCCAGGGGCAGATTGTGATAAAAACCAGCCCATGAATTTATGAAGCAGCCCTAAATGGAAAGGGGTCTGTGGAGCTGGTGAGGCCTGATGGCATATCTGGGGCACCTGGATGGTCTGATGACATATAAGAACTTTTGTTAAAAAAAAGTATGGGAGGGGGTGCCAAGTTGGGACAGTTAGCACTCACCCAAGCCTTGGCACCCAAGGCTGCAGTCTGGTCTATCAAATGTTTGATAATTTAATGAATGTACTTTTCTGTCACACCTTGGCCACAACCTCTCCTCCATCACCCTGCTCCTTCAATCACACCCCAGCCGCTCCTTTTCTCAATCACCATACTCCTTCACTCACACTCTGGCCCTTCCTCATCTCCATCACCCTACTCCTTCACTCACACTCCGGCCCCTCCTCATCTCCATCACTCTACTTCTTCACTCACACTCCAGCTGCTCCTCTTCACCACCCTGCTCCTCCACTCACACTCCGGCCCCTCCTTGTCTATATGACCCTACTCCTCCACTCACACTCCTACCCCTCCTCATCTCCATCACTCTACTCCTTCATTCACACTCACTTCACACATGGAATACAAGCTATTTAATACAGTATATGGAGAGCTAAGAACCCATCAGTTTGGGATTTAATTTTTTTTCTTCTGTCCTTAAATTCTATTGCTGGATCAATTTAGCTAACTCTGATAAATCGACATTACAGCAGATAAAGAGTGCACCCATTTTAACCATGGCGTGGTCTGATCACGTTCCTTTAAATTTGGTGTGGTCAGATGTTTCCCATAAAGTACCCCCTAGACCAGTGATGGGGAACTTTTGGCACTCCAGCTGTTGTTGAACTACTCATCCCAGCATGCCCTGCTACAGTTTTGCTATTTGGCCATGCTAAAACTGTAGTAGGGCATGCTGGGATGTGTAGTTCAACAACAGCTGGAGTGCCAAAGGTTCCCCATTACTGCCCTAGACCATGGCATTTCAGTGACTATTTACTTTCTGACCTTGAAACTAAACAAGCCCTCCTTCTCACTTTAAATATGTTTTTGGACACCAGTTAACCGGAGGATACTACAAACTTTAACATTTGGTGCTCCTCAAAGTCCATAGTTCTGGACACGATTATACAGTCTGTGGCTCGCCTTAAAAAAATTAGCCAACAGTGTCAATTAAACTTGGAGACTGGCATAAGTTATTTAGAGGATGTGCAAAAGTGGTCCCCTTCTGATGTTAAACTATTTGAGGAATTACTCAAGGCGCATGATGAATGGAATATACTGGCCCTACAGAAAGATCAGTGTAATACTGTATAATCCAGTTGAAGCAAAAATATTATGTGCAGGGGGTTGGGGCTTGTAGGATGTTAACAGGAAAGTTGAGAGAGGAAACAGGCTAAGGAGAGCATCAGAACTATCTGTAATAAAGCTGAGGCTAAAGTGAGAGAGCCTGCAGATATTGCAGGGGCATTTGTAAATATTACTCTTACCTTTAGGGTAATTTACAGGTGCATCAACATACATTTACTGAAACTGATAAATTTCATAACGCCCTTCACCTCCTGTCGTTGCACTGGGAATCTTGTAAACATCTTAATGTTCCTTGGATGGAAGGTGATATCATTTATGTCATAGATTCCTTGCCAATAGATAAAGCCCTGGGCCCATATGTTTACAAATAATTGAATGTACCTTTAATCCCTGCCTTGGTTCGGTTATTTAATGAGGCCTCTGATAGGAACATAGAAACATAGAATTTGATGGCAGATAACCACTGGGCCCATCTAGTCTGCACCTTTTTTAAATATTGTTACAGTAAACCCTATTTGAGCCTTATTTTTATGTAAGGATATCCTTATGTCTATCCCATGCATGTTTAAATTGCTCTACTGTCTTTGCCTCTACCATTCCTCTTGTCCACTACCCTTTCTGTGAAGTGATTTTTACTCAAGTTTCCCCTGAACCTACAGTACTACCCTCCATTCAAAAATGTCTCCCTCCTGTACCTTGTTAAAACCCTTCAGATATGTGAAAGTTTCTATCATGTTCCTCCTTTTCTTTCTTTGCTTCAAATTATACAAGTTAAAATCTTTTAGTCTCCAGGTAAGTTCTGTGATGTAGGCTATGCACCATTTTAATTGCCCTTCTTTAAGTTTCTAATGTATTAATATCTTTCTGAAGATATGGCCTCTAGAATTGAAAACAGTATTCTATATGAGGCTGTACCAATGACTTATTCAGTGACATTGTTACTTTTCTTTCTGCTTCTGATTCCTCTCCCTATGCAACCCAGCATCTGACTTGCCTTCTTCTTAGCTTTGTTACATTGCTTACCTGCCTTTAAGTCACCTAAAATAGTGACTCCTAGATCATTTTCCTCCTCAGTAGTTTACAATATAGTGCCATTAATATTATATTTAGCCTTTGGATTTGTGAGACCGAAGTGCATGACTTTTCATGTTTTGGCATTAAACTGTAATTTCCACTCTTTTGACCATTTTTTTCATCTACCTAGATCAACAATCATTTGTTTTACCCCTCCTGGTGTGTCTACCCTGTTGCATATCTTTGTGTCATCTGCAAATAGGCATACTTTCCTTCAATACCATTTGCATTGACACCAGTAAAGATATTAAAAAGCAATGGTCAAAGTACAGAACACTGGTGTACTCCACTGGTAACATTTTCCTCCTATGAATGCACTCCATTTACTACAACTCTCTGTTTTCTATCCTGCAACAAATATCTTATCCATTCAACCATCTTAGTAGCCAATCCTATGCTTTCAAGTTTATTTAAAAGTCTATGATGTGGGACAGTGTTGAAAGCTTTACTAAAGTTTAGATAAGCTATATCTATGTCTTCCCTTATCTGTTACTTTAGTCACCCAGTCAAAAAAGTCAATAAGACTTGTTTAACATGATCTATCACCAGTAAAACCATGTTGTATTGGATAATGTAGGTTGCTGCATTTGAGATATTCTACAATACTTTTTCTTTTAAGAGTGTTTCCATCAATTTTCCTACTACTGATATAAGGCTGACTGTTTGATAGTTGCTTGCCTCTTCCTTGCTTCCACTTTTATGCAGTGGGACTATGCTTGCTTTTTTCTAGTCCTCTAGAATTACTCCTGTAGCTAGTGACTGGTTGAATAATTATGTGAATGGTGCTATCAGCACCCCTTTAAACTATTTTAGTATTCTTGGAAGTATCCCATCTGGCCCCATTAATTTATCTACTTTCAGGTTTGAGAGCTCCGTTAGGACTTTCTCCTCTGTAAATGTACTGTTCTTACCTCATTTTTCTGAATATGCCTACAACTTAAATGTGCTCCCTTGTCCTCTCTTTCAGTAGTGAATACTGAGCAAAAATAATTATTAAGATGACCTGCTAGTACATTGCCTCCCTCAACAAGACTTTCACTCTCTGTTTTAGTCTTATTATTCTGCCTTTTGTTTTACTTCTTTCTCCTTTCTTCGCTCAGGAAAAGCTGGAAGCACAAATTGTTACTTTACATAAACCTGGGAAAAGCCACTTGGTGATTACTAATTATCGGCTAATAGCATTGTTTAATACGGATGCCAAAATGTACTCTAAATTGATAGCTAACATATTGTATCCTCTATTGCCATCCACAATTACCCAAGATCAAGTCTGTTTTACTATGGGTAGACAAACCTCATTTAATAACAGGAGAGTATTTAATGTTGTTGTGGCTTTTTCTACATCTGGAGATCCGCTGCTGCTACTATACTGTATATTTGGACACCAAAAAGGCATTCAATATGTTACAATGAGGTATCTGACAGGTGTGTTAAAACACTTTAGGATTTGTAGGACTTTTCTTACTTCTATATTATTTCTATATGCTTACCCATCCACTAAAGTGTATGCTAGTGGTATCCTCTCTTCTGTTTTTTTCCTATTACCAATGGTACCCATCAGGGGTGACCCTTATCGCCCCTTATTTTATCATTAACTGAATCTATACATCTTCTGTTGATATTAAAGGTCACCAAATATTTGGTTTGACTCATAAAATATGTTTTTTCACAGATGGTGTCCTTTTGTGTTGTATGAACTTAACATATTCTTTGGCTTAGCACATGCTGTATTGTCAGATTATCCCCATGTATATTATTATAAAATTAATACATCCAAGATAGAAGCTTTCCCAAATTATTTCACCCCAGAGTTATTACAAAGCCTCCATAGTATATATGATTATACTTGGCAGAATAATAGCCTTGCTTATCTAGTTGTCAAAATTCCTATGAGGAGAGAAGATATTATACCTTGCAATTATCATCCTCTTTTTCACAAATTTGTTTTACTTATTTCTGACTGAATGATGCAGGAAGTTTCAGGGCTAGGCCGTATAGTGGCAGCAAAAATGGTGTTATTGCTCAAATTATTGTATTTACAGTATTACATATGATCCCTCAGTTTCTCCCTAAATCTCTGTTTACAAAATGTTAGGCAAGATGTAATTGCATCTGAGTTTGCCGGGGGTGCGGGATGCCGGCTAATATTGGACTTTTTTTAAATTGTCAGTCATTTACAATGCATGGTTTGAACCTTAGGATTGTTATGGACCCATCTGATGAGGTCCCCTCATAATGGTAGGAGGGCCCACATTTTTGCCCAAAAATGATGCTAAGAACCTCAATTTTGCTCCATGTTAAATTGTAGATTTTATTATAATTGGTTACAAGCGCTCTTAGTGCTAAGAGTGTGCACCTGCATTTTTTCTATTTTTTGTGTGGCACTACAAGTTTCAGCATGGTAGCACCTCTTATTGTGTTTAGAATTAGTGTGTGCAGTTCCCCACCTATTCATTCTAATACATCAAAAAAAAACTAACCAAAACAGTACTTTTTTTATAAAAATTTCATGATAGTAAGCAAAAAGCAATTGTGATTTTTTTTTTAGAAACACCACTGATTAATACTTTATGGTTCTCGTTTTTACACTAATTCACCGTTCAAAAATTGCAACAGGATTTCTAAGAAAAATAAAAATGTGCATTTGAAAATAATAGATTTTGTTTGCACATTTTTTTTTTACCTTGATTTAAACAATAGCCATGTTTAATAATATGGCATTCCAACATGGCCTACCATTTTTTTAAACTAGGAAACCTAACACATTAGTTGAAGGGACAATTTTTTTAGAGGGACAAAAACTAAGTTGCAATTTGTATGTAATGTGTGTGCTGTTTAAGTCATTAACTGAAGCGACAAATTTTTAGATGGCAAAAAATTAATTTGCACTTTGTGTGCAGTGGACAATTTGTGTGCTGTTTAAATCATTGGCCCTCATTCCGAGTTGTTCGCTCGTTGCCGAGTTTCGCTATATTGCGATTAGTCGCTTACTACGCATGCGCAAGGGTCGCAGAGCGCATGCGCTTAGTTATTTTACTCAAAAGTTAGGTATTTTACTCATGGCATAACGAGGATTTTTCATCGTTCTGGTGATCGGAGTGTGATTGACAGGAAGTGGGTGTTTCTGGGCGGAAACTAGCCATTTTATGGGTGTGTGCGAAAAAAACGCTGGCGTTTCTGGGAAAAATGCGGGAGTGTCTGAAGAAACGGGGGAGTGTCTGGGCGAACGCTGGGTGTGTTTGTGACGTCAAACCAGGAACGAAACTGACTGAACTGATCGCAGTGGCAGAGTAAGTCTCGAGCTACTCAGAAACTGCTAAGAAATTTCTATTCGCAATTCTGCTAATCTTTCGTTCGCAATTCTGCTATGCTAAAATACACTCCCAGTAGGCGGCGGCTTAGCGTGTGCAAAGCTGCTAAAAGCAGCTAGCGAGCGAGCAACTCGGAATGAGGGCCCTTGTCTGATGATCACCAGAAAATAGCTACTAAGACGACAAATCTTTTGAAATGGCATCCCTTGGTTTCAGGGACAATTATGTGTGATTGTGCAAATAGTGCCTCCCACCCATATATGAAAAAGTGTCATTTGCATGGCAATATTTTATGATATAACAAGAAAAAAAATACAAAAAGCCCTCATCATAAGGGTCCCATCATGAAAGAGTTGGTGACACTCAGTTATTGGAAGCCATGTACCATCAAACCTAGACTCCAATTTTTACTGTTCTGAATATGAGGATCATCAGACATCATAGTTAAAAAGTGAAGACTTTTCTTAACAAAACTAACATGCATGAGTTCACACTGATATCATTACTTGAAACCTTATGTAGATGACAAGTTGGACAACTCATCAGTCTAGATGTGTATAAGGATGACGATTTCCACTCATCCTCCACAGTGAAGGGGTTAAACTTTTTATTCATTTATTACTGCATACAGATTTATTAAGACATATGGTAAGTTTTGGCAAAGGTCTCATTTATACTGTCTTGAGAACTATAGAAAGGTTTCTGATTTTTTGATAATGCTTAATTCAATGGGATCAGCCAGGATCCATGTAAAGCTGGTCACACACTGCACCACTTTAGCCTACAGGGACAGGGAAAGAGCCAGCTGAATGTTTTAATGAAAACCATATGGCAGTTAGTAGAAAGCAAGGATACATATTTCACCAAGACATAAAGGAAATATAACAATGATACATGATTGCAGACTACTGTTGGATGCTGCACAGAGAAGACCATCAAAACAGTTTATAGAAGAAAGAGTAACAAATGAAGCGTTGAAATAAAAAATAAATAAATAAAAAACAACAACAGTGTAATGATTTTTAAATGTAAGCAACATCAGTTCTGATTCTGTTTTGGAGGTAAAGCATAAAAAGCAAGTAACTTTTCACCCTGGCAAAACATGTTGCACTGTAGGTAGGGCAGAAGTATAAAATGCTGAGAGAATTAGATTTGGGTGGGTGTGTTCAAACTGAAGTCTAAATTAGCCAGTATTTACCCTGCACAAAAATAAATAAATGTATATGCCCATTTTGCATGGCAACATGGGGGGTGATTCAGACTTGATCGCTGGGCTGCTAAAATTGTTGTGCTGCATTCAGATAGTTGCCACCCAAGGGGAGTGTATAGTCACCGTGCATGTGTACAATTGCATGTGTATGCTGAGATGCTAAAAATCCCTTTGCAACTCACTCACCGTTTAATGATTTTTCCACTGTGTGCAGTGTGTGCGCAGCCCAGGACTTACTCTTATATGCGATGAGAACAAGCTGATAGGGGCCAGAGCTGACATCACATGTCTTCCCTGAAAACGCTTGTGAATGCCTGTGTTTTCCCTGACACTCCCAGAAAACTCTCAGTTACACCCACAAACGGCCTCTTCCTGTACATCACCTTTCAAATGGCTGTGCGACTGAAATTTTTGCACCTGCCTGTCGCTGACCGACGATGCCTGTTGTTGTTTGCAAATGCGTGTGTGCATTGCGGTGCATACGCATGCACAGTCTATTGCTGATCTACCGCTGTGTGAAAACGCACAGCAGCGATCAGGTCTGAATCACCTCCATGGTTTGTTCCATATACAAAGTTACTTATTTTATTTGCTTTACTTCAAAATCAGAATCCGGCCCTTTGCAAAATGGTTCTTTATTACAGATGGAACCACGCTGATCGTGGCTCTATCTGTGCCTAGTCGCGTTGTGTGAGGCGCGACTTCCGGGAACAAATGGGATGCACGTGCGTCGTAGATATGCATGTGCCCCATTCAAAGTGAATGGGAGCGTCTTAGGGGGTCATTCTGAGTTGATCGCTCGCTGCCGTTTTTTCACAACATAGCGATCAGGCTAAAAATCGGCTGCTCTGTGCATGCGTATGGGTCGCAGGGTGCACGCGCTAAGTAATTTCACACAAAACTGAGCAATTTTACACAGGGGCGAGCAACGCTTTTCAATCGCTCTGCTGATCGGTGAGTGATTGACAGGAAGTGGATGTTTCTGGGCGGAAACTGACCGTTTTCCGGGAGTGTGCTAAAAAACGCAGGCGTGTCAGGCTAAAACGCAGGAGTGGCTGGAGAAATGGGGGAGTGGCTGGCCGAACGCAGGGTGTGTTTGTGACGTCAAACCAGGAACTAAACAGACTGAGGTGATCGCAGTCTAGAAGTAGGTCTGGAGCTACTCAGAAACTGCAGGAAAAGATTTTCGAGCAATTCTGCTTATCTTTCGGTCGCACTTCTGCTAAGCTAAGATACACTTCCAGAGGGCGGCGGCTTAGCGTTTGCACTGCTGCTAAAAGCAGCTAGCGAGCGATCAACTCAGAATGAGGGCCTTAGTTCGCTAGCCGGCGCGGCCAGGTGCATGCTCAATAAGCGTGGCTCCATCTGTACATTAATTTGTATATATATATATATATATTTATTTTAATTTATTTTTTTATAATGGAATTAACATGCAAATAGACTATTTTGCCATATCGTTGCATCCATTTTATGAAAAAATCCTTACATCTTAGAGAAAAATCTTATTTTTTAAATTAGTGCATTAAAATTAGGAATCAGCCAAAGAACTGAAGATCATTTTTTGTAAATGAAACCAGTAATTTTTTGGGATGGCTTGCACACTTATATTTCCAACGTATGGTCAATTTAAATCTAAATGCCCACTTCACAGAGTGTAATTTGCCTTTTTAGTGGAATTGACTGAGAGGGAGACATTAAGGGGCCGATTCAGACCTGATCGCTAGGCTGCTTTTTCTCACAGCCTGCAATCGGATCTGACATGCGCGTGCGTATGCACCACAATGCACAGGTGCGACAGACCACAATAACGGGGATCGCCGGTCAGCGACGGTGTGGTCCGAAAATTTCAAACACACGTTTGTGGGTGGAAACTGACCATTTTCAAGGAGTGTCTGGAAGAATGCAGGTGTGTCCAAGCGTTGGAAGTGAGAGTGTCTGACATCAAATCTGGTCCCGGACAGGCTTTAGTGATTGCAGTGGCTGAGTAAGTCCTGGGTTGAGCAGAGACTGCACAAAATCAGTTTGTTAAGCTCTGCTACACATGCAATCGCACACTTGAACAGCTAAAATACCCTTTACCTGTAGGCGGCAACTATCTGATCGCAGGGCTGCAAAAATCGCTGCCCAGCGATCAGGTCTGAATTAACTGCTATGTTACATTTTTATACATTTTTATACAGTAACATTATTGGCATTTGTAAAACAATCTATTAAAATAGCATATATGTGAATAAATGATACATATGCAGACAGCGAATAGTATAAAAAATGTGTAAAAAAAAAGTTAAATAATTGGACGATATATGATGAATCGCGGGTCCGTCGGCCAGTGTGTACGGGCGATATGTCTGTGAACTCCGTCACAGACATATCGCATTGGCCCTGCAGCAAAGCCGACGGCCAATATATCTACCGATATATTGACACATCGCTGTGTGTGTACGGGCGACCACTCGGCCGCCCGTACACATGCTGCAGCTGCCGGTGGTGATTGACAGCTGAACTAGGCGGACGTGTGTACATGCCCGCCCAGTGCATAACGCCAGTACCTGATGGATCAGGCATTGTGTATGCACAGCACACTGCCTGATCCGTCCATAGATATATCTGCCAATCAATTGATCGTCAGATATATCTATCAGTGTGTACCCACCTTAATACATATTCTGGTTTTGTTAGAGTAAACAACCCACCATCACAATCTATAGTATACAAGTGAATGACATTGTGTGAATGAGATTCACATGTTAATTTCTATTCAGATACTATAAACAGAATATACAGATGTATCCACTAGAGATGAGCGGGTTCGGTTTCTTTGAATCCGAACCCGCACGAACTTCACTTTTTTTTCCACGGGTCCGAGCGACTCGGATCTTCCCGCCTTGCTCGGTTAACCCGAGCGCGCCCGAACGTCATCATGACGCTGTCGGATTCTCGCGAGGCTCGGATTCTATCGCGAGACTCGGATTCTATATAAGGAGCCGCGCGTCGCCGCCATTTTCACTCGTGCATTGAGATTGATAGGGAGAGGACGTGTCTGGCGTCCTCTCCATTAGAATAGAGATAGATAGATTAGATAGAGAGAGATTGTGCAGAGTCGCAGACAGAGTTAGTTTACCACAGTCAGTGACCAGTGCAGTTGCTAGTTAACTTTTATTTAATATAATATATCCGTTCACTTCTCTCTGCTATATCCGTTCTCTGCCTGAAAAAAAAAACGATACACAGCACAGTCAGTCACACAGTGTGACTCAGTCTGTGTGCACTCAGCTCAGCCCAGTGTGCTGCACAGTCATCAATGTATAAATTAAAAGCTTATAATTAATTGTGGGGGAGACTGGGGAGCACTGCAGGTTGTTAGCAGGAGCCAGGAGTACAATTATATTAATTAACAGTGCACACTTTTGCTGCAGGAGTGGTGACCAGTGCCTGACCACCAGTATAGTATTGTTGTATACTACTAATATCTCTTTAAATATCAACCAGTCTATATTAGCAGCAGACACAGTACAGTGCGGTAGTTCACGGCTGTGGCTACCTCTGTGTCGGCACACGGCAGGCAGTCCGTCCGACCAGAATTGTATTATTTATTATTATATACCTACCACCTAACCGTGGTTTTTTTTTCATTCTTTATACCGTCATAGTGTCATCCTAATTGTTACGAGTATACTACTATCTCTTTATCAACCAGTGTACAGTGCGGTAGTTCACGGCTGTGGCTACCTCTGTGTCGGCACACGGCAGGCAGTCCGTCCGACCAGAATTGTATTATTTATTATTATATACCTACCACCTAACCGTGGTTTTTTTTTCATTCTTTATACCGTCATAGTGTCATCCTAATTGTTACGAGTATACTACTATCTCTTTATCAACCAGTGTACAGTGCGGTAGTTCACGGCTGTGGCTACCTCTGTGTCGGCACACGGCAGGCAGTCCGTCCGACCAGAATTGTATTATTTATTATTATATACCTACCACCTAACCGTGGTTTTTTTTTCATTCTTTATACCGTCATAGTGTCATCCTAATTGTTACGAGTATACTACTATCTCTTTATCAACCAGTGTACAGTGCGGTAGTTCACGGCTGTGGCTACCTCTGTGTCGGCACACGGCAGGCAGTCCGTCCGACCAGAATTGTATTATTTATTATTATATACCTACCACCTAACCGTGGTTTTTTTTTCATTCTTTATACCGTCATAGTGTCATCCTAATTGTTACGAGTATACTACTATCTCTTTATCAACCAGTGTACAGTGCGGTAGTTCACGGCTGTGGCTACCTCTGTGTCGGCACACGGCAGGCAGTCCGTCCGACCAGAATTGTATTATTTATTATTATATACCTACCACCTAACCGTGGTTTTTTTTTCATTCTTTATACCGTCATAGTGTCATCCTAATTGTTACGAGTATACTACTATCTCTTTATCAACCAGTGTACAGTGCGGTAGTTCACGGCTGTGGCTACCTCTGTGTCGGCACACGGCAGGCAGTCCGTCCGACCAGAATTGTATTATTTATTATTATATACCTACCACCTAACCGTGGTTTTTTTTTCATTCTTTATACCGTCATAGTGTCATCCTAATTGTTACGAGTATGCTACTATCTCTTTATCAACCAGTGTACAGTGCGGTAGTTCACGGCTGTGGCTACCTCTGTGTCGGCAGTCGGCAGGCAGTCCGTCCATCCATAATTGTATTATTATTATAATATATACCACCTAACCGTGGTTTTTTTTTCATTCTTTATACCGTCATAGTGTCATACTAGTTGTTACGAGTATACTACTATCTCTTTATCAACCAGTGTACAGTGCGGTAGTTCACGGCTGTGGCTACCTCTGTGTCGGCAGTCGGCAGGCAGTCCGTCCATCCATAATTGTATTATTATTATAATATATACCACCTAACCGTGGTTTTTTTTCCATTCTTTAATCTTTATACCGTCGTCATAGTGTCATACTAGTTGTTACGAGTATACTACTATCTCTTTATCAACCAGTGTACAGTGCGGTAGTTCACGGCTGTGGCTACCTCTGTGTCGGCAGTCGGCAGGCAGTCCGTCCATCCATAATTGTATTATTATTATAATATATACCACCTAACCGTGGTTTTTTTTTCATTCTTTATACCGTCGTCATAGTGTCATACTAGTTGTTACGAGTATACTACTATCTCTTTATCAACCAGTGTACAGTGCGGTAGTTCACGGCTGTGGCTACCTCTGTGTCGGCAGTCGGCAGGCAGTCCGTCCATCCATAATTGTATTATTATTATAATATATACCACCTAACCGTGGTTTTTTTTTCATTCTTTATACCGTCGTCATAGTGTCATACTAGTTGTTACGAGTATACTACTATCTCTTTATCAACCAGTGTACAGTGCGGTAGTTCACGGCTGTGGCTACCTCTGTGTCGGCAGTCGGCAGGCAGTCCGTCCATCCATAATTGTATTATTATTATAATATATACCACCTAACCGTGGTTTTTTTATACCACCTAACCGTGGCAGTCCGTCCATAATTGTATACTAGTAAACTATCCAATCCATCCATCTCCATTGTTTACCTGAGGTGCCTTTTAGTTCTGCCTATAAAATATGGAGAACAAAAAAGTTGAGGTTCCAAAATTAGGGAAAGATCAAGATCCACTTCCACCTCGTGCTGAAGCTGCTGCCACTAGTCATGGCCGAGACGATGAAATGCCAGCAACGTCGTCTGCCAAGGCCGATGCCCAATGTCATAGTACAGAGCATGTCAAATCCAAAACACCAAATATCAGAAAAAAAAGGACTCCAAAACCTAAAATAAAATTGTCGGAGGAGAAGCGTAAACTTGCCAATATGCCATTTACCACACGGAGTGGCAAGGAACGGCTGAGGCCCTGGCCTATGTTCATGGCTAGTGGTTCAGCTTCACATGAGGATGGAAGCACTCAGCCTCTCGCTAGAAAACTGAAAAGACTCAAGCTGGCAAAAGCACCGCAAAGAACTGTGCGTTCTTTGAAATCCCAAATCCACAAGGAGAGTCCAATTGTGTCGTTTGCGATGCCTGACCTTCCCAACACTGGACGTGAAGAGCATGCGCCTTCCACTATTTGCATGCCCCCTGCAAGTGCTGGAAGGAGCACCCGCAGTCCAGTTCCTGATAGTCAGATTGAAGATGTCAGTGTTGAAGTACACCAGGATGAGGAGGATATGGGTGTTGCTGGCGCTGGGGAGGAAATTGACCAGGAGGATTCTGATGGTGAGGTGGTTTGTTTAAGTCAGGCACCCGGGGAGACACCTGTTGTCCGTGGGAGGAATATGGCCGTTGACATGCCAGGTGAAAATACCAAAAAAATCAGCTCTTCGGTGTGGAGGTATTTCACCAGAAATGCGGACAACAGGTGTCAAGCCGTGTGTTCCCTTTGTCAAGCTGTAATAAGTAGGGGTAAGGACGTTAACCACCTCGGAACATCCTCCCTTATACGTCACCTGCAGCGCATTCATAATAAGTCAGTGACAAGTTCAAAAACTTTGGGTGACAGCGGAAGCAGTCCACTGACCAGTAAATCCCTTCCTCTTGTAACCAAGCTCACGCAAACCACCCCACCAACTCCCTCAGTGTCAATTTCCTCCTTCCCCAGGAATGCCAATAGTCCTGCAGGCCATGTCACTGGCAAGTCTGACGAGTCCTTTCCTGCCTGGGATTCCTCCGATGCATCCTTGCGTGTAACGCCTACTGCTGCTGGCGCTGCTGTTGTTGCCGCTGGGAGTCGATGGTCATCCCAGAGGGGAAGTCGTAAGCCCACTTGTACTACTTCCAGTAAGCAATTGACTGTTCAACAGTCCTTTGCGAGGAAGATGAAATATCACAGCAGTCATCCTACTGCAAAGCGGATAACTGAGTCCTTGACAACTATGTTGGTGTTAGACGTGCGTCCGGTATCCGCCGTTAGTTCACAGGGAACTAGACAATTTATTGAGGCAGTGTGCCCCCGTTACCAAATACCATCTAGGTTCCACTTCTCTAGGCAGGCGATACCGAGAATGTACACGGACGTCAGAAAAAGACTCACCAGTGTCCTAAAAAATGCAGTTGTACCCAATGTCCACTTAACCACGGACATGTGGACAAGTGGAGCAGGGCAGGGTCAGGACTATATGACTGTGACAGCCCACTGGGTAGATGTATGGACTCCCGCCGCAAGAACAGCAGCGGCGGCACCAGTAGCAGCATCTCGCAAACGCCAACTCTTTCCTAGGCAGGCTACGCTTTGTATCACCGCTTTCCAGAATACGCACACAGCTGAAAACCTCTTACGGCAACTGAGGAAGATCATCGCGGAATGGCTTACCCCAATTGGACTCTCCTGTGGATTTGTGGCATCGGACAACGCCAGCAATATTGTGTGTGCATTAAATATGGGCAAATTCCAGCACGTCCCATGTTTTGCACATACCTTGAATTTGGTGGTGCAGAATTTTTTAAAAAACGACAGGGGCGTGCAAGAGATGCTGTCGGTGGCCAGAAAAATTGCGGGACACTTTCGGCGTACAGGCACCACGTACAGAAGACTGGAGCACCACCAAAAACTACTGAACCTGCCCTGCCATCATCTGAAGCAAGAAGTGGTAACGAGGTGGAATTCAACCCTCTATATGCTTCAGAGGTTGGAGGAGCAGCAAAAGGCCATTCAAGCCTATACAATTGAGCACGATATAGGAGATGGAATGCACCTGTCTCAAGTGCAGTGGAGAATGATTTCAACGTTGTGCAAGGTTCTGATGCCCTTTGAACTTGCCACACGTGAAGTCAGTTCAGACACTGCCAGCCTGAGTCAGGTCATTCCCCTCATCAGGCTTTTGCAGAAGAAGCTGGAGGCATTGAAGAAGGAGCTAACACGGAGCGATTCCGCTAGGCATGTGGGACTTGTGGATGCAGCCCTTAATTCGCTTAACAAGGATTCACGGGTGGTCAATCTGTTGAAATCAGAGCACTACATTTTGGCCACCGTGCTCGATCCTAGATTTAAAGCCTACCTTGGATCTCTCTTTCCGGCAGACACAGGTCTGCTGGGGTTGAAAGACCTGCTGGTGACAAAATTGTCAAGTCAAGCGGAACGCGACCTGTCAACATCTCCTCCTTCACATTCTCCCGCAACTGGGGGTGCGAGGAAAAGGCTCAGAATTCCGAGCCCACCCGCTGGCGGTGATGCAGGGCAGTCTGGAGCGACTGCTGATGCTGACATCTGGTCCGGACTGAAGGACCTGACAACGATTACGGACATGTTGTCTACTGTCACTGCATATGATTCTCTCAACATTGATAGAATGGTGGAGGATTATATGAGTGACCGCATCCAAGTAGGCACGTCACACAGTCCGTACTTATACTGGCAGGAAAAAGAGGCAATTTGGAGGCCCTTGCACAAACTGGCTTTATTCTACCTAAGTTGCCCTCCCACAAGTGTGTACTCCGAAAGAGTGTTTAGTGCCGCCGCTCACCTTGTCAGCAATCGGCGTACGAGGTTACATCCAGAAAATGTGGAGAAGATGATGTTCATTAAAATGAATTATAATCAATTCCTCCGCGGAGACATTGACCAGCAGCAATTGCCTCCACAAAGTACACAGGGAGCTGAGATGGTGGATTCCAGTGGGGACGAATTGATAATCTGTGAGGAGGGGGATGTACACGGTGATATATCGGAGGGTGAAGATGAGGTGGACATCTTGCCTCTGTAGAGCCAGTTTGTGCAAGGAGAGATTAATTGCTTCTTTTTTGGGGGGGGTCCAAACCAACCCGTCATATCAGTCACAGTCGTGTGGCAGACCCTGTCACTGAAATGATGGGTTGGTTAAAGTGTGCATGTCCTGTTTTGTTTATACAACATAAGGGTGGGTGGGAGGGCCCAAGGATAATTCCATCTTGCACCTCTTTTTTCTTTTCTTTTTCTTTGCATCATGTGCTGATTGGGGAGGGTTTTTTGGAAGGGACATCCTGCGTGACACTGCAGTGCCACTCCTAGATGGGCCCGGTGTTTGTGTCGGCCACTAGGGTCGCTAATCTTACTCACACAGCTACCTCATTGCGCCTCTTTTTTTCTTTGCGTCATGTGCTGTTTGGGGAGGGTTTTTTGGAAGGGACATCCTGCGTGACACTGCAGTGCCACTCCTAGATGTGCCCGGTGTTTGTGTCGGCCACTAGGGTCGCTAATCTTACTCACACAGTCAGCTACCTCATTGCGCCTCTTTTTTTCTTTGCGTCATGTGCTGTTTGGGGAGGGTTTTTTGGAAGGGCCATCCTGCGTGACACTGCAGTGCCACTCCTAGATGGGCCCGGTGTTTGTGTCGGCCACTAGGGTCGCTTATCTTACTCACACAGCGACCTCGGTGCAAATTTTAGGACTAAAAATAATATTGTGAGGTGTGATGTGTTCAGAATAGGCTGAAAATGAGTGTAAATTATGTTTTTTGAGGTTAATAATACTTTGGGATCAAAATTACCCCCAAATTCTATGATTTAAGCTGTTTTTTAGGGTTTTTTTAAAAAAACACCCGAATCCAAAACACACCCGAATCCGACAAAAAAAATTCGGTGAGGTTTTGCCAAAACGCGGTCGAACCCAAAACACGGCCGCGGAACCGAACCCAAAACCAAAACACAAAACCCGAAAAATTTCCGGCGCTCATCTCTAGTATCCACCATCATCATGGTGCGACTATTCACACCCACGTTTTGTTTGCTGCAACTAGTGAGCACATTAATGGGCACGTGTGAAACAGTGGCAAAAGTTCATCCTAGTTGCCCAAAGGCAAGATTGACTATTAGGTCTCCCCACCCTCCCGAGTAGTCAGATGCCGGGGAGATGTGCTATATGGTGGGTTGTTTTCTGGGGCTGTCATTATAGCTCTAAGATGGTCAAATATAATGAAGACTGTATAAAGCCAGATAAAGACCTGTATAGAGCTGGATAAGGAGCCAGAACTATACAACCTCAGGGACCCATATGAATGTGTGTGTGTGTGTATATATATATATATATATATATATATATATATATATGGGTGGTCTTCTGTATGCCGAATGTCGGGATCCCGGCGCACAGTATACCGGCGCCGGAATCCCGACACCCGGCATACCGACAACTATTCTCCCTCGTGGGGGTCCACGACCCCCCTGGAGGGAGAATAAAATAGTGTGGCGCGCTCACCACGCTGTTGGTATGCCAGCGGTCGGGCTCCCGGCGCCGGTATGCTGGTCGCCGGGAGCCCGAGCGCCGGCATACCATACTACACCCATATATATATATATATATATATATATATATACACACACACACAGCTCTCCCCACTCAGTCAGATCCAATTAATAAACAGTAGCTATCCCCCTTACAGAGCTTTAACCACAATATAGCTGCACCCTCACACAGACCCCACACTACCCCCCCCCATGCTTTACTCTGATGTCCCCACAAATTTCAGCTCGCTGCGGTTACAGATCACTAGCTAAGAATGAAGCACATAGGGCCCATTTATCACTGCATATTTGCGGCTATTTCCCTGAAAACACACGTTTTTGGGGGGTAGCGACAAATATTAGGTAACACCTGAATTTATGTAGGAGGGACTGCAGCAGATATCTCTAATACCTGCTGTGATCCCCCTATTCCTGCCAGCAGCTGCGGTCCCCATAGGTTTCTATGGGTAAGCAATGCTGCCAGATTTACTAATATCCGGAATGAAAAGTATTACTGAAATTGTCCCCTGCAGCTACCGCCATCTGACGATGGCAGTAGCCCATTGTAGCCTATAGGGTACACATTGTGTAGCTGGCCAGGCATAGGGTTCCCCATGAAGTGGCCACTGTGCATGTGTGGTCTGGCTGACAGCCCATGCAAAGACCCCCCGGCAGCTGTCACAGCACATCGCAGGGTTGGGCTCCTCTTGGAGTCCATGTCCCTGCAGTGCTGATTGATACATCAGCTCAATGAGATGACATATAGCAATGCAAATCTGGCCGGTAAGTTTCCACCCAGATCGCATGTATATATATATATATATATATGCATATATATATATCTCCTTTGTATAATGGGTGGCACTCGTAAGGGGTTTTAACTAGCATCAAAAAATGACAGAGACAGCGCTCCGGTAGCGTTTCAGCTGTATTAAAGCTTTCGTCAGACCATACAGAATAAGAAAACATTACAAACATTTATACCTTACCCCAAACCTCGTGTTACCCGCTCCCTCGTCCGGTGCGCCGGCGGGGGTTGATGACGTCGTCACTGATCAGCTGTAGCACCTGCCGCGCGCCGGTTACCTCTGCGTTCCACATCGTATCCTCCCTGGCCCAGTGCGCCAGCTAGGGCTGATGACGTCACCACGTCCCAGCTGACCAAACGCGCTCTACTCCCCTCTCCTGCATTGGTTGCCTAGGGAACCAACATAAACAATAATGCAATGAATACCGCACAACACTGGATTGACATATATAAACATGATCGGCAATTAACAATATCTGCGCAAACAGCTCATATTTACTCATTCATCATATCATGTTGCTGTTGACAACTTATTATTAATGTTAGAGACAACAACCTACTATCCCAACTACAAGGCTAACCTGAATCTACAAAAAACAGTTCATGGTCATCTGCTCATTAAGCCCTGCCGGTGCTTGTGTATTAAGGAAGTGTATCCACTTAGTCTCCCGTTGTAGTAATAGTTTCTGTCGATTACCACCCCTAACACTTTCAGGCTGTTGATCTATGATCTTATATTTCAAACTAGAAAGATTATGTCTGAATCTAGCAAAATGGCGTGCTACGGGTCGTGACTGGCTTTCTCCCCCTATAGCAGCTCTAATTGCCGACCTATGCATGGCCATTCTTTCACGAAACTGTCTCACTGTCTTCCCCTTATAAAAAAGTCCGCAGGGGCAGCGGATAAAGTAAATTACATGAGTGTTAGTGCAGGTCAAAACCTTATTAATTTTTATGAATTTACCTGTATGGGGGTGTGCAAAGCCTGGTCCTATCTCCATAAAGCTGCATGTGGTGCAGCCCATGCACCGGTAACACCCTGGCTTCTTACTAAGAAACGTTTTGGTTGGTGCCTCTTTGAAATTAGAGATATCATTGTGTACTAAGAGATCTTTTAGGTTCCTGTTCCTAGTGTAACTTGGTAACAAGGACTTATCCCTCAGGGTGGCCAACTCTTTATCCATGGTAACCACCGGCCAACTGTCCCTGATATGTTTCCTCACCTCCTTACTTACTGTTGACCATCTCTGCACGAAGGGAATTTTGTTTTGCATAATAGGCATATCTTTCACAGATGTCTGTAATAATTTATTCCTATCCATCCCAAGCACCTTTGACTTAGTTTGCATCAATTCCCCCCAATCATAGCCTCTAGCATTAAATCTCTGAGCCATTTCCTGTATCTCCTTCTCGGTATTTTCCAAATTATCCGAGATCCTATGGATCCTAAGGAATTGAGAATATGGCAAACTGAATTTGGTAGATGGTGGATGGAAGCTTGCAGCATGCAGTAGTGTGTTTCGATCCATGGGTTTTTTAAACAAATTAGTGTGTATCCGACCCTCACTAATGGAGATGTTAACATCCAAATAATTAACCTGTTGTGTACTACTGCTGGCCGTGAACTTGATATTCACATCCTTTTGGTTAACCTCCAACAACATGGCCTCAAACTCACTTTGGGAGCCCAACCAGATCAAAAACAGATCGTCAATATAGCGAACAAAGAATTTAATCTTGCTCGCAATATTTGGATCTGTGAAAAACATATCTCTCTCAACTTCAAACATGAAGCTGTTTGCAAAGGCTGGGGATGCACAATTACCCATCGCACATCCCTGCCTCTGTTCAAACCACTTGCCGTCAAACAAGAAATAGTTCCGAATAAGTGTGAGTCTGAGCAGCTCCAAGAAAAACATCAAATCTGGCCCCTTGTACAGAGCACTTGTGGACAATAGACGTCTGACGTCAGGACACCGGGCCGTGGGAGCGGAAGTGAGCGTCAGCCGGGTGCCCTGGGGATCGTTGCCGGGCAACCGACGTACACTGCATAGCGGGACCGCGCGCCTCGTAAAGCTGACGGTGATTCCCCACACGGGATCGTGTGGGTGATGTCATAACCGGGCGTCGGGGGGGCGCGGGCAATGCCAGGATTGGTGTTTGGTGAGTTATCTTCTTGTATATATATATGTTGTTTGCATTGGTACTGGTTGTGTCTTGATAAAGGGGAGCAGTCCCCGAAACGTCGTCTGGAACCAGTTTGGATGTCGTCTGTTATTTCTTGCTGAGTGCCACCTATATTGTCTGCCTATAAATATATATATATATATATATATATATATGCGATGTATGCTAAATAACCTCTATAGAGAGTTGGTACCTCTATACTGGCAGCATGGTGAGTGGCAGGCTGGGACGGGGGCAGGATGGAATTTGCCCCCCCCCCCCCAGGCCAGTACAATTTTGCAGCTTGAGGGCTGTCAGTGTGCTCTGTATACATATATAAATGACAGCCGGGAAGGTTTCTTTGCCTGCCTTCCGACTGTCAGGTACTGTGCTGTGTTCGCCTTTCCATCAACTAGTGGTGTTCTGCTGGTCCCAAAAGCTACAGTACAGTGCTCCCAACATACCTGCATACATTTGGACAGATAAGTGCAGCTGGATTTGACAAGGGGAGCTTGATCTGGTGTACCTGAGCGTGTCCTCACTAGCACATAAGCCAAACTGTCCCGCATTATCCTCTGCTGATAGCAGCACTAATACTCACCAAGTCTGTGCTCATTCACACTGTCCGGCTGTGAACTATCTTTTGCCGATATTGTGAGCTGCACTATAGGTCACCGAACGGATTTCTAATTGGATGAGCGGTTGAGTGAAGTGGCTTGTGGGAGTGCACCAGCCTGGGCCAGCCTGAGTGTTAACTCATATAACACTGCTGGAGACATGAGTGTAGCTCCTCCCACACAACTTCCCTTGTCTTTAGGCTCTTCTCAGCAAGTGATCTGCTCCACTCTCCCTCCCACCGGACAGCTGCGTGGGGTCACCATATGGCAGGTAATCCAGACTGGCGGCCCTGATACTGGAGAAATGGAGTAAGTGCCCATTCAGGACAGGAGCCAGGTGACAACTGACTTAATGGTCCCCAGTACTTCCACCCATGGTGTGAAAGGTTGCACTTCCTAAAATAAATGTTTTACACTTGTAAGTGATACTACAGAACCAGGGCATTTACTTATACATATCTTATATACAGGGGCATACAAGTGAGGAGCCCCTTGCTACAGTAGGAGAGCAATCTCCATCCAGACTAGAGATATGCGGCTGGCACTTATCGTGTTTTGTGTTTTGGTTTTGGTTCTAATTCCACTTTTGTGTTTTGGTTTTGGCTTGGTTTTGCCAAAACCACCCTTTCATTTTTTTGTTTTGGTTTTGGATCTGGATGATTTTTGAAAAAAACATAAAAACGGCTAAAATCACATAATTTGGGGGTAATTTTGCTCCTACGGTATTATTAACCTCAGTAACATTCATTTACACTCATTTCCAGTCTATTCTGAACAACTCACACCTCACAATATTGTTTTTAGGCCTAAAAGTTGCACTGAGTGGCTGTATGACTAAGCTAACCAACACAAGTGTGTGGCACAAACATCTGGCCCATCTAGGAGTGGCACTGCAGTGTAAGACAGGATGGCACTTTTCAAAAACTAGGCCCCAAACAGCACCTCATTCAAAGATGTCGAAGAGGTGCAATGAGGTAGCTGTATGACTAAGCCAAGCAACACAATTAATTCCCACTGGAATTATATATCCAAATCACTGGAATTATACGTCCAAATCACTGGAATTAAATGGCAAAATCACTGGAATTAAATGGCTAAATCACTGGAATTATAATGCAAAATCACTGGAATTATACATCCAGATCACTGGAATTATACATCCAAATCACTGGATTTAAATGTCAAAATCACTGGAATTAAATGTCAAAATCACTGGAATTATATTGCAAAATCACTGGAATTATACATCCAAATCAATGGCAAAATCTCGGTATCGCCTGCCTAGTGAAGTGGAATCTAGATGGGATTTGGTACCGGGGACACAATACCTCCATCAATTGATTAAATCCCACTGCACTAATGGCAGAAACCGGACGCACGTCTAACACCAAAACAAGTGTCAAGGCCTCAGTTATGAGGGCTTCCATCATCATGTGAAGCTGAACCTCTAGTCATGAACATAGGCCAGGGCCTCAGCCGTTCTTTACCACTCCGTGTCGTAAATGGCATATTGGCAAGTTTACGTTTCTCTTCAGACCATTTAAATTTATTTTATTGCCTCTTTTTACTGAACTTTAGCTTTTTGGATTTTACATGCCCGCTACTATCACATTGGGCATAGGCCTTGGCAGGCGACAATGGCATTTCATCGTCTATGTCATGGCTAGTGGCAGCAGCTTCAGCACTAGGAGGGAGTGGTTCTTGATCTTTCCCTATTCTATCTTCCAAATTTTTGTTCTCCATCATTTTTCTGGAGTTATATAACACAATATGCGGCACAGGAATGACTGATGGCTAATGCACAGGACACTACCACTGGTCTGATGCAGGACAACACAGCAACACTGTAAGGGTCTTGTTATTATTATTATTATTATTATATGGCAGTAGTGGACATATAGCAGCAATGTATACCACGGTGACTGCCTGGTCACTGGAATGACTGATGGCCAGAACACCACCACTGGTCTGATGCAGCACAACACAGCAACACTGTAAGGGACTTATTATACAGCAGCACTGGACATACGGCAGCAGAGGACACCACCACTGTGAATGGTCACTGGACTGACTGATGGCCAGGACATTAAAACTGGTCTGATGCAGTACAACACAGCAACACTGTAAGGGACTTATTATACAGCAGCACTGGACATATGGCAGAAAAGGACACCACCACTGTGACTGATGCAGCACAACACACCACCACTGAACTGATGCAGCACAACACAGCACCACTGGACAGCACTGGACATATGGCAGCAGAGGACACAAGCACTGTGACTGGACAGATTCAGCACAAGCCACGGACACTGAGGACACTGAGAGAATGGAGACACGTCCTCTCTGTACACTGTCCAATGCCGGAGTGAAAATGGCGGGGACGCGTGGCTCCTTATATGGAATCCAAACCCCATGAGAATCCGACAGCGGGATGATGACGTTTTGCCTCTGGTTTTCGAGTCAGACGGGAATACCTGAGTCTGGCTCGGAACCGGACTTGAATGGTGAAGTTTGTGTTATGAGCCACGGCTGTGGCTCATTCCTGTTTTGCATGTCAGTTAGGTATTTTATGTTTATAAGTTGTTTCGCAGGCCAGGATTTCCCGTTGCTCTGTTTAAGAGTACTCTTGGTTGCTGCCGCTGGTGAGTCTGTGTAATTGCAGCTTGTTCCCATGTGTTCAGCCTCACCTGGCTGCTAATTGCATCTTGTCAGTTTGGAGTCATGCAACAGGGCAGCTGCATGAGATTATTAATTAGGCCTCTCTGTTATATGCTGGCTCAGTGCTATTCACAGATGCTGGTGATATTTCTGGGTTTCCAGTCTGCTTGAGTTCTGAGCTTGGTTCCTGCTAGTACCTGAGCTTCCTGTGTCGATTCCTGTGTCAGTCCCTGTGTCGATTCCTATGTCTGATCCCGTGTCCTGCCGTGAGGCGTTCCTGTCCTGAGGTCCAGTACCTTTGCCTGTGCCTGGTCAAGTTTCTGGCTTCTTGGTGTCCACCGGTCTGTCGTTTGGGATTCTGCCTGTCCTCCAGTTCTGAGAGTCTGTGTCAGCAGCATTGGGAGTTCCTGTCCGTTTGCCAGTATTCGTACCGGTTCCGTGAGTAGCGGCACTGACGCGTCCGTCGGCCTAGGCCGCTGTATTCCCTTATTATTTCTGTCACTGGTGTTTTGCAGAGGGTTCTGCTTATGCTGTCACCGCCGGTACACAAAAGTATTGTGTCGGCGAGTGGTCAGCATTTCCTTTGTTGTTCTTTTCCTTTGGCGGCAAGCCGCACATACTTTGGTTTTAGGTTTGTTAGTAGCCCCTGGCCTTGTTGTTTAGTCAGAGGGCCCCTTGTTATCACCCTGTCTCGGTTCACTCTTTGTCTCTCATTAAGACCTGAGGGGGCTTCGAAGTTGGGCAGACGTAATCCGCCCTTCAAACGCGGCTGCCATGGGCTCAAGCAACCATAGTCTCGCAAAAGTGTACTGACAGCACGGGCGAGACAATGGAGATAGGGCGCCAGGGGCTATTCCCTTTCCATTCCCCTTTCCCAGCATTACGTCCTGGTGCTCTGGACTCTCTTCATAACATCTCCCTTGTTCTGAGCACCAGGAACCTAACAGTTTGGTACGGTAGCTTCTCTGAGAACCGAACCCGCTCATTCCTAATCCAGACCTGTTCCTCCCTGTGACCCGTGCTAGCAAGTGGAAAAGGGGTATAAGTGGTGGATTCTGAATTGCAAGCATGGTGGCTGTAGTTGTGGACTGCCAGAGAAGCCAGATTTACTATATGATAATGTGAGTATCTATTTAGATAATGCAATGTTTCATGTGAGTGCAAGTGGAAACCTGTACTGTCCATTGATTTTATCCCAGCCGCCACAAATGGCCCCATGACTTCATAAAGTCACACCTATGGAGTGGGGCTGCCAGCTCTGGGAAAAATAACTGTACTCAGAGCATCCTAAGGATGCTACAGGAAGCTCCACAGTGTCTCTTGGATGATAAAGACAGCTCTACAGTAGAACTACTGACTGCAGAATGCCATTCCAGGTATCCTGAGAGCTACATGCAGGTGCCATGGGGCAGCGGTGGTGTCACTATCAGGGCCCTGCTTCTTGTGTGTTTGCACCACTCGCGTACCCATGGTCAGGGCCCTGCTTCTTGTGTGTTTGCACCACTCGCGTACCCATGGTTGTTGCCCTGTCTGCAACCATTATCATTAGTATCAACTTAGAGATACCCCTTGATAGTTGATAAAGGTATGTTAGAAACAGGCTTCAGAGTCACACATAACATTAAATACAAATCCACACCTGGTAGTGTTGTAGGACATGAATTTATATGTGATCACATTGACACCGACCAGTTCTCACACCAAAATGTTTTATTTCACACAAAGAAAGCTCCTGACATGTACAGTTCAACTCAGAATACGACAGACTTGCACAAAAATGTGTATATTCACTTTTGTGAAAGCATTGTATGCAAAACTCACCATTTGAGATCCATCCAACTCACTGTCACGCCCTAAGGAAGCACTGGTACATTAGATTATGCTGACATTTGTAATGGCACAAGAGTGGACACATTATTTGTGCATTTTAACCCGCTTATAAACCAGGACAGAACCAGCATCACTTGTGCTGTTTGATATCATAGATAGCTAATGATTGGACTGCAACATGCTTGTCTAAAAGCTTGTGCCAATTGGGTGTGGATTAAAAGATTGACAATGTATTAGTCAACACCATATGGTCAACGTGCATTTGGTCAACAGGCTCAAAGGGTTGACAGGATCAAAAGATCGACATGGAAAAAGTAGACAGTATAAAAGGTCGACAGGCACAAAAGGTTGACTGGGCCAAAACGTTGACATGGATATGGTCAACACAAAAATTGTCTAGATTTTTTTTGTCTTATTATGTATATTTAGCTATAACTAAGCCAAATTTGTGTAAATGTGTACCCTCATGAGCTCACTTAATTTGCCATGCTTCAATAAATGTACCTCACTCTGCTACCACTTTGCTTGCCACATGTTACTATTCCCAAAAGTAGTCCACATGGGTAAATGATGAAAAAGTTATATGTGTGTGTCAATTATTGTTATTTTGACCTTTTGAACCTGTCAATCTTTAGCACTGACAGACATTCATCAGTTGACCTTTTGTACCTATTGACCTAATGCATGTTAATTATATGACTGACTGTCACCATCTGCCCTGAGAGCATGTGCGGGTCAGCTCGCCCCCATATTCACCAAAATCTTCAACAAATTGCTGGAGCTACAGAAAGTCCCTTCCTGACTCAAAAGGTCCACTATCGTCCCGGTCCCTAAGAAAGCCTCTATCACGAACCTGAACGACTACAGGCTGATAACACTGATGTCTGCGGTCATGAAAACATTCGAGCATCTGGTTTTGAATCACCTGAAAACTGTGACTGGCCCCCCAACTGGACCCTTACAGTTCGCCTATCGATTGAATTGGTGTGTCGAGGATGCAGTCAACCTGGGCCTGCACTACATTCTACAGCACCTAGACATTCCCGGTACCTACGCAAGGGTCCTGTTTGTTGATTTCAGCACAGCCTTCAATACAATCGTCCCCAGGATCCTCCACCCCAAATTACTTCACCTAGGGGTCCCTGAAGCTACCTGTGCCTGGATAGTAGACTTCCTGACAGATAGGACACAGGTGGTGAAAGTGGGGGAATTCACCTCTCAAGCGCGGCCCATCAGTACAGGGTCCCCTCAGGGCTGTGTCCTCTTACCCCTGCTCTTCTCCCTATACACAAATGACTGCACCTCAGAGGCACAATCAGTAAGGATCATTAATTTCGCCAACGACACCACCGTCATCTGCCTCATCAAGGACTGGAACGAATTGGCCTATAGATGGGAAGTATACCATTTGTCCCAGTGGTGCAGCCACAAAAACCTTGTGCTCAACCCCCTCAAAACTATTTAGATGATAGTGGACTTCAGGAAGAAGTCATCTAGTGCACCTCTGCTAACAATTGCTGACAGTGTGGTATCGCAAGTGGACTCCTTCATGTTCCTGAGGACCACAATCTCCCGGTACCTGAAATGGGGGTCCAATGCTGACACCACTGTCGGGAAAGCGCAGCAGAGGTTGTTCTTGATCAGGCAACTAAGGAAGTTCAACATCCCACAGAAGCTTCTTCTCCTCTTCTACTCCGCGATTGTGGAATTGGTACTGTGCTCCTTGATACTTGTACGGTATGACTCCGCCAGCACGAGGGACAGATGCAGGCTACAGAAGGTGGTCAGAACCGCAGAGAAGATCATCAGGGCCAACCTTCCCTCAGTCCAGGACCTGTACCTGTCCAAAGCTAAAAAGCGGGCAACGAAGATAGTAAAGGACCTGCTACACCCCAGCCACAGCATGTTTAACTTGCTTCCTTCAGGTTGGCGTTACAGGGCCTTCCCCGCCGGGTCCAACAGAAGCCTCAAAAGTTTCCTTCCCCTAGAGGTCCGCCTGCTGAACCCCTGAACATTGACTGACTTGACATACATGTGACTCACTGTCCCTACAGTATACCTACCTGTATGACGTTACTTGCCCCCCCCCTCTCCCCCCCACCTGCTTATCTGTTACCTACTTGTCTGTTGTATAGCAAACCGAAGACAAATTCCTAGTATACGCAAGTATAACTGGCCAATAAAGCTGATTCTGATTCTGGTGTTAACCTATTGACTGTCGGTCTATAATCCAGAACCCATGTAACATTTACATCATCACTGCGGCTGGAGAGCAAAGGTCCGTGATATTTTTGAATACTAGATCACTGTGCTACTAGTATAGGAGGGGGGAGGAGATAAAACCTTTTCGGGCTGAAGATGCAGAATTGATGCCATTGCTTCTACAATTTTTAAATTGTTTTATTGTCATCACAAGTTAGGTGTATCTAGTCTACTTGCCTTACCTATAATTAGTAAAAAAGACATATGTGATTACGTTTAGATGCTGTATTCAAAGGACTAGAGGTATCCTTCAGTTGTTGCTTTTCAATAATGACAGCCTTGATGTTCTCAGTTATAAATTATAAACTAATTAGGATTTATATTTTATGTTTTCTGTACTCAACCTGAGCCTATAGCATTAAAGGAAGAGAAAATGGTTTGCAATGCTTTCCAGACTGTGTAATTGATTCACCTTTGACTCTAATATCATGCTGAAAAAAAATCTATCAATATTGTATGGTTTACATAACAAAAATCTCTATGTCAAATTAAAGATTTTCAGAAATGAAACAGCTCAATATGCTTTCACATCCAAGCAATTAGTAGATAAAGCAGATGTTGCTAAACTTAATCTGAAAGCAATCTTCAAGACAACGCTGTAGCAGTACAATGGCTGCTTCTACACTGAAGATTAATCATAATCTTTCCATTTGTCCCTGAACCAGTGCAATAACATAAAATGTTATTTTCATGTAGAACTTTGTAGAATATCTTACGATATCTGCATATAATTATTTTAACATCCTCAGCCCCTACATTACACCATATCATGAAGCATTGTTTTTATAAGTAACTGAACAAATAGCCAAAGCAATAAACCAGAAGATTAAAAAAAACCTGATAATACAGGAGAAAAACAGAAAGAAGGACAGTAAATATAAAACGGATATATGGAAATGTGTTGGTATGACTAATGCAGCTAAGTACAGTAATACTAAGAAAAATATACTTTTTGTGGGCAACAGCAATTTGCATCCCTATACAGTATATTTGTGGTTTATTTTCACAAAATGCATTTTTAATTATTGCTGTTATTATTATTATTATTATTATTAGTAGTAGTAGTAGTAGTAGTAGTAGTAGTAGTAGTAGTATACATAGTATCTTTTTTGTAATCATATAGCAAAAACTCAAATCAAATTATTTATGAAGGATTCAAATATAGTCTTTAGTAAATAAGTACAGCTGGATGTAAAAGTAATCTAAGTTGGATTCTTCGTGTAATATGAAATCTGGCAAACTCAATATTATCCCCTGTGAGTTTGAATCCACATTACAAATACTTAGCATTCAATACTTTATAATTCAAACCTTAGAGTGGTCCCTAGAAACATGTGAGAAGTGAATTTGACATAATTTACCTTATTAACCGTACCTTACGAAAGCAGCATGCATATTTAGGTAAGGAACCTTGGGACAGTACTATAATTTCATTACTCTTGAAAAGTACAGAAAAATCTTTTCCAATAGCAATTGTTTTTAACATTTGGATAATGTAGAACATCATTGCATAAACTAATAAATATAATGCTGATGTTGTTAAACATCAGCATTATATTTATTAGTTTATGCAATGATGTTTTATGGTTTGCAAATGGAAAATATTTACAGTACATGAATAAATAAATTAGAGATAAGCGGGTTCGGTTCTCAGAGAGCCGAATCATACCGGACTTCGCGTCACGAGCCCTGATCCGAGTCAGGCTCGGGTTTTCCCATCTGACTCGGAAACCAGAATGAGTCAAAACATCATCATTCTGCTGTTGGATTCTTGCGTGGTTTGGATTCCATATAAACAGCCGCGCGTCACCGCCATTTTCACTCCAGCGAGAGAGTATAGAGAGAGGACGTGTCTCCGTCCTAAGCGTCCTAAGTGTCCGTGTCTTGTGCTGCATCTGTCCATTCACAGTGGTTGTGTCCTCTGATGCCATATGTCCAGTGCTGCTGTATAAGTACAGTCCAGTGGTGCTGTGTTGTGCTGCATCAGTTCAGTGGTGGTGTCTTGTGCTGCATCAGTCCAGTCACAGTGGTGGTGTCCTCTGCTGGAATATGTCCAGTGCTGCTGTATAAGTCCACTCCAGTGGTGCTGTGATGTTCTGCATCAGTCCAGCGGTGTGTTGTTCTGCATCAGTTCAGTCACAGTGGTGGTGTCTTCTGCTGCCTTATGTCCAGTGCTGCTGTATAAGTCCAGTCCATACACAAGGTGGAAAGCTGCTCAATCAGATTGTAATGTCACTCAGGTGCTAAAAGGGGAGGGGTAATTCTGTGTAGAGAAAAAAAAAAAAAAACTGTGTTCCCTAATGCACACTGAGTGAATAATATTACTATATAATAATAGTCAGATAATACGGAGATCTTAGTTGCGTATATCTGCAGATATAGGGTTAAGCCCCCAGGCCGATCGACAAGGCTTCTCCGTCACTGGGGGTCCCTAATACTAGGTATGGGCCTGGGGTGCAGGACCCCACAATGTCGGCACAGGTCGGCCACCCCAGGTCAGCACACAGGTGAAAATTAATAGGGGTTAATAAGAAGCACAGAAGTGCTATGTAAGTGGTGTGATTAAAATAATATATACAAAGTGATAGGAAAAATAATAAGTGTTAATAAAGTGTTAGGGTGTGCCGACCTGCAGCAGCCTAGCCACACCGACACAGGGGCCACTGCACCCCACACCCACCCCATAAATAATTACATATATATATATCTGGGTTAAATTCCCAGTGTAAGGCCACATGGTAATGGCACCTACAGCATCTGAGAGCCAGCTTACCTGGGGATACCCCTGGCTTCCCCTATGGCACTACTAGAGTCAGCAATCCCTCCTAATGCTGACCCATTTGTGCCTCTCTATATACAATACACAAGGTGGAAAGCTGCTCAATCAGATTGTAATGTCACTCAGGTGCTAAAAGGGGAGGGGTAATTCTGTGTAGAAAAAAAAAAAAAAAAAAACTGTGTTCCCTAATGCACACTGAGTGAATAATATTACTATATAATAATAGTCAGATAATACGGAGATCTTAGTTGCGTATATCTGCAGATATAGGGTTAAGCCCCCAGGCCGATCGACAAGGCTTCTCCGTCACTGGGGGTCCCTAATACTAGGTATGGGCCTGGGGTGCAGGACCCCACAATGTCGGCACAGGTCGGCCACCCCAGGTCAGCACACAGGTGAAAATTAATAGGGGTTAATAAGAAGCACAGAAGTGCTATGTAAGTGGTGTGATTAAAATAATATATACAAAGTGATAGGAAAAATAATAAGTGTTAATAAAGTGTTAGGGTGTGCCGACCTGCAGCAGCCTAGCCACACCGACACAGGGGCCACTGCACCCCACACCCACCCCATAAATAATTACATATATATATATCTGGGTTAAATTCCCAGTGTAAGGCCACATGGTAATGGCACCTACAGCATCTGAGAGCCAGCTTACCTGGGGATACCCCTGGCTTCCCCTATGGCACTACTAGAGTCAGCAATCCCTCCTAATGCTGACCCATTTGTGCCTCTCTATATACAATACACAAGGTGGAAAGCTGCTCAATCAGATTGTAATGTCACTCAGGTGCTAAAAGGGGAGGGGTAATTCTGTGTAGAAAAAAAAAAAAAAAACTGTGTTCCCTAATGCACACTGAGTGAATAATATTACTATATAATAATAGTCAGATAATACGGAGATCTTAGTTGCGTATATCTGCAGATATAGGGTTAAGCCCCCAGGCCGATCGACAAGGCTTCTCCGTCACTGGGGGTCCCTAATACTAGGTATGGGCCTGGGGTGCAGGACCCCACAATGTCGGCACAGGTCGGCCACCCCAGGTCAGCACACAGGTGAAAATTAATAGGGGTTAATAAGAAGCACAGAAGTGCTATGTAAGTGGTGTGATTAAAATAATATATACAAAGTGATAGGAAAAATAATAAGTGTTAATAAAGTGTTAGGGTGTGCCGACCTGCAGCAGCCTAGCCACACCGACACAGGGGCCACTGCACCCCACACCCACCCCATAAATAATTACATATATATATATCTGGGTTAAATTCCCAGTGTAAGGCCACATGGTAATGGCACCTACAGCATCTGAGAGCCAGCTTACCTGGGGATACCCCTGGCTTCCCCTATGGCACTACTAGAGTCAGCAATCCCTCCTAATGCTGACCCATTTGTGCCTCTCTATATACAATACACAAGGTGGAAAGCTGCTCAATCAGATTGTAATGTCACTCAGGTGCTAAAAGGGGAGGGGTAATTCTGTGTAGAAAAAAAAAAAAAAAAAACTGTGTTCCCTAATGCACACTGAGTGAATAATATTACTATATAATAATAGTCAGATAATACGGAGATCTTAGTTGCGTATATCTGCAGATATAGGGTTAAGCCCCCAGGCCGATCGACAAGGCTTCTCCGTCACTGGGGGTCCCTAATACTAGGTATGGGCCTGGGGTGCAGGACCCCACAATGTCGGCACAGGTCGGCCACCCCAGGTCAGCACACAGGTGAAAATTAATAGGGGTTAATAAGAAGCACAGAAGTGCTATGTAAGTGGTGTGATTAAAATAATATATACAAAGTGATAGGAAAAATAATAAGTGTTAATAAAGTGTTAGGGTGTGCCGACCTGCAGCAGCCTAGCCACACCGACACAGGGGCCACTGCACCCCACACCCATCCCATAAATAATTGCATATATATATATCTGGGTTAAATTCCCAGTGTAAGGCCACATGGTAATGGCACCTACAGCATCTGAGAGCCAGCTTACCTGGGGATACCCCTGGCTTCCCCTATGGCACTACTAGAGTCAGCAATCCCTCCTAATGCTGACCCATTTGTGCCTCTCTATATACAATACACAAGGTGGAAAGCTGCTCAATCAGATTGTAATGTCACTCAGGTGCTAAAAGGGGAGGGGTAATTCTGTGTAGAAAAAAAAAAAAAAAAAAACTGTGTTCCCTAATGCACACTGAGTGAATAATATTACTATATAATAATAGTCAGATAATACGGAGATCTTAGTTGCGTATATCTGCAGATATAGGGTTAAGCCCCCAGGCCGATCGACAAGGCTTCTCCGTCACTGGGGGTCCCTAATACTAGGTATGGGCCTGGGGTGCAGGACCCCACAATGTCGGCACAGGTCGGCCACCCCAGGTCAGCACACAGGTGAAAATTAATAGGGGTTAATAAGAAGCACAGAAGTGCTATGTAAGTGGTGTGATTAAAATAATATATACAAAGTGATAGGAAAAATAATAAGTGTTAATAAAGTGTTAGGGTGTGCCGACCTGCAGCAGCCTAGCCACACCGACACAGGGGCCACTGCACCCCACACCCACCCCATAAATAATTACATATATATATATATCTGGGTTAAATTCCCAGTGTAAGGCCACATGGTAATGGCACCTACAGCATCTGAGAGCCAGCTTACCTGGGGATACCCCTGGCTTCCCCTATGGCACTACTAGAGTCAGCAATCCCTCCTAATGCTGACCCATTTGTGCCTCTCTATATACAATACACAAGGTGGAAAGCTGCTCAATCAGATTGTAATGTCACTCAGGTGCTAAAAGGGGAGGGGTAATTCTGTGTAGAAAAATAAACAAAAAAAAAAAAACTGTGTTCCCTAATGCACACTGAGTGAATAATATTACTATATAATAATAGTCAGATAATACGGAGATCTTAGTTGCGTATATCTGCAGATATAGGGTTAAGCCCCCAGGCCGATCGACAAGGCTTCTCCATCACTGGGGGTCCCTAATACTAGGTATGGGCCTGGGGTGCAGGACCCCACAATGTCGGCACAGGTCGGCCACCCCAGGTCAGCACACAGGTTAAAATTAATAGGGGTTAATAAGAAGCACAGAAGTGCTATGTAAGTGGTGTGATTAAAATAATATATACAAAGTGATAGGAAAAATAATAAGTGTTAATAAAGTGTTAGGGTGTGCCGACCTGCAGCAGCCTAGCCACACCGACACAGGGGCCACTGCACCCCACACCCACCCCATAAATAATTGCATATATATATATCTGGGTTAAATTCCCAGTGTAAGGCCACATGGTAATGGCACCTACAGCATCTGAGAGCCAGCTTACCTGGGGATACCCCTGGCTTCCCCTATGGCACTACTAGAGTCAGCAATCCCTCCTAATGCTGACCCATTTGTGCCTCTCTATATACAATACACAAGGTGGAAAGCTGCTCAATCAGATTGTAATGTCACTCAGGTGCTAAAAGGGGAGGGGTAATTCTGTGTAGAAAAAAAAAAAAAAAAAAAACTGTGTTCCCTAATGCACACTGAGTGAATAATATTACTATATAATAATAGTCAGATAATACGGAGATCTTAGTTGCGTATATCTGCAGATATAGGGTTAAGCCCCCAGGCCGATCGACAAGGCTTCTCCGTCACTGGGGGTCCCTAATACTAGGTATGGGCCTGGGGTGCAGGACCCCACAATGTCGGCACAGGTCGGCCACCCCAGGTCAGCACACAGGTGAAAATTAATAGGGGTTAATAAGAAGCACAGAAGTGCTATGTAAGTGGTGTGATTAAAATAATATATACAAAGTGATAGGAAAAATAATAAGTGTTAATAAAGTGTTAGGGTGTGCCGACCTGCAGCAGCCTAGCCACACCGACACAGGGGCCACTGCACCCCACACCCACCCCATAAATAATTACATATATATATATATCTGGGTTAAATTCCCAGTGTAAGGCCACATGGTAATGGCACCTACAGCATCTGAGAGCCAGCTTACCTGGGGATACCCCTGGCTTCCCCTATGGCACTACTAGAGTCAGCAATCCCTCCTAATGCTGACCCATTTGTGCCTCTCTATATACAATACACAAGGTGGAAAGCTGCTCAATCAGATTGTAATGTCACTCAGGTGCTAAAAGGGGAGGGGTAATTCTGTGTAGAAAAATAAACAAAAAAAAAAAAAACTGTGTTCCCTAATGCACACTGAGTGAATAATATTACTATATAATAATAGTCAGATAATACGGAGATCTTAGTTGCGTATATCTGCAGATATAGGGTTAAGCCCCCAGGCCGATCGACAAGGCTTCTCCATCACTGGGGGTCCCTAATACTAGGTATGGGCCTGGGGTGCAGGACCCCACAATGTCGGCACAGGTCGGCCACCCCAGGTCAGCACACAGGTGAAAATTAATAGGGGTTAATAAGAAGCACAGAAGTGCTATGTAAGTGGTGTGATTAAAATAATATATACAAAGTGATAGGAAAAATAATAAGTGTTAATAAAGTGTTAGGGTGTGCCGACCTGCAGCAGCCTAGCCACACCGACACAGGGGCCACTGCACCCCACACCCACCCCATAAATAATTACATATATATATATCTGGGTTAAATTCCCAGTGTAAGGCCACATGGTAATGGCACCTACAGCATCTGAGAGCCAGCTTACCTGGGGATACCCCTGGCTTCCCCTATGGCACTACTAGAGTCAGCAATCCCTCCTAATGCTGACCCATTTGTGCCTCTCTATATACAATACACAAGGTGGAAAGCTGCTCAATCAGATTGTAATGTCACTCAGGTGCTAAAAGGGGAGGGGTAATTCTGTGTAGAAAAAAAAAAAAAAAAAAACTGTGTTCCCTAATGCACACTGAGTGAATAATATTACTATATAATAATAGTCAGATAATACGGAGATCTTAGTTGCGTATATCTGCAGATATAGGGTTAAGCCCCCAGGCCGATCGACAAGGCTTCTCCGTCACTGGGGGTCCCTAATACTAGGTATGGGCCTGGGGTGCAGGACCCCACAATGTCGGCACAGGTCGGCCACCCCAGGTCAGCACACAGGTGAAAATTAATAGGGGTTAATAAGAAGCACAGAAGTGCTATGTAAGTGGTGTGATTAAAATAATATATACAAAGTGATAGGAAAAATAATAAGTGTTAATAAAGTGTTAGGGTGTGCCGACCTGCAGCAGCCTAGCCACACCGACACAGGGGCCACTGCACCCCACACCCACCCCATAAATAATTACATATATATATATCTGGGTTAAATTCCCAGTGTAAGGCCACATGGTAATGGCACCTACAGCATCTGAGAGCCAGCTTACCTGGGGATACCCCTGGCTTCCCCTATGGCACTACTAGAGTCAGCAATCCCTCCTAATGCTGACCCATTTGTGCCTCTCTATATACAATACACAAGGTGGAAAGCTGCTCAATCAGATTGTAATGTCACTCAGGTGCTAAAAGGGGAGGGGTAATTCTGTGTAGAAAAAAAAAAAAAAACTGTGTTCCCTAATGCACACTGAGTGAATAATATTACTATATAATAATAGTCAGATAATACGGAGATCTTAGTTGCGTATATCTGCAGATATAGGGTTAAGCCCCCAGGCCGATCGACAAGGCTTCTCCGTCACTGGGGGTCCCTAATACTAGGTATGGGCCTGGGGTGCAGGACCCCACAATGTCGGCACAGGTCGGCCACCCCAGGTCAGCACACAGGTGAAAATGAATAGGGGTTAATAAGAAGTACAGAAGTGCTATGTAAGTGGTGTGATTAAAATAATATATACAAAGTGATAGGAAAAATAATAAGTGTTAATAAAGTGTTAGGGTGTGCCGACCTGCAGCAGCCTAGCCACACCGACACAGGGGCCACTGCACCCCACACCCATCCCATAAATAATTACATATATATATATCTGGGTTAAATTCCCAGTGTAAGGCCACATGGTAATGGCACCTACAGCATCTGAGAGCCAGCTTACCTGGGGATACCCCTGGCTTCCCCTATGGCACTACTAGAGTCAGCAATCCCTCCTAATGCTGACCCATTTGTGCCTCTCTATATACAATACACAAGGTGGAAAGCTGCTCAATCAGATTGTAATGTCACTCAGGTGCTAAAAGGGGAGGGGTAATTCTGTGTAGAAAAAAAAAAAAAAAAAAAACTGTGTTCCCTAATGCACACTGAGTGAATAATATTACTATATAATAATAGTCAGATAATACGGAGATCTTAGTTGCGTATATCTGCAGATATAGGGTTAAGCCCCCAGGCCGATCGACAAGGCTTCTCCGTCACTGGGGGTCCCTAATACTAGGTATGGGCCTGGGGTGCAGGACCCCACAATGTCGGCACAGGTCGGCCACCCCAGGTCAGCACACAGGTGAAAATTAATAGGGGTTAATAAGAAGCACAGAAGTGCTATGTAAGTGGTGTGATTAAAATAATATATACAAAGTGATAGGAAAAATAATAAGTGTTAATAAAGTGTTAGGGTGTGCCGACCTGCAGCAGCCTAGCCACACCGACACAGGGGCCACTGCACCCCACACCCACCCCATAAATAATTACATATATATATATCTGGGTTAAATTCCCAGTGTAAGGCCACATGGTAATGGCACCTACAGCATCTGAGAGCCAGCTTACCTGGGGATACCCCTGGCTTCCCCTATGGCACTACTAGAGTCAGCAATCCCTCCTAATGCTGACCCATTTGTGCCTCTCTATATACAATACACAAGGTGGAAAGCTGCTCAATCAGATTGTAATGTCACTCAGGTGCTAAAAGGGGAGGGGTAATTCTGTGTAGAAAAAAAAACAAAACAAAAAAAACTGTGTTCCCTAATGCACACTGAGTGAATAATATTACTATATAATAATAGTCAGATAATACGGAGATCTTAGTTGCGTATATCTGCAGATATAGGGTTAAGCCCCCAGGCCGATCGACAAGGCTTCTCCGTCACTGGGGGTCCCTAATACTAGGTATGGGCCTGGGGTGCAGGACCCCACAATGTCGGCACAGGTCGGCCACCCCAGGTCAGCACACAGGTGAAAATTAATAGGGGTTAATAAGAAGCACAGAAGTGCTATGTAAGTGGTGTGATTAAAATAATATATACAAAGTGATAGGAAAAATAATAAGTGTTAATAAAGTGTTAGGGTGTGCCGACCTGCAGCAGCCTAGCCACACCGACACAGGGGCCACTGCACCCCACACCCACCCCATAAATAATTACATATATATATATCTGGGTTAAATTCCCAGTGTAAGGCCACATGGTAATGGCACCTACAGCATCTGAGAGCCAGCTTACCTGGGGATACCCCTGGCTTCCCCTATGGCACTACTAGAGTCAGCAATCCCTCCTAATGCTGACCCATTTGTGCCTCTCTATATACAATACACAAGGTGGAAAGCTGCTCAATCAGATTGTAATGTCACTCAGGTGCTAAAAGGGGAGGGGTAATTCTGTGTAGAAAAAAAAAAAAAAAAAAAAAACTGTGTTCCCTAATGCACACTGAGTGAATAATATTACTATATAATAATAGTCAGATAATACGGAGATCTTAGTTGCGTATATCTGCAGATATAGGGTTAAGCCCCCAGGCCGATCGACAAGGCTTCTCCGTCACTGGGGGTCCCTAATACTAGGTATGGGCCTGGGGTGCAGGACCCCACAATGTCGGCACAGGTCGGCCACCCCAGGTCAGCACACAGGTGAAAATTAATAGGGGTTAATAAGAAGCACAGAAGTGCTATGTAAGTGGTGTGATTAAAATAATATATACAAAGTGATAGGAAAAATAATAAGTGTTAATAAAGTGTTAGGGTGTGCCGACCTGCAGCAGCCTAGCCACACCGACACAGGGGCCACTGCACCCCACACCCACCCCATAAATAATTACATATATATATATCTGGGTTAAATTCCCAGTGTAAGGCCACATGGTAATGGCACCTACAGCATCTGAGAGCCAGCTTACCTGGGGATACCCCTGGCTTCCCCTATGGCACTACTAGAGTCAGCAATCCCTCCTAATGCTGACCCATTTGTGCCTCTCTATATACAATACACAAGGTGGAAAGCTGCTCAATCAGATTGTAATGTCACTCAGGTGCTAAAAGGGGAGGGGTAATTCTGTGTAGAAAAAAAAAAAAAAAAAAACTGTGTTCCCTAATGCACACTGAGTGAATAATATTACTATATAATAATAGTCAGATAATACGGAGATCTTAGTTGCGTATATCTGCAGATATAGGGTTAAGCCCCCAGGCCGATCGACAAGGCTTCTCCGTCACTGGGGGTCCCTAATACTAGGTATGGGCCTGGGGTGCAGGACCCCACAATGTCGGCACAGGTCGGCCACCCCAGGTCAGCACACAGGTGAAAATTAATAGGGGTTAATAAGAAGCACAGAAGTGCTATGTAAGTGGTGTGATTAAAATAATATATACAAAGTGATAGGAAAAATAATAAGTGTTAATAAAGTGTTAGGGTGTGCCGACCTGCAGCAGCCTAGCCACACCGACACAGGGGCCACTGCACCCCACACCCACCCCATAAATAATTACATATATATATATCTGGGTTAAATTCCCAGTGTAAGGCCACATGGTAATGGCACCTACAGCATCTGAGAGCCAGCTTACCTGGGGATACCCCTGGCTTCCCCTATGGCACTACTAGAGTCAGCAATCCCTCCTAATGCTGACCCATTTGTGCCTCTCTATATACAATACACAAGGTGGAAAGCTGCTCAATCAGATTGTAATGTCACTCAGGTGCTAAAAGGGGAGGGGTAATTCTGTGTAGAAAAAAAAAAAAACTGTGTTCCCTAATGCACACTGAGTGAATAATATTACTATATAATAATAGTCAGATAATACGGAGATCTTAGTTGCGTATATCTGCAGATATAGGGTTAAGCCCCCAGGCCGATCGACAAGGCTTCTCCGTCACTGGGGGTCCCTAATACTAGGTATGGGCCTGGGGTGCAGGACCCCACAATGTCGGCACAGGTCGGCCACCCCAGGTCAGCACACAGGTGAAAATTAATAGGGGTTAATAAGAAGCACAGAAGTGCTATGTAAGTGGTGTGATTAAAATAATATATACAAAGTGATAGGAAAAATAATAAGTGTTATTAAAGTGTTAGGGTGTTCCGACCTGCAGCAGCCTAGCCACACCACTTACATAGCACTTATGTGCTTCTTATTAACCCCTATTAATTTTCACCTGTGTGCTGACCTGGGGTGGCCGACCTGTGCCGACATTGTGGGGTCCTGCACCCCAGGCCCATACCTAGTATTAGGGACCCCCAGTGACGGAGAAGCCTTGTCGATCGGCCTGGGGGCTTAACCCTATATCTGCAGATATACGCAACTAAGATCTCCGTATTATCTGACTATTATTATATAGTAATATTATTCACTCAGTGTGCATTAGGGAACACAGTTTTTTTTTTTTTTCTACACAGAATTACCCCTCCCCTTTTAGCACCTGAGTGACATTACAATCTGATTGAGCAGCTTTCCACCTTGTGTATTGTATATAGAGAGGCACAAATGGGTCAGCATTAGGAGGGATTGCTGACGCTAGTAGTGCCATAGGGGAAGCCAGGGGTATCCCCAGACAAGCTGGCTCTCAGATGCTGTAGGTGCCATTACCATGTGGCCTTACACTGGGAATTTAACCCAGATATATATATATGTAATTATTTATGGGGTGGGTGTGGGGTGCAGTGGCCCCTGTGTCGGTGTGGCTAGGCTGCTGCAGGTCGGCACACCCTAACACTTTATTAACACTTATTATTTTTCCTATCACTTTGTATATATTATTTTAATCACACCACTTACATAGCACTTCTGTGCTTCTTATTAACCCCTATTCATTTTCACCTGTGTGCTGACCTGGGGTGGCCGACCTGTGCCGACATTGTGGGGTCCTGCACCCCAGGCCCATACCTAGTATTAGGGACCCCCAGTGACGGAGAAGCCTTGTCGATCGGCCTGGGGGCTTAACCCTATATCTGCAGATATACGCAACTAAGATCTCTGTATTATCTGACTATTATTATATAGTAATATTATTCACTCAGTGTGCATTAGGGAACACAGTTTTTTTTTTTTTTTCTACACAGAATTACCCCTCCCCTTTTAGCACCTGAGTGACATTACAATCTGATTGAGCAGCTTTCCACCTTGTGTATTGTATATAGAGAGGCACAAATGGGTCAGCATTAGCAGGGATTGCTGACTCTAGTAGTGCCATAGGGGAAGCCAGGGGTATCCCCAGGTAAGCTGGCTCTCAGATGCTGTAGGTGCCATTACCATGTGGCCTTACACTGGGAATTTAACCCAGATATATATATATGTAATTATTTATGGGGTGGGTGTGGGGTGCAGTGGCCCCTGTGTCGGTGTGGCTAGGCTGCTGCAGGTCGGCACACCCTAACACTTTATTAACACTTATTATTTTTCCTATCACTTTGTATATATTATTTTAATCACACCACTTACATAGCACTTCTGTGCTTCTTATTAACCCCTATTAATTTTCACCTGTGTGCTGACCTGGGGTGGCCGACCTGTGCCGACATTGTGGGGTCCTGCACCCCAGGCCCATACCTAGTATTAGGGACCCCCAGTGACGGAGAAGCCTTGTCGATCGGCCTGGGGGCTTAACCCTATATCTGCAGATATACGCAACTAAGATCTCCGTATTATCTGACTATTATTATATAGTAATATTATTCACTCAGTGTGCATTAGGGAACACAGTTTTTTTTTTTTTTTTCTACACAGAATTACCCCTCCCCTTTTAGCACCTGAGTGACATTACAATCTGATTGAGCAGCTTTCCACCTTGTGTATTGTATATAGAGAGGCACAAATGGGTCAGCATTAGGAGGGATTGCTGACTCTAGTAGTGCCATAGGGGAAGCCAGGGGTATCCCCAGACAAGCTGGCTCTCAGATGCTGTAGGTGCCATTACCATGTGGCCTTACACTGGGAATTTAACCCAGATATATATATATGTAATTATTTATGGGGTGGGTGTGGGGTGCAGTGGCCCCTGTGTCGGTGTGGCTAGGCTGCTGCAGGTCGGCACACCCTAACACTTTATTAACACTTATTATTTTTCCTATCACTTTGTATATATTATTTTAATCACACCACTTACATAGCACTTCTGTGCTTCTTATTAACCCCTATTAATTTTCACCTGTGTGCTGACCTGGGGTGGCCGACCTGTGCCGACATTGTGGGGTCCTGCACCCCAGGCCCATACCTAGTATTAGGGACCCCCAGTGACGGAGAAGCCTTGTCGATCGGCCTGGGGGCTTAACCCTATATCTGCAGATATACGCAACTAAGATCTCTGTATTATCTGACTATTATTATATAGTAATATTATTCACTCAGTGTGCATTAGGGAACACAGTTTTTTTTTTTTTTTCTACACAGAATTACCCCTCCCCTTTTAGCACCTGAGTGACATTACAATCTGATTGAGCAGCTTTCCACCTTGTGTATTGTATATAGAGAGGCACAAATGGGTCAGCATTAGCAGGGATTGCTGACTCTAGTAGTGCCATAGGGGAAGCCAGGGGTATCCCCAGGTAAGCTGGCTCTCAGATGCTGTAGGTGCCATTACCATGTGGCCTTACACTGGGAATTTAACCCAGATATATATATATGTAATTATTTATGGGGTGGGTGTGGGGTGCAGTGGCCCCTGTGTCGGTGTGGCTAGGCTGCTGCAGGTCGGCACACCCTAACACTTTATTAACACTTATTATTTTTCCTATCACTTTGTATATATTATTTTAATCACACCACTTACATAGCACTTCTGTGCTTCTTATTAACCCCTATTAATTTTCACCTGTGTGCTGACCTGGGGTGGCCGACCTGTGCCGACATTGTGGGGTCCTGCACCCCAGGCCCATACCTAGTATTAGGGACCCCCAGTGACGGAGAAGCCTTGTCGATCGGCCTGGGGGCTTAACCCTATATCTGCAGATATACGCAACTAAGATCTCCGTATTATCTGACTATTATTATATAGTAATATTATTCACTCAGTGTGCATTAGGGAACACAGTTTTTTTTTTTTTTTTCTACACAGAATTACCCCTCCCCTTTTAGCACCTGAGTGACATTACAATCTGATTGAGCAGCTTTCCACCTTGTGTATTGTATATAGAGAGGCACAAATGGGTCAGCATTAGGAGGGATTGCTGACTCTAGTAGTGCCATAGGGGAAGCCAGGGGTATCCCCAGGTAAGCTGGCTCTCAGATGCTGTAGGTGCCATTACCATGTGGCCTTACACTGGGAATTTAACCCAGATATATATATATGTAATTATTTATGGGGTGGGTGTGGGGTGCAGTGGCCCCTGTGTCGGTGTGGCTAGGCTGCTGCAGGTCGGCACACCCTAACACTTTATTAACACTTATTATTTTTCCTATCACTTTGTATATATTATTTTAATCACACCACTTACATAGCACTTCTGTGCTTCTTATTAACCCCTATTAATTTTCACCTGTGTGCTGACCTGGGGTGGCCGACCTGTGCCGACATTGTGGGGTCCTGCACCCCAGGCCCATACCTAGTATTAGGGACCCCCAGTGACGGAGAAGCCTTGTCGATCGGCCTGGGGGCTTAACCCTATATCTGCAGATATACGCAACTAAGATCTCCGTATTATCTGACTATTATTATATAGTAATATTATTCACTCAGTGTGCATTAGGGAACACAGTTTTTTTTTTTTTTCTACACAGAATTACCCCTCCCCTTTTAGCACCTGAGTGACATTACAATCTGATTGAGCAGCTTTCCACCTTGTGTATTGTATATAGAGAGGCACAAATGGGTCAGCATTAGGAGGGATTGCTGACTCTAGTAGTGCCATAGGGGAAGCCAGGGGTATCCCCAGGTAAGCTGGCTCTCAGATGCTGTAGGTGCCATTACCATGTGGCCTTACACTGGGAATTTAACCCAGATATATATATATGTAATTATTTATGGGGTGGGTGTGGGGTGCAGTGGCCCCTGTGTCGGTGTGGCTAGGCTGCTGCAGGTCGGCACACCCTAACACTTTATTAACACTTATTATTTTTCCTATCACTTTGTATATATTATTTTAATCACACCACTTACATAGCACTTCTGTGCTTCTTATTAACCCCTATTAATTTTCACCTGTGTGCTGACCTGGGGTGGCCGACCTGTGCCGACATTGTGGGGTCCTGCACCCCAGGCCCATACCTAGTATTAGGGACCCCCAGTGACGGAGAAGCCTTGTCGATCGGCCTGGGGGCTTAACCCTATATCTGCAGATATACGCAACTAAGATCTCCGTATTATCTGACTATTATTATATAGTAATATTATTCACTCAGTGTGCATTAGGGAACACAGTTTTTTTTTTTTTTTTTTTTCTACACAGAATTACCCCTCCCCTTTTAGCACCTGAGTGACATTACAATCTGATTGAGCAGCTTTCCACCTTGTGTATTGTATATAGAGAGGCACAAATGGGTCAGCATTAGGAGGGATTGCTGACTCTAGTAGTGCCATAGGGGAAGCCAGGGGTATCCCCAGGTAAGCTGGCTCTCAGATGCTGTAGGTGCCATTACCATGTGGCCTTACACTGGGAATTTAACCCAGATATATATATATGTAATTATTTATGGGGTGGGTGTGGGGTGCAGTGGCCCCTGTGTCGGTGTGGCTAGGCTGCTGCAGGTCGGCACACCCTAACACTTTATTAACACTTATTATTTTTCCTATCACTTTGTATATATTATTTTAATCACACCACTTACATAGCACTTCTGTGCTTCTTATTAACCCCTATTAATTTTCACCTGTGTGCTGACCTGGGGTGGCCGACCTGTGCCGACATTGTGGGGTCCTGCACCCCAGGCCCATACCTAGTATTAGGGACCCCCAGTGACGGAGAAGCCTTGTCGATCGGCCTGGGGGCTTAACCCTATATCTGCAGATATACGCAACTAAGATCTCCGTATTATCTGACTATTATTATATAGTAATATTATTCACTCAGTGTGCATTAGGGAACACAGTTTTTTTTTTTTTTCTACACAGAATTACCCCTCCCCTTTTAGCACCTGAGTGACATTACAATCTGATTGAGCAGCTTTCCACCTTGTGTATTGTATATAGAGAGGCACAAATGGGTCAGCATTAGGAGGGATTGCTGACTCTAGTAGTGCCATAGGGGAAGCCAGGGGTATCCCCAGGTAAGCTGGCTCTCAGATGCTGTAGGTGCCATTACCATGTGGCCTTACACTGGGAATTTAACCCAGATATATATATATATGTAATTATTTATGGGGTGGGTGTGGGGTGCAGTGGCCCCTGTGTCGGTGTGGCTAGGCTGCTGCAGGTCGGCACACCCTAACACTTTATTAACACTTATTATTTTTCCTATCACTTTGTATATATTATTTTAATCACACCACTTACATAGCACTTCTGTGCTTCTTATTAACCCCTATTAATTTTTTACCTGTGTGCTGACCTGGGGTGGCCGACCTGTGCCGACATTGTGGGGTCCTGCACCCCAGGCCCATACCTAGTATTAGGGACCCCCAGTGATGGAGAAGCCTTGTCGATCGGCCTGGGGGCTTAACCCTATATCTGCAGATATACGCAACTAAGATCTCCGTATTATCTGACTATTATTATATAGTAATATTATTCACTCAGTGTGCATTAGGGAACACAGTTTTTTTTTTTTTTTCTACACAGAATTACCCCTCCCCTTTTAGCACCTGAGTGACATTACAATCTGATTGAGCAGCTTTCCACCTTGTGTATTGTATATAGAGAGGCACAAATGGGTCAGCATTAGGAGGGATTGCTGACTCTAGTAGTGCCATAGGGGAAGCAAGGGGTATCCCCAGGTAAGCTGGCTCTCAGATGCTGTAGGTGCCATTACCATGTGGCCTTACACTGGGAATTTAACCCAGATATATATATATGTAATTATTTATGGGGTGGGTGTGGGGTGCAGTGGCCCCTGTGTCGGTGTGGCTAGGCTGCTGCAGGTCGGCACACCCTAACACTTTATTAACACTTATTATTTTTCCTATCACTTTGTATATATTATTTTAATCACACCACTTACATAGCACTTCTGTGCTTCTTATTAACCCCTATTAATTTTCACCTGTGTGCTGACCTGGGGTGGCCGACCTGTGCCGACATTGTGGGGTCCTGCACCCCAGGCCCATACCTAGTATTAGGGACCCCCAGTGACGGAGAAGCCTTGTCGATCGGCCTGGGGGCTTAACCCTATATCTGCAGATATACGCAACTAAGATCTCCGTATTATCTGACTATTATTATATAGTAATATTATTCACTCAGTGTGCATTAGGGAACACAGTTTTTTTTTTTTTTTCTACACAGAATTACCCCTCCCCTTTTAGCACCTGAGTGACATTACAATCTGATTGAGCAGCTTTCCACCTTGTGTATTGTATATAGAGAGGCACAAATGGGTCAGCATTAGGAGGGATTGCTGACTCTAGTAGTGCCATAGGGGAAGCAAGGGGTATCCCCAGGTAAGCTGGCTCTCAGATGCTGTAGGTGCCATTACCATGTGGCCTTACACTGGGAATTTAACCCAGATATATATATATGTAATTATTTATGGGGTGGGTGTGGGGTGCAGTGGCCCCTGTGTCGGTGTGGCTAGGCTGCTGCAGGTCGGCACACCCTAACACTTTATTAACACTTATTATTTTTCCTATCACTTTGTATATATTATTTTAATCACACCACTTACATAGCACTTCTGTGCTTCTTATTAACCCCTATTAATTTTCACCTGTGTGCTGACCTGGGGTGGCCGACCTGTGCCGACATTGTGGGGTCCTGCACCCCAGACCCATACCTAGTATTAGGGACCCCCAGTGACGGAGAAGCCTTGTCGATCGGCCTGGGGGCTTAACCCTATATCTGCAGATATACGCAACTAAGATCTCCGTATTATCTGACTATTATTATATAGTAATATTATTCACTCAGTGTGCATTAGGGAACACAGTTTTTTTTTTTTTTTTTTTTTCTACACAGAATTACCCCTCCCCTTTTAGCACCTGAGTGACATTACAATCTGATTGAGCAGCTTTCCACCTTGTGTATTGTATATAGAGAGGCACAAATGGGTCAGCATTAGGAGGGATTGCTGACTCTAGTAGTGCCATAGGGGAAGCCAGGGGTATCCCCAGGTAAGCTGGCTCTCAGATGCTGTAGGTGCCATTACCATGTGGCCTTACACTGGGAATTTAACCCAGATATATATATATATGTAATTATTTATGGGGTGGGTGTGGGGTGCAGTGGCCCCTGTGTCGGTGTGGCTAGGCTGCTGCAGGTCGGCACACCCTAACACTTTATTAACACTTATTATTTTTCCTATCACTTTGTATATATTATTTTAATCACACCACTTACATAGCACTTCTGTGCTTCTTATTGACCCCTATTAATTTTCACCTGTGTGCTGACCTGGGGTGGCCGACCTGTGCCGACATTGTGGGGTCCTGCACCCCAGGCCCATACCTAGTATTAGGGACCCCCAGTGACGGAGAAGCCTTGTCGATCGGCCTGGGGGCTTAACCCTATATCTGCAGATATACGCAACTAAGATCTCCGTATTATCTGACTATTATTATATAGTAATATTATTCACTCAGTGTGCATTAGGGAACACAGTTTTTTTTTTTTTTTTTCTACACAGAATTACCCCTCCCCTTTTAGCACCTGAGTGACATTACAATCTGATTGAGCAGCTTTCCACCTTGTGTATTGTATATAGAGAGGCACAAATGGGTCAGCATTAGGAGGGATTGCTGACTCTAGTAGTGCCATAGGGGAAGCCAGGGGTATCCCCAGGTAAGCTGGCTCTCAGATGCTGTAGGTGCCATTACCATGTGGCCTTACACTGGGAATTTAACCCAGATATATATATATGAAATTATTTATGGGGTGGGTGTGGGGTGCAGTGGCCCCTGTGTCGGTGTGGCTAGGCTGCTGCAGGTCGGCACACCCTAACACTTTATTAACACTTATTATTTTTCCTATCACTTTGTATATATTATTTTAATCACACCACTTACATAGCACTTCTGTGCTTCTTATTAACCCCTATTAATTTTCACCTGTGTGCTGACCTGGGGTGGCTGACCTGTGCCGACATTGTGGGGTCCTGCACCCCAGGCCCATACCTAGTATTAGGGACCCCCAGTGACGGAGAAGCCTTGTCGATCGGCCTGGGGGCTTAACCCTATATCTGCAGATATACGCAACTAAGATCTCCGTATTATCTGACTATTATTATATAGTAATATTATTCACTCAGTGTGCATTAGGGAACACAGTTTTTTTTTTTTTTTTTTTTTTCTACACAGAATTACCCCTCCCCTTTTAGCACCTGAGTGACATTACAATCTGATTGAGCAGCTTTCCACCTTGTGTATTGTATATAGAGAGGCACAAATGGGTCAGCATTAGGAGGGATTGCTGACTCTAGTAGTGCCATAGGGGAAGCCAGGGGTATCCCCAGGTAAGCTGGCTCTCAGATGCTGTAGGTGCCATTACCATGTGGCCTTACACTGGGAATTTAACCCAGATATATATGTAATTATTTATGGGGTGGGTGTGGGGTGCAGTGGCCCCTGTGTCGGTGTGGCTAGGCTGCTGCAGGTCGGCACACCCTAACACTTTATTAACACTTATTATTTTTCCTATCACTTTGTATATATTATTTTAATCACACCACTTACATAGCACTTCTGTGCTTCTTATTAACCCCTATTAATTTTCACCTGTGTGCTGACCTGGGGTGGCCGACCTGTGCCGACATTGTGGGGTCCTGCACCCCAGGCCCATACCTAGTATTAGGGACCCCCAGTGACGGAGAAGCCTTGTCGATCGGCCTGGGGGCTTAACCCTATATCTGCAGATATACGCAACTAAGATCTCCGTATTATCTGACTATTATTATATAGTAATATTATTCACTCAGTGTGCATTAGGGAACACAGTTTTTTTTGTTTTGTTTTTTTTTCTACACAGAATTACCCCTCCCCTTTTAGCACCTGAGTGACATTACAATCTGATTGAGCAGCTTTCCACCTTGTGTATTGTATATAGAGAGGCACAAATGGGTCAGCATTAGGAGGGATTGCTGACTCTAGTAGTGCCATAGGGGAAGCCAGGGGTATCCCCAGGTAAGCTGGCTCTCAGATGCTGTAGGTGCCATTACCATGTGGCCTTACACTGGGAATTTAACCCAGATATATATATATGTAATTATTTATGGGGTGGGTGTGGGGTGCAGTGGCCCCTGTGTCGGTGTGGCTAGGCTGCTGCAGGTCGGCACACCCTAACACTTTATTAACACTTATTATTTTTCCTATCACTTTGTATATATTATTTTAATCACACCACTTACATAGCACTTCTGTGCTTCTTATTAACCCCTATTAATTTTCACCTGTGTGCTGACCTGGGGTGGCCGACCTGTGCCGACATTGTGGGGTCCTGCACCCCAGGCCCATACCTAGTATTAGGGACCCCCAGTGACGGAGAAGCCTTGTCGATCGGCCTGGGGGCTTAACCCTATATCTGCAGATATACGCAACTAAGATCTAAGTCCAGTCCATTGCAGTGGTGCTGTGTTGTGCTGCTTCAGTTCAGTGGTGGTGTCCCTGTGCTGCCGGCCTGCCGTATATGTCCAGTGGTACTGCCGTATATGTCCAGGGATCCTGCCGTATATGTCTATTGACACTGCCGTATATATCCAGCGGTACTGCAGTATAAATCCAGTGATCCTGCAGTATAGCTCCAGTGATCCTGCCGTATAATTACAGTGGTACTGGCGTATAAATCCAGTCCAGTGATACTGCCGTATATGTCCAGTGATACTGCCGTATACATGTCCAGTGATACTGCTGAATATGTCCATTGATACTGCCTTATATGTCAAGCGGTACTGCCGTATATGTCCAGTGATCCTGCCGTATAATTCCAGTGATCCTGCCGTATAAATCCAGTGACCCTGCCGTATAATTCCAGTGATCCTGCCGTATAAGTCCAGTGATACTGCCGTATATGTCCAGTGATACTGCCATATATGTCCAAAGGTACTGCCGTATAAGTCCATTGATACTACCGTATATGTCCAGCGGTACTGCTGTATATGTCCCGCGGTACTACCGTATATGTCCAGCGGTAATTCCGCATAAATCCAGTGATCCTGTCGTATAAATCCAGTGATCCTGCTGTATAATCCCAGTGGTACTGGCGCATAAATCCAGTCCAGTGATCCTGCCATATAATTCCAGTGATCCTGCCGTATTATTCCAGTGGTACTGGCGTATAAGTCCAATGGTACTGGCATATAAATCCAGTGATTTTGCCGTATAAATTCAGTGATCCTGCCGTATAATTCCATATAAATCCATATAGTTCGTATAAATCCAATCCAGTTGTGCTGCCATATAAATTCAGTGGTGCGTCCTGTGCTATATATTATTTACTCCAAATAAAGGGGTTATTAATATTTAATCCAAATAATTTTCACAGGGTTTGCCTATAATTCCAGTAATCCTGAAGTATAATTCCAGTAATCCTGCTGTACAATTCCAGTGATCCTGCCGTATAATTCAAGTAATCCTGCCGTATAATTCCACTGATCCTGCTGTATAATTCCAGTAATACTACCATATAACTCCAGTAATCCTGCCATATAATTCCAGTAATTCTGCCGTATAATTCCAGTGATCCTGTCATATAATTCCATATAAATTCATATAATTCCGTATAAATCCAATCCAGTGGTGCTGCAATATAAATTCAGTGGTGCTGTCCTGTGCTGTGTATTATTTAATCCAAATAAAAGGGTTATTAATATTTAATCCAAATAATTTTTGCAGGATTTCCCCTGTGAGGTGTAGGTGTACGCTCTCCCGTGCCGCATATTGTGATATATAACTCCAGAAAATTAATGGAGAACAAAAATTTGTAGGATAAAATAGGGAAAGATCAAGAACCACTTCCTCCTAGTGCTGAAGCTGCTGCCACTAGTCATGACATAGATGATGAAATGCCATCAACATCATCTGCTAAAGCCGATGCCCAATGTGATAGTAGAGGGCATCTAAAATCCAAAAAGCCAAAGTTCAGTAAAATGACCCAAAAAAATTAATTGAAATGGTCTGAGGAGAAACATAAACTTGCCAATATGCCGTTTACGACACGGAGTGACAAGGAACGGCTAAGGCCCTGGCCTATGTTCATAAATAGTGGTTCAGCTTCAAAGGACGATGGAAGCCATCATTCTCCCGTTAGAAAAATGATAAAAGTTAAGCTGGCAAATGCACAGCAAAGAACTGTGCGTTCTAAGATGGTATCAAGTGCGTCCGCGGTTGCGATGCCTGACTTTCCCAACACTGGTTGGGAAGAGGTGGCTCCTTCCACCATTTGCACGCCCTCTGCAAGTGCTGGAAGAAGCACCCACAGTCCAGTTTCTGATATTCAAATTGAAGATGTCACTGTTGAAGTACACCAGAATGAGGATATGGCTGTTTCTGGCAATGAGGAGGAAGTTGACGATGAGGATTCTGATGGTGATATGGTTTGTTTAAATCAGGCACTGGGGAAGACACCTGTTGTCTGTGGGCTGAATAAGCCCATTGTGATGCCGGGACAAAATACCAAAAAAGCCACCTCTTTGGCGTGGAATTATTTCTCCACAAATCCGGACAACAGGTGTCAAGCCATGTGTTGCTTCTTTCAATCTGTAATAAGTAGGGGTAAGGATGATAACCACCTAGGAACATCCTCCCTTATACGTCACCTGCAGTGCATTCATCAGAAGTCAGTGTCAAGTTGTGAACCTTTGGGTAAGAGCGTAAGCAGTCCACTGACACCTAAGTCCCTTCTTCCTCTTGTACCCAAGCTCCTGCAAGCCACACCACCAACTCCCTCAACATCAACTTTCTCCTCAGTCAGGAATGTCAGTAGTCCTGCAGGTCATATCACTGGCAAGATTGAGGAGTCCTCTCCTAACCGGGATTCCTCCGGAGAATCCTTGAGTGGAATGCCTGCTGTTGTTGCCGCTGCTGGAGTCGATTGTCATCCCAGAGGGGAAGTCAGAAGACCACTTGTACTACTTCCTGTAAGCATTTGACTGTCTAACAGTCTTTTGTGAGGAAAATTAAATATGACAGCAGTCATCCTGTTGCAAAGCAGATAACTGAGGCCTTGACAGCTACAATATGTTGGTGTTAGACGTGCGTCCGGTATCCACCATTAGTTCAGTGGGACTTAGAGAATTGTTTGAGGTACTGTGTCCCCGGTATCAAATCCCATCTTGGTTTCACTTCACTAGGCAGGTGTTACCGAGAATGTACAGAGACGTCCTATAAAATGCAGTTGTACCCACTGTCCACTTAACAATGGACATGTGGACAAGTGGAACAGGGCAGACTTTGAACTATATGACTGTGGCAGCCCACTGGGTAGATGTATGGCCTCCCGAAGCAACAACAGAAGCGGAACCAGTAGCAGCATCTCACAAACGCCAACTCGTTCCTAGGCAGGCTATGCTATGTATCACTGCTTTCCATAAGAGGCACACCGCTGACAATCTCTTATGGAAACTGAGGGACATCATTGCACAATGGCTTACCCCAAATTAGACTCTCCAGGGGATATGTGATATCGGACAATGCCACCAATATTGTGCGTGCATTACATCTGGGCAAATTCTAGCACATTCTATGTTTTGCACATACAATTAATTTGGTGGTGTAGATTTTTTTTAAAATGACAGGGGCATGCAGGAGATTCCGGTGGCCCGAAAAATTGCGGGTCACTTTCGGCATACAGCCACCGCGTGCTGAAGACTGGAGTGCCATCAAACACACCTGAACCTGCCCTGCCATCACCTGAAGCAAGAGGTGGTAACAAGGTGGAATTCAGCACTCTATATGCTTCAGAGGATGAAGGAGCAGCAAAAGACCATTCAAGCCTATACATCTACCTACAATATAGGCAAAGGAGGGGGAATGCATCTGACTCAAGTGCAGTTGAGAATGATTTCCGTCTTGTTCAAGGTACTCCAACCCTTCGAACTTGCCACTTGTGAAGTCAGTTCAGACACTGCCAGCTTGAGTCAGGTCATTCCCCTCATCAGGCTTTTGCAGAAGCAGCTGGAGAAATTGAAGGAGTAGATAAGACGGATCGAATCCGCAAAGTATGTGGGACTTGTGGATGGAGCCCTTCATTTGCTTTGCCAGGATTCAAGGGTACTCAATCTGTTATAATCAGAGCACTACATTTTGGCCATCGTGCTCGATCCTAGGTTTAAAGCCTACATTGTATCTCTCTTTCCAGTAGACACAAGTCTGCAGAGGTTCAAAGACCTGCTGGTCAGAAAGTTGTCAACTCAAGTGGAACGTGACCCACCAACAGCTCTTCCTTCATTTTCTCTTGAAACTGGGGCTGCGAGGAAAAGGATAAGATTTCCTAGCCCACCTGCTGGCAGTGATGCAGGGCAGTCAGGAGCGAAAACTGACATCTGGTCTGGACTGAAGGACCTGCCAACAATTACTGACATGTCTACTGTCGCTGCATATGATTCTGTCATCATTGAAAGAATGGTGGAGGATTATATGAGTGACAGCATCCAAGTAGGCATGTCAGACAGTCCATATGTATACTGTCAGGAAATAGAGGCAATTTGGATGCCCTTGCACAAACTGGCTTTATTTTACCTAAGTTGTTCCCCCTCCAGTGTGTACTCTGAAAGAGTGTTTAGTGCAGCCGGTAACCTTGTCAGCGATTGGCGTAGGAGGTTACTTCCACAAAATGTGGAGAAGATGATGTCATCAAAATGAATTATAAATTCCTCCAGGAAGACCTTGACTTGCAATTGCCTCCAGAAAGTTCACACGGACCTGTGATGGTGGTTTCCAGTGGGGACAAATTAATACTCTGTGAGAAGGAGGATGTACACAGTGAAAGAAGTGAGGAATCGGAGGATGAGGATGAGGTGCACATCTTGCCTCTGTAGAGCCAGTTTGTGCAAGGAGAGATTGGTTGCTTATTTTTTGGTGGAAGCCCAAACAAACCAGTAATTTCAGCCACAGTCGTGTGCCAGACCCTGTTGCTGAAATGATTGGTTTGTTAAAGTGTACATGTCCTGTTTATACAACATAAGGGTGGGTGGGAGGGCCCAAGAACAATTCCGTCTTGCACCTCTTTTTCTTCTTTGCATCATGTGCTATTTGGGGCCTAGTTTTTTTAAGTGCCATCCTGTATGCAACTTCAATGCAACTCCTAGGTGGACCAGGTGTTTGTGCTGCACACTTGTGTAGCTTACCTTAGTCATACAGCTACCTAATTGCACCTCTTTTTCTTCTTTACATCATCTGCTGTTTGGGGCCTAGGTTTTAAATCTGCCATCCTGTCTTCCACTGCAGTGCCACTCCTAGATGGACTAGGTGTTTGTGCCGCACACTTGTGTCGATTAGCTTGCAAGTAAGATGAAATATCACAGCAGTCATCCTGTTGCAAAGCGGATAACTCAGGCCTTGGCAGCTGTGTTGGGGTTAGATGTGCGTCCGGTATCCAGCGTTAGTTCACAGGGACATAGAGAATACTTGAGGTAGTGTGTCCCCGGTACCAAATACTATCTAGGTTCCACTTCTTTAGGCAGGCGATACCGAGAATATACACAGACGTCAGAAAAAGAGTCACCAGTGTCCTAAAAAATGCAGTTGTACCCAATGTCCACTTAACCATGGACATGTGGACAAGTGGAGCAGGGCATAGTAAGGACTATATGACTGTGACAGCCCACTGGGTAGATGTATTGCCTCCCGCAGTAACAACAGCAGCGGCGGCACCAATAGCAGCATCTTGCAAACGCCAACTCGTTCCTAGGCAGGCTACGCTTTGTATCACCACTTTCCATAAGAGGTACACTGCTGACAAACTCTTATGAAAACTGAGGAACATCATCGCAGATTGGCTTACCTCAGTTGGACTCTCCTAGGGATTTGTGACATCGGACAAAGCCACCAATATTGTGTGTGCATTACATGTGGGCAAATTCCAGCACGTCCCATGTTTTGCACATACAATGAATTCGGTGGTGCAGAATTTTTAAAAACACTACAGGGGCGTGCGTGCAAGAGATGCTGTCGTTGGCCCGAAGAATTGCGGGCCACTTTCAGCATTCAGCCACTGCATGCCGAAGACTGGAGCACCAGCAAACACTCCTGAACATTCCCCGCCATCAGCTGAAGCAAGAGGTGGTAACGAGGTGGAATTCAACCCTCTATATGCTTCAGAGGATGGAGGAGCAGCAAAAGGCCATTCAAGGAGAGATTGGTTGCTTCTTTTTTGGTGGAAGCCCAAACAAACCAGTAATTTCAGCTACGATATAGGCAAAGGAGGGGGAATGCACCTGACTCAAGCGCAGTTCAGAATGATTTCAACGATGTGCAAGGTTCTGCAACCCTTTGAACTTGCCTCACGTGAAGTCAGTTCAGACACTGCCAGCCTGAGTCAGGTCATTCCCCTCATCAGGCTTTTGCAGAAGCAGCTGGAGAGATTGAAGGAGGAGCTAAAATGGAGCGATTCCGCTAGGCATGGGGGACTTGTGGATGGAGCCCTTCATTTGCTTAACCAGTATTCACGGGTGGTCAATCTGTTGAAATCAGAGCACTACATTTTGGCCACCGTGCTCGATCCTAGGTTTAAAGCCTACGTTGTATCTCTCTTTCCGGCAGACACAAGTCTGCAGATGTTCAAAGACCTGCTGGTGAGACAATTGTCAAGTCAAGTGGAACGTGACCCGCCAACAGCTCCTCCTTCATTTTCTACCGCCACTGGAGCTGCCAGGAAAAGGATCAAATTTCTAAAACCACCCGCTGGCGGTGATGCAGGGCATTCAGGAGCGAAAACTGACATCTGGCCCGTACTGAAGGACCTGCCAATGATTACTGACTTGTCGTCTACTGTCACTGCATATGATTCTGTCACCATTGAAAGAATGGTGGAGGATTATATGAGTGACAGCATCCAAGTAGGCAAGTCAGACATTCCGTACGTATACTGGCAGGAAAAAGAGGCAATTTGGAGGCCCTTGCACAAACTGGCTTTATTTTACCTAAGTTGCCCCCCCCCTCCAACGTGTACTCCGAAAGAGTGTTTAGTGAAGCCGGTCACCTTGTCAGCGATCGGCGTACGAGGTTACTTCCACAAAATGTGGAGAAGATGATGTTATGTTATAATCAATTCCTCCGTGGAGAAATTTACCAGCAATTGCCTCCAGAAAGTACACAGGGACCTGTGATGGTGGATTCCAGTGGGGATGAATTAATACTCTGTGAGGAGGGGGATGTACACAGTGAAAGGGGTGAGGAATCGGAGGATGATGATGAGGTCAACATCTTGCCTCTGTAGAGCCAGTTTGTGCAAGGAGAGATTGATTGCTTCTTTTTTGGTGGGGGCCCAAACCAACCAGTCATTTCAGCCACAGTCGTGTGGCAGACCCTGTGGCTGAAATGATGGGTTTGTTAAAGTGTGCATGTCCAGTTTATGCAACATAAGGGTCGGTGGGAGGGCCCAAGGACAATTCCACATTGCACCTCTTTTTTTTCATGTGATGTTTGGGGCCAATTTTTTTAAGTGCCATCCTGTCTGACACTGCAGTGCCACTCCTAGATGGGCCAGGTATTTGTGCCGGCCACTTGGGTCGCTTAGCTTAGTCATCCAGCGACCTTGGTGCAAATTTTAGGACTATTAGTGGAAATTATGGTTATTGAGGTTAATAATACTATGGGATCAAAATGACCCCAAAATTCTATGATTTAAGCTGTTTTTGAGGGGGTTTTGGGATAAAAAACACCTGAATCCGACAACAAATTTTAAGGGAGGTTTTGCCAAAACGTGTCCGAATCCAAAACACGGCCGCGGAACCAAATCCAAAACCAAAACCCGAAAAATTTCCGGTGCACATCACTAGTGACTATATGTATATATGTGAGTGAAGGTATGCATGCATGTATGTGTTTGGGTGTGTTACAGTATGTACAGGTATGTGTATAGGTGTGTGAATTTACGTATGTTTCAATGTATGGGTTATTATTCCTCTTTTTCTTCATCCCTAGTCCAAATAAATGTCTAGCTATTCCCTCCATAAGGAGCTTTACAGCTGCTACCAGCCCCTTGCCCTTATGGAGTTTATATATATATATATATATATATATATATATATAAATACCATACGATAGATGCGGCACTCTGGAGACACAGCATGTAGTCAATGTTTCAAACCATATCGTTTTTCATCAGGATACAAAGTTTAAAATCAACATTCTCTTACCTTATACCCACCACCGCACCATGTGTCTCCGCTCCCCGGTGCTGCAAACAGGTTCTGGGCAGCCGGCGCCCACCAATGATGTCATCGCGCCCCAGCACAACCTCAGCCATGGCGTCCCCGTCACCATAGCTAACACCTCAACATGTGCTGCAAGGGGATACATCAGTATTGCATTCAGAGCAGTGTCAAAGTTACGTATATATACAAAACTAGAAACAATCCAGTTAACTAACCATTCATCGAAGAAATCACATGATTATGATATTATTAAAAAATGAATAAAAAGATTGTTTTCAAGAAATTTGAATACAGTTCAAAAGATGAAAATGAACCATTACTATTACATAGCATTCTCATTACAAGTAGGATAGTGGCAACATTTAATTTAACCCTTTTGGTGCTATCACATCCAGTTTATTTATCAAAAAGGCTTCTCTCCTAATTAACTGTTTTGCCCAATCACCACCTCTGCGTGATAAAGGAACATGATCAATCATTCAGTATCTCAGGATAGCTAAACTATGCTGTGCTTGCAAAAATTGTTTAGCTACCAGCTGATCATGACCGCCACCTATTAAGGCAGCCCTGATAGCAGAGCGATGTTGCGTCTTTAAACTTCCGTACTGTTTTGCCAATGTAAGATAGCCCACAGGGGCATATTATTTGGTAAATTACGTGGGTGCTCTCACAGGTGAGATGGTATTTAATTGCAATTTTTTTTCCAGTCTGGGGGTGGTAAAAGCATTCGTCTGCCAAAAGAATACCGCAGGTGATACATGGGCATTTAAAGCATCCATTTTTCATTTGTACCCAAAAAAATGTGTGTGGGGGGGCAAACAAGTTAACTTATGACAATCAGTTTTAACAAGAATATCTCGTAAGTTATTTCCACGTGAATAGCAGGGCATCAAATCTTGTTTTACAATATTAATTTCTTTATCATCTCTCACAATGGGCCACAATTTTTTCGTACATTTGCTTAGTGCAGGTGACGAAACAGTATATTTATTCACCCAAATAAATGTATTATATTTTTTTATTTATTTTTTTCTTACTCAAAAGGTCCTGCTTATCAAGCTCTAAGACCTTATTTTTCACAGCATGTAGGTAGCCGTAGCTATAGTCCCTAGTGAGCAGTTAATCAATTAAACCATCAATTTGAGTCGCAGTCACTAAAGGATCACTATTGATACGAAAAATACGTATCATCTGGGAGTAAGGTAATCCCAGTTTGAGACCCTTGGGGTGACAGCTAGCATATTGAAGAAGGGAGTTACAATCTGTGTCTTCTGCATGTAGAGTGGTGCTGATTTTAGCATTGTTAAACCCTATCATCACATCAAGAAAGCTGAAAGATTCTTGGCTCATGCTGAAAGTAAATTTTACAGGTGAATCAGAGTTTTTGTGACTATGCATCAAGTTAGTAAATTCAACCTGTGTTTCAGACCAAAAAATCAAAAGGTCATCAATAAAACGTGTAGAAAAATATTTTAGATTATATTTTATCATTACTGAAGGAAATGTCATTTTCTACCGCAAACATGTATGTATTTGCATACACTGATGCCATGGCAGAATCCATTGCACACCCGGTTGTATGCAAATAATGCGTGTTTTCAAAAAGAAAAAAAAATGTTAGTAACTATTCAAGCATACAGATGAAAATATTTATATGGGAAGAATCCATAATCATACTTTTCAACAGTAAAGATTTAGTTGCTAACCCATTACTGTGCGGGATGTTCATATAGAGATTTGTTACATCAGCGGTAATGAGCCACAAATCATTTGGAATTTCTGTTTATGCTAATAATTAATTCAAAAGCGAAGTAGTATCAAGAAGAAAATTCTTCTGGGATTGTACAATGGGCTGTAATACCGAATCTACATAGATAGCCAAAGACTGCATCAATGCCCCCTTGTTGAAATAATTGGCAGCGGGTTAAGGCCCTTGTGGATTTTAGGGAGTGTGTATAAAATAGGAGTTAATGAAAAATCAGGTATCAGTACTTGCATTACTGCTTCATTAATTAGATTGGAATCACATGCCAGTGTAACTAATTCTCTTAGATCTTTCTTAAAAGTAGCAGTAGGACTCCTCTCAATTTAACATACACATTAGAGTCACTTAATTGCCGTAAAATGTAATTTCTATAATCATCAATGTCCTCCTTTGTCCGCTGGTCGAATTACTAACTGTGTGTTATTGGCTAAAAATCTCAGAGCAAGCTGTTGATCTTTTGTTAAAATTTGACCAGGTTTAAACTCCTTTCTTCTTACATCAGCAGTATCAGATTCCAACAGCCGCATAAATGTTTTTATAGAAGCATTTGATAATAATGGCTCAAACAATGTTTTTTTCCAAAAAGGTTTCAATCTATCAAGAGTCACCAGTTCTACCACAGTCGTTGTTACATTCTGACCAAAGTACTCTTTTAATTTCAAGCTCCTTTGTAATCAATATTTATCAAATTTCCATTGTAGATCATTAGTAGCAACCGTCGGTGTAAAAGACAACCCTTTGGACAGTATCTCCTTTTCTGTATAACTGAGCTCATGGGATGATAAATTTAAAATTACTTATTTTTGTTTTTGTTGGTTGACTGCTTGTTTCCAGAGCCTTTGTTGCCGTACTTGGCCACCCCGGCGGTTGTATCTCCTGTTTTTGCTTTGGTGCGGGTTGTTACACCTAAAGGGACATTTTTGCCAGCTTTGGCCAAAAAGTTGCCAGAGGCATCTGTATCACTTGTTGTTAAACTGCCCTCTTGCGAGGAGTCCATGTCAAACTTATCTCTTGAATATCTTTGCCTGTGGAAAAAAGTGATATTCATAGTCTTGTTTGACCTTCACCAATTTTTCTCTTTTAAATTGTATTAAGTCTTTATTATATACAGCAAGCTGTTGATTAAGCTTATTAATCTAATCTTGATCCTGGTCAGTTTACAGAGTTCCTAGATGTAGTTCCTCAAATTGTGCAATTTTTTCCTTTAAAGCGAGATTCTTATTTCTTTGATTAATCAATTACCAACAACATCATGTCGAATGAGCATTTATTCATTATCCCTAGGGGTTACAGTGAGCCAGAATGGGGTGGAACTGCATTCCGTCAGTTCAACTTGGAGACGGAACGCAGTTCCGCCTCCTCTGGCTCTCCTCACTCGATGTGTGCCCGGCGTCACAGGGAGATGCCGGGCGCCCGCTGAGATTGTGTTACCAGCGGATACCCGGCTCTCTCTTCACAGCGGAAGCTGGCGGCAGGAGCTCACTACTGAGCTCCTGCTTCCTGCTCCCGGCTCTGTCAGTGTGCGCTGTGGGAGAAACATCATGACGTCTCTCTCATAGTGCCAGGGAGTGGATGCCAGGAGGATCACAGCGGTCAGACGCGGGAGTGTGGCTTGGTAAGAATGTTTTTTTTTTAAACATATGTGTGACTGTATTAGCAGCGCACCTACTGGGGGCAAGCTACGGGGGCGCAAACTACTGGGGGTAAGCTACAGGGGACTAACCACTAGGGGAAAACTACTAGGGGCAACCTACAGGGGGCTAACCACTGGAGGCAATCTACTGGGGGCAAACTACTGGAGGCAAGCTGCAGGGGGCTAACCACTGGGGGCAATCTACTGGGGGCATAACTACTGGGGGGCAAACTACTGGGGGCAATCTACAGGGGGCTAATGACTGGGAGCAAACTACAAGGGGGGCTAACTACTGGGGACAAACTACAAGGGGGCAAGCTACTGGGGGGGTAAACTAAAAGGGGGAAAGCTACTGAGGCAAACTACAAGGGGGCAAAATACTGGGGGCAAACTACAAGGGGCAAACTACTGGGGACAAGCTACAGGGGTGCATTACTACTGGGGGCATAACTACAGGGGCACATTACTACTGAGGGCAAAACTACAGGTGTGCATTACTACTGTGGGCATTACTACTTGGGTGCAAACTACTGGGGGCATATCTACAGGGGCTAAACTACTGGGGGCACTACTACAGGGGGGCTAAACTACAGGGGGGATAAACTACAGGGGGCAAACCACAGGGGTGCATTACTACAGGGGGCAAACTACAAGGGGGCTAAACTACTGGGGGCATTACTACTTGGGGCTAACTACATGGGGCTAAACTACAGGGGCTAACTACTGGGGGCTAATTACAAGGGGGCAAGCTACTGGGGGCAAACTACAGGGATGCATTACTACTGGGGGCATAACTACAGGGTGCATTAGTACTGGGGGCATAACTACAGGGGCATTACTTCTGGCGCATAACTACAGGGGCAGAACTACTGGGGGCATAACTACAGGGGCTAAACTACTGTGGGCATTGCTACGAGGGGGCTAAACTACAGGGGGGCTAAACTGTAGGGGGGCTAAACTACAAGGGAGCAAACTACAGGGGGCATTACTACTGAGGGCATAACTGCAGCGGCTAAACTGTTGGGGGTCTAGGGGGGATGAGTTCCACCACCTCTCTAGGACCACTTTAAGCACTGATTATCCCTATCCATTTCTTACAGAAAGTGGGATCAAATCTCCCAATGGTGGGGCAGTTACGCATGCGAAATCCCCACGGGATCTGTTTAGATCTATAATAATCACTCAAACAAACACCATACAGATGGAAGTCAATTGCTTTTTTCTTAATGTGCAGCAAATCTTAAGTTACTTAGGAGAGAAGCCTTTTAGATAAATAAACTGGATGTGATAGCACCAAAAGGGTTAAATGAAATGTTGCCACTGTCCTGTTTGTAATGAGAATGCTATGTAATAGTAATGGTTCATTTTCTTATTTTGAACTGTATTGAATTTTTTTTATGACAATATTTTTTTATAATTTTTTTTAATAATATCATGATCATGTGATTTCTTCAATGAATAGTTAATTAAGTAGATTGTTTCTAGTTTTGTAAATATAAAGAACTTTGACACTGCTCTGAATGCAATACTGATGTATCCCCTTGCAGCACATGTTGAGGTGGTAACTATGGTGACGGGGACGCCGTGGCTGAGGTCGCACTGGGGCGCGATGATGTCATTGGTGGGCGCCGGGAACTGGAAGCTGATTGCAGCACTGGGGAGCAGAGACACGTGGTGCGGTGGCGGTATAAGGTAAGAAAATTTTAATTTTAAACTTTGTATCCTGATAAAAAATGATAAAGTTTGAAGCGTTGACTGCATGCTGTGTCTCCGTGACTTTATCGTATGGTGTGTATGCTGTCTGAGGACTGTGATGAGGGCACCGTATCAAGTTAATCGTTTATTGGGATTTCCGAGTCTATGGACACTTATACTGGTATGTGGTTACTAAGTTTAGTTTCACTACCTGACTACAGCACCCAGCAAAACTGGATTATTACCTGGATATTTGCTGATCAATGTTATCTGACAAGATCTGCTGTTCGGTTTTAAAGCACTGACTGCAGGAGGATGTATCTCTACTATTGTTCTATGAGGGACAGTGCATTGTGTATCATTTAATTGTTGTCAGACAAAGGTGCATTTATTGTACAAATGGCGGAACTTCTTGATAATGGGATTGATGCTTTTAATCCTCTGCTATTTCCTGTAAGTGAGATATTCAGTTATTCTGAGGTCGCAGCAGATGAAATTCTATTGGATGAACAATTATGTGATCTTTCTGAATCATTACCAACAGAGGTGATTTTTAGAGATTTGCTGCACCTTAAGAAAAAAGCCATTGACTTCCATCTGCATGGTGTTTGTTTGAGTGATCATAGATCCAAACAGACCCCATAGGAATTCCGCGTGCATAACTGCCTAACAATTTGGATATTTTATCCCTCTTTCTCTAAGAAATGGATAGGGATAATGAATAAATGCTCATTCCACATGATGCTGTTGGTAATTGATAAATCAAAGAAAGTAGAATCTTGCTTTAAAGAAAAAATTGCACAGTTTGAGGAACTACATCTAGGAATTCTGCAAGCTGAACAGGATCAATATTGGATTAATAAGATTAATCAACAGCTTGCTGCATATAAAAAAGGACTTAATAAAATGTAAAAGAGAAAATTGGTGAAGGTCAAACAAGATTATGAAAATCATCAGGTCTATCAATATCTGACTGGTAAAAATGATAAGACCACTAATAAACAAGAGAGGAAAAAAAAATTTTTCCGTATGCAAAAATATTCAAGAGATAAGTTTGACACGGACTCCTCGCAAAAGAGGGCAGTTTAACAACAAGTGATACAGATGCCTCTGGCAAATCTTTGGCCAAAGCTGGCAAAAATGTTCCTTTAGGTGTAACAACCCGCACCACAGCAGGAACAGGAGATACATCTGCCGGGGTGGCCAGTGATGGCAACAAAGGCTCTGGAAACAAGCCACCAAACAACAAAAACAAAAAAAAGTCATTTTTAATTTATCATCCCATGAGCTTAGTAAAACAAAAAAGGAGGTACTGTCCGAAGGGTTGTCTTTTATACCGATGGTTACTATTAATGATCTACAATGGAAATTTAATAAACATCAATTACAAAGGAGCTTGAAATGAAAAGAGTGCTTTGGTAAGAATGTAACAACAACCGTGGTAGAACCGGTGATTCCTGATAGATTGAAACCTTTTTGGAAAAAATCATTGTTTGAGCCATTATTATCAAATGCTTCTATAAAAACATTTATGCGGCTGTTGGAATCTGATACTGCTGATGTAAGAAGAAAGGAGTTTAAACCTGGTCATATTTTAATGAAAGATCAACAGCTTGCTCTGAGATTTTTAGCCAATAACACACAGTTAGTAATTTATCCAGTGGACAAAGGGGGTGGGGGTAGTCCTGCAGGAAATTGATGTTTATAGAAATGAAATTTAACGGCAATTAAGTGACTCTAATGTGTGTGTTCAATTGAAAGGGGTCCTACTGCAACATTTAAAAAAGATCTAAGAGAATTAGTTACACTGGCATGTGATTCCAATTTAATTAATGGAATCACTTTAATTAATTAATTAATTTCCATTAACCCCTATTTTATACACACTTCCTAAAATCCACAAGGGCCTTAACCCGCTGTCCGGTCAACCATTTATTTCAGCAAGGGGGTCCTTGATGTAGCCTTTGGCTATTTATGTAGATTCGGTAATACAGCCCATTGTACAATCCCAGAAGAATTTTCTTCTTGATACTACTTCATTTTTGAATAAATGATTAGCATTAACAGAAATTCCAAATGATTTGTGGCTCATTACTGTCGATGAAACAAGTCTCTATATGATCATCCCTCACAGTGATGGGTTAGCGACAACTAAATCTTTACTGTTGAAAAGTATGATTATGGATTCTTCCCATATAAATATTTTCATCTGTATGCATGAAATGTTACTAACAAAAAATGTTTTCTTTTTGAAAACACGTATTATTTGCAGACAACCGTGTGTGTAATGGATTCTGCCATGGCACCGGTGTATGCAAATACATACATGTTTGGGGTAGAAAATGACATTTTCTTCAGTAATGATAAAATATAATCTAAAATATTTTTCTACACTTGTTTTATTGACGACTTTTTGATTTTTTGGTCAGGAGCCCAGGTTGAATTTACTAACTTGATGCATATTAACAAAAACACTGATTCGCCTGTAAAATTTACTTTCAGCATGAGCCAAGAATCTATCAGCTTTCTTGATGTGATGATAAGGTTTAACAATGGTAAAATCAGCACCACTGTACATGTAAAAGACATAGATTGCAACTCCTTTCTTCAATATGCTAGCTGTCACCCCAAGGGTCTTAAACTGGGATTACTTTACTCCCAGTTGATACGTATTTTTCATATCAATAGTGATATTTAGTGGCTGCGACTCAAATTGATGGTTTAATTGATAAACTGCTCACTAGGACTATAGCTACGGCTACCTACATGCTGTCAAATATAAGGTCTTAGCTCTTGATAGGCCGGACCTTTTGAGTAAGAAAAATAATAATAAAAAAGATAATACATTTATTTGGGTGAATAAATATACTGCATCTTCACCTGCAATAAGCAGATGTATGAAAAAAACTCTGGCCCATTGTGAGAGATGATAAAAAATTAATATTGTAAAACAAGATTTGATGCCCTGCTATTCACGTGGAAATAACTTACGAGATATTCTTGTTAAAACTGATTATCCTAAATTAACTAATTTGGCAAAAAAATGTTTTGGGTACAAAGAAAAATGGATGCTTTAAATGCTCATGTACCACCTGCAGCTTTCTTTTGGCAGGCGAATACTTTTACCACCCCCAGACTGGGAAAAAAATTGCAATTAAATACCATCTTACCTGTGAGCGCACCCACGTAATTTACCAAATAATATGCCACTGTGGGCTCTCTTACGTGGGCAAAACAGTACGTAAGTTTAAAGAGCGAATGACACAACATCGCTCTGCTATCAGGGCTACCTTAATGGGTGGCGGTCATGATCTACTGGTAACTAAACAATTTTTGCAAGCACAGCATAGTTTACCTATCCTGAGATATAGAATGATTGATCACGTTCCTTTATCGTGCAGAGGTGGTGATCGGGCAAAACAGTTACTTAGGAGAGAAGCCTTTTTGATAAATAAACTGGATGTGATCGCACCAAAAGGGTTAAATTAAATGTTGCCACTATCCTGTTTTTACTAAGAATGCTATGTAATAGTAATGGTTCATTTTCATCTTTTGAACTGTATTCAGTTTTCTTCATGACAATCATTTTTATTAATTTTTTAACAATAGCATGGTCATGTGATTTCTTCTATGAATGGTTAATTAACTGGATTGTTTCTAGTTTTGTATATATACATAACTTTGACACTGCTCTGAATGCAATACTGATGTATCCCCTTGCAGCATATGTTGAGGTGGTAACTATAGTGACAGGGACGCTGTGGCTGAGGTCAAGTTGGGGGCGATGACGTCATTAGTGGGCACCGGACACTCGGAAGATGATTGCAGCACCAAGGAGCGGAGACACGTGGTAATGTGGCGGGTATAAGGTAAGAGAATGTTAATTTTAAACTTTGTATCCTGGTGAAAAACAATAAAGTATGAAATGTTGACTACGTGCTGTGTCTCTGAGACCGAGTCTATGATAGATAGATATATATATATATCTAAAAACAAAGGAAGAAACGAGAGAGCACCTATGGTGTAGTATTCGTCAATAAATTCTGTCACACGCAAGAATAATATTGCGTACCGGATTATGGCTTGACATAAGGCTCGTCAGTCCCCCATTCTTTAGTCCAGGTCTTTACTGGGATCTAGATATGTTTAGGAGACATAAAAAATCGCTATATAGCGTAGTAGTTTTCCGTATGTAGGGTTAAATTATCACACAAATTTGCATGCGTACCGGATGAATAAGTAATTTATGCGTATCCAATACAGGTACTGTGTCCAGGTATTCGTCGCGGAACTGGTGACTGAACAACCTCCCAACATGACTCTCTCCAGGAGGACAGATTCTGTCCTCCTGGAAAGATTCATGTTGGGAGGTTGTCCAGTCATCAGTTCAGCGACGAATACCTGGACACAGTATCTGTATTGGATACGCATAAATTACTTATTCATCCGGTATGCATGCAAATTTGTGTGATAATTTAACCCTACATACGGAAAACTACTACGCTATATAGCGATTTTTTTATGTCTCCTAAACATATCTAGATCCCAGTAAATACCTGGACTAAAGAATGGGGGACTGACGAGCCTTATGTCAAGCCGTAATCCGGTACGCAATATTATTCTTGCGTGTGACAGAATTTATTGATGAATACTACACCATAGGCGCTCTCTCGTTTCTTCCTTTGTTTTTAGATTTCCTTTTGGGGCTACGTATACCAAGTGGCACTTTTTGAAGAACTGAGCAGCCACCCGACAAAGCGGGGAAAGTGTGGTTTACTGACTATTTGACTAAACATCAGATTGGAAGAATCCATTATATCTTGAACTAATTATTTTGACATATCCAATTGTGGTTGAAAGCCCATAGTAAAGCAGTAAGGTACTCTCTTAAACTGGACGAGCGCACTGATCCATTCTTCTACAATATATATGTATATATATATATATATATATATAAAAATGGAGTAAATAAAAGCGCCTAATAGTGTTGGTGAATAAAACCTGTGCAGTCAGGTGTAGTTATTAAAAAAAAAAAATAGCAACTTAGCTTCAAATACTTTCAGGCTGATGACACTTAGAAACCGAGCATGTAAAGAGAAGAAAAAGCAACATAGTGTGTACTGTTTTTAAAAAACAATAATTTTTACAGCGGCTCAAAAGTTAGGAATATGGCTCATTCCAAAATATCAGGTAAGCAAAACTGATGACTCTTAAAAGCATGTATAGAGAAGATAAAAGCTACATAAAACAATGTTTTCACAACGGCTTAAAAATTAGGAATGTGGCTCATTCCAATAAATATTAAGCAAGCATAGTAAAAAACAGCAACAATTTAATAGGCACAGTCCTGCCACACAAATAGGTAGCAAACGTACAAGAGACTTATAAAAATAGGCAATTCATCTGTCCATAAATGCAGGTAGCACACGTACAGGATTGAATAATAAAAACAGCTTATCTGTCCGCATATGGGGAGTCCAGAGGGTAAGTAGCAGGTCCATGTCCCAACGCGTTTCATCCTATTACTGCCTGGGAAGACTGCAGGATCTCTGTGAGAGAAATACGCTTCCTTATACATTGATTATCCCCTTGATGAAGTCCACATAATAGGACGAAACGCGTTGGAACAGGGACCTGCTACTTACCCTCTGGACTCCCCATATGCGGACAGATAAGCTGTTTTTATTATTCAATCCTGTACATGTGCTACCTGCATTTATGGACAGATGAATTGCCTATTTTTATAAGTCTCTTGCACGTTTGCTACCTATATGTGTGGCAGGACTGTGCCTATTAAATTGTTGCTGTTTTTTACTATGCTTGCTTAATATTTATTGGGACTCAAACAATTTTTATTAAGTGTTTCACTTTATTGGAATGCATTAAAATATCTCATAATTTAATTGTTAAAATAGTGAAATATGAAATAAAAAATAATGAAAAAGAAGAGAAAAAGTATATACAATAAAATTGTCCAACATTAACTGTTGTCTATTTGGTTTTTTTTTTTAAATCAATTCAATGTGAACACAGTGGCTATTATCTTTCACAAATTATCTTGTTGCTCTTCTATTCCACTAAGGCTACATGCCTATTAGTGATCTTCAGTTTACATAATTGTTGTTATTGGTTCTGGTGTCAAAGATTCATACACAAACTCTTACAGTATCTGAAGTGTTCTTTTATCACACAATGTATCTCTCAATATCTGATATCATTATTAGGTAGCTATTAGTTGGAGTATCAATAGTCACAGTCGGTTAATATAGCTGCTATAGATATCTAGTATACTACGAGATCACTTTATTTCAGTAATAACTTCAGTGAGTGAGTATACAGATGGAGCCTCCATTATATTGGCTGTTTCTCCACCTAAACGGAGGTTTAGTCGCACCTAGGCTTAGGTTGCGGAGTTTAAACACGCACAGGCGCGCTGAGGCACGACTACATACTCAGCATGCATTATACATCTCCACCAGTGGCTAATGCTTCACTAATCCAGTACTTTAGATCGAATAGCGGCAGATTGAGCTACAAGCTCTTGCAAATGGTCAGTGACAAATGTACGTACTACATACTGTACACACAGACCAATGGTCAGATGGAGAGAGTAAAGAGAAAAAAAGTTTATAGAGACAAAAATGAACGTGTTAAAACACTTGTCCTTTGCCGTGTTAGTTTATACAGACTCAGACGCAACAAGCAATACTGTAGTTTATATAGACGCAAATCATGATATACTGTAGAACATGTTACAAACTATGGTCCATTAACGATAAGGAAAAAGTATGATGAAGCATCCAATATGAGCATCCAAGTTCCCTACACAAAAACCAATGAGAAGGGATCACTGCTTACAGTACATTTACACATGAGCTTGTCATGTACGAGGGATGAGGTGTGCTGCTTCCCATGCTAAGAGTCCTGGGATCGATTCCCACAGTGGGAATACATGTTTATTTTTTTCTGACACTTTACTTTTTTTTTGGAACCTACAGTGATATACCTTCACATTCAATAGACTGTATGGAACAAGCAATGGTATCGATATTGCAAGAATCAGGGCACTGCTGAAGGAGCATCTGTATACACTAGTTAAAATACAGTACTGTATATTGTATACACAACGGCAATGAGGTCCCGTAGAATGAGGAATTCATAAAAATAATATTTTTTCTGACACTTTATTAAATTTTTTGTTTTGGCAATAGAGACATGCACACAGAATTTACATAAATCAGAGCAAGGCTTCATGAGTGTCTAATTCCACTATCTATAATACACCCATAGACATATCAATTAATTTAAAAATACAGTAGTGTAGCAGACGCAACTACAGTAAGTGTTCGAGCAATACTGTAGCTCATTGACGTTAGATAATCTGTGCTGTTCTGTATGAGAAGGTACACAAGAGATTGTGTCTGCACTACTTATCAGCTCTTCATTTACTTACAGTACTCTCTACATTAGTACAGTGTTGCCCATTTATTGTAACCTGGCCTCCCTGTCTGTCTGTGAAATGAGCAGGGGGAAGCGAGATGGGGTTGGGGTGAGGTGTTGGCTAAATACCATGTCATGCAGAAAGTATTCATTCTATCATCTGCTGAAGCGTCCAATATGAGCGTCCAAGTCACCTACACAAAAATCAATGAGAAGGAATCACTGCTTACAGTACATTTACCCATGAGCTTGAGCAGTTGTCATGAGCCGTTGTGTCCGAGGGGTGAGGTGTGCCACTTACCATGCTAAGAGTCTTGGGTTCGATTCCCACAGTGTGAATACATGTTTATTTTTTCTGACACTTTACTTTCTTTTTTTGGGGGAGTCTACAGTGATATACCTTCACATTCAATAGAAGCGTGCACACAGATTTTACATAAATCAAGACACAGATGCAGGAGCGTCACATTCCTCTATTTAAAATACACAGCTGCTATGGGGATAAGGGGGTATTAAAGTATAGTATGAGCGCCCAAATCCCATATCATTATGGCATAAGCAAAACCAACAGGAAGTTTGATTATGCTTATGCGCGCAGGAAAACAAATTTCCATAACTACTGTAACTGTCTGACATTGCACACAATACTGTACAGCACTGTATAAACCAGTCCATTTGTACTGATGTCCTGCAGGAAGATGAACAGCATGGGATGCATGTCTCTGACTCTGTGTGCCGAGAGGATGATGGCTGCATGCTGTGATAGGCCCTTCAGCACCGGATAGTTGTGACTCCTCATTCGCTGGTGGGACCGAGCTTTCGTCAGCAATGAGGAGAAGCTGAAAGCCTACCGGCAGGCAAGGAGAGACAACCTGAGGCCTTCAACCGGCGCCGGTCAGTGAGGTCACTCCAGAGAAGTGACATGTACAGTATGGCACGGCTTGAAATCTTAGACTACAGTATAAGAGGATTTAAAGTACAGTAGCCATGCTTTGTGATTCTTAAGTTGCTTCTATAATATGGTACTTTATACATACAGTATTCTACTGTATTATGGCAAATAAAAGTGTTGGGTGTACAGTAGGCTGGTCTATAAATATACTGTATAGTAAGTCAGTTTCCAAAGAAACACTGTTCAATACTGTACATCAGGGATGGGAAACCCTCAGTCCTCCAGCTTTTGTTGAACTAAACATCCCAGCATGCCCTGCAAAGGTTTTAGCATGACAAAATAGCAAAACTAGCAAGGCATGCTGGTACTGTATGTGTAGTTCGATCAACAACAGCTGGAGGACCAAAGGTTCAGTGTACAGAGTGAATAAAAAAAATTAAATAAATGGATCAGTAAAGAAAATGCTCCACGTACAGTTCTGTACAGGACTGTACAGTCTTTCCCATAGGAAATCTGTATTAGAGGTACTGTATACTGTATACTCTAAATCTACAGTAACTTTTTTTTATTACAAACACACAAATGCATCCCAGGTGGAAATCTGCTGTACACAGCAGACAGCTTATGGTGACAGGACTCACTTACTGTATCCCCACCCATAGTCGTGGTGCATTTTAGATAGCGTAATGAGATGGTCCTGCAGCATTGCCCTGATTCATGTAAAACCTGTGTGCATACAGTATCTCTATTGAATGTAAAGTACAGTAACAGTACAGTACAGGATATTACAATTGAAAAAAAAAATAGTGTCAGGGGAACAAGCTCATGTCTTAATGTTCAGTAAGCAGTGATCCCTTGCCATTAGTTTTAGATTATGGCCTAATGGCTAGGGGACTTTGCCGCTTATGTACTGTACTGTACTGTATGCTTGACTTCAATGGACTATACTGTACTGTTGCTTAAACTCCTTGTTTTGCATCTGTATACACTATATTTATTAATTGATCACTCTATGGAATCTCATTACCGCTGTTTATTTTAGCTAGGGTATTGAGACGCTCCTTCAGCATTCATCTGTTGTTTTTCAACTTGCTATGAGATCGAGTCTGGTGTATTGCATACAGTACCCTCCAACTGTACCTTTTTGCCAGGTACAGTACCTTTTCTTAAGGTCTGTACCTGCCAAAAAAGGGCTTTGTACCGATTTTTTACTCTCCAATTTATCATTGAAAGTATGGCAAAGGGGCCGTGGCCACACACCCTTTTACCTGTGGCCACACCCCTTTCCTAATTTGTACCTGTTTTCATGTGTAAAATGTTGGAGAGTATGGTACAGTATTGTAATGTGCATAGAGCTTGCCTATCCTTATTGCTCCTGTATATTTTAGCTGGGGTATTCAGATGCTCCTTCAGCTTTGCCCTGTATGCTGCAAAACCTATGCTCTCTCCATAGCTGAGGGATGCCACGAGGTGGGGGGGTTCACCTGCGGCAGCCATTTTGTCAGTTTGCTATGTGATTGAGTTCAGTGTATCGTAAAGTGCAAATAGCTCACCTAGCCCTATTGCCCCTGTGTATTTTAGCTAGGGTATTCAGACGATCCTTCAGCATTGCCCTGTAGCCTGCAAAACCTATGCCTTTGCTCGCTCCATAGCTGAAGGCTGCCACGAGGCGGGGGGGGGGGGGGGTCACCTGCGGCGGCCATTTTGTCATTTTGCTATGCGATCGAGTCCATTGAGGAATGCCACGAGGTGGGGGGTTCACCTGCGGCAGCCATTTTGTCAGTTTGCTATGTGATTGAGTTCAGTGTATCGTAATGTGCAAATAGCTCACCTAGCCCTATTGCCCCTGTGTATTTTAGCTAGGGTATTCAGACGATCCTTCAGCATTGCCCTGTAGCCTGCAAAATGTATGCCTTTGCTCGCTCCATAGCTGAAGGCTGCCACGAGGCGGGGGGGGGGGGGGGGTCACCTGCGGCGGCCATTTTCTCATTTTGCTATGCGATCGAGTCCATTGAGGGATGCCACGAGGTAGGGGGGTTCACCTGCGGCAGCCATTTTGTCAGTTTGCTATGTGATTGAGTTCAGTGTATCGTAATGTGCAAATAGCTCACCTAGCCCTATTGCCCCTGTGTATTTTAGCTAGGGTATTCAGACGATCCTTCAGCATTGCCCTGTAGCCTGCAAAACCTATGTCTTTGCTCGCTCCATAGCTGAAGGCTGCCACGAGGCGGGGGGGTCACCTGCGGTGGCCATTTTGTCATTTTGCTATGCGATCGAGTCCATTGTATCGTAATGTGCATAGAGCTTGCCTAGCCCTATCGCCCCTCTGTATTTTAGTTTGGGTATTCAGACGCTCCTTCAGCTTTGCCCTGTAGCTTGTACAACCTGTGCCGTCGCTTGCTCCATAGCCGAGGGCTTCCATGGTGCAAGGGACATTTTGTCAACTTGCTATGCATTCGAGTCTGGTGTATCGTAATGTGCATAGAGCTTGCCTAGCCCTATCGCCCCTGTGTATTTTAGCAAAGGTATTCAGACACTCCTTCAACATTGCCCTGTAGCCTGCAAAACCTATGCCGTTGCTCTCTCCATAGCTGAGGGCTGCCATGTGGAGAGGGGAGTCAGGCGTCAGCCATTTTGTCAGCTTGCTATGCAATCGAGTCCAGTGCATCGTAATATGCATACAGTAGAGCTCGCTTATCCCTATTGCCCCTCTGTATTTTAGCTAGGGTATTGTGATGCTCCTTCAGCATTGCCCTGTAACTTGCATAACCTATGCAGTCGTTGGCTCGATAGCTGAGGGCTTCCACGAGGCAAGGGGTCACTGGTGGTAGCCATTTCAATCTACCCTGTTACAGAATTGTATATGTACTGTACTGTGCATAGAACCTTATCCTCATAGCAGCTGTGTATTTTACAGTAGATACACTCCTGCAGCTTTGCCCTGCTTTATGTAAAACTAGTGTGCTCACTTTTATTGAATGTGAAAGTACTGTATAGTGAGAAGCACAAGTAAAGTAGTTCTTACTATGTATTTCAGTATTGTATTTAAATGGAGACCACACGCATGCGCAATGGTGATTTTAAAAAGTGACATCTGGTGGATGACCACAGGCCTTACACTTAAAGGTAACGCCAAACGCTCTGTGCGTTTCCCTACAACTAGGCGCGGCTCCCTGCGACTAGGCGTGCCTCCTTACGCCCTGGTACGCTGCATATGCCCGATTGCGACTAATGCCTCAACCAGCCAATATAATGGAGGCTCCATCTGTATACTAGTCACCTGTTTTTAATTATTGTAGTCTATACTAGTGATGTGCACCGGACATTTTTCGGGTTTTGTGTTTTGGATTCGGTTCCGCGGCCGTGTTTTGGATTCGGACGCGTTTTGGCAAAACCTCACCGAAAAATTTTTGTCGGATTCGGGTGTGTTTTGGATTCGGGTGTTTTTTACAAAAAAAAACCCTAAAAAACAGCTTAAATCATAGAATTTGGGGGTCATTTTGATCCCATAGTTTTATTAACCTCAATAACCATAATTTCCACTCATTTCCAGTCTATTCTGAACACCTCACAATATTATTTTTAGTCCTAAAATTTGCACCGAGGTCGCTGGATGGCTAAGCTAAGCGACACAAGTGGCCGACACAAACACCTGGCCCATCTAGGAGTGGCACTGCAGTGTCAGGCAGGATGGCACTTCAAAAAAATAGTCCCCAAACAGCACATGATGCAAAGAAAAAAAGAGGCGCACCAAGGTCGCTGTGTGACTAAGCTAAGCGACACAAGTGGCCGACACAAACACCTGGCCCATCTAGGAGTGGCACTGCAGTGTCAGGCAGGATGGCACTTCAAAAAAATAGTCCCCAAACAGCACATGATGCAAAGAAAAAAAGAGGCGCACCAAGGTCGCTGTGTGACTAAGCTAAGCGACACAAGTGGCCGACACAAACACCTGGCCCATCTAGGAGTGGCACTGCAGTGTCAGGCAGGATGGCACTTCAAAAAAAATAGTCCCCAAACAGCACATGATGCAAAGAAAAAAAGAGGCGCACCAAGGTCGCTGTGTGACTAAGCTAAGCGACACAAGTGGCCGACACAAACACCTGGCCCATCTAGGAGTGGCACTGCAGTGTCAGGCAGGATGGCCCTTCAAAAAATAGTCCCCAAACAGCACATGATGCAAAGAAAAAAAGAGGTGCACCAAGGTCGCTGTGTGACTAAGCTAAGCGACACAAGTGGCCAACACAAACACCTGGCCCATCTAGGAGTGGCACTGCAGTGTCAGACAGCATGGCACTTCAAAAAAATTGTCCCCAAACAGCACATGATGCAAAGAAAAAAAGAGGCGCACCAAGGTCGCTGTGTGACTAAGCTAAGCGACACAAGTGGCTGACACAAACACCTGGCCCATCTAGGAGTGGCACTGCAGTGTCAGACAGGATGGCACTTCAAAAAAATTGTCCCCAAACAGCACATGATGCAAAGAAAAAAAGAGGCGCACCAAGGTCGCTGTGTGACTAAGCTAAGCGACACAAGTGGCTGACACAAACACCTGGCCCATCTAGGAGTGGCACTGCAGTGTCAGACAGGATGGCACTTCAAAAAAATTGTCCCCAAACAGCACATGATGCAAAGAAAAAAAGAGGCGCACCAAGGTCGCTGTGTGACTAAGCTAAGCTACACAAGTGGCCGACACAAACACCTGGCCCATCTAGGAGTGGCACTGCAGTGTCAGGCAGGATGGCACTTCAAAAAAATTGTCCCCAAACAGCATATGATGCAAAGAAAAAAAGAGGTGCACCAAGGTCGCTGTGTGACTAAGCTAAGCGACACAAGTGGCCGACACAAACACCTGGCCCATCTAGGAGTGGCACTGCAGTGTCAGGCAGGATGGCACTTCAAAAAAATAGTCCCCAAACAGCACATGATGCAAAGAAAAAAAGAGGCGCACCAAGATCGCTGTGTGACTAAGCTAAGCGACACAAGTGGCCGACACAAACACCTGGCCCATCTAGGAGTGGCACTGCAGTGTCAGACAGGATGGCACTTCAAAAAAATAGTCCCCAAACAGCACATGATGCAAAGAAAAAAAGAGGCGCACCAAGGTCGCTGTGTGACTAAGCTAAGCGACACAAGTGGCCGACACAAACACCTGGCCCATCTAGGAGTGGCACTGCAGTGTCAGGCCGGATGGCACTTAAAAAAAATAGTCCCCAAACAGCACATGATGCAAAGAAAAAAAGAGGCGCACCAAGGTCGCTGTGTGACTAAGCTAAGCGACACAAGTGGCCGACACAAACACCTGGCCCATCTATGAGTGGCACTGCAGTGTCAGGCAGGATGGCACTTCAAAAAAATTGTCCCCAAACAGCACATGATGCAAAGAAAAAAAGAGGCGCACCAAGGTCGCTGTGTGACTAAGCTAAGCGACACAAGTGGCTGACACAAACACCTGGCCCATCTAGGAGTGGCACTGCAGTGTCAGACAGGATGGCACTTCAAAAAAATTGTCCCCAAACAGCACATGATGCAAAGAAAAAAAGAGGCGCACCAAGGTCGCTGTGTGACTAAGCTAAGCGACACAAGTGGCCGACACAAACACCTGGTCCATCTAGGAGTGGCACTGCAGTGTCAGGCAGGATGGCACTTCAAAAAAATAGTCCCCAAACAGCACATTATGCAAAGAAAAAAAGAGGCGCACCAAGGTCGCTGTGTGACTAAGCTAAGCGACACAAGTGGCCGACACAAACACCTGGCCCATCTAGGAGTGGCACTGCAGTGTCAGGCAGGATGGCACTTCAAAAAAATAGTCCCCAAACAGCACATGATGCAATGAAAAAAAGAGGCGCACCAAGGTCGCTGTGTGACTAAGCTAAGCGACACAAGTGGCCGACACAAACGCCTGGCCCATCTAGGAGTGGCACTGCAGTGTCAGGCAGGATGGCACTTCAAAAAAAATTGTCCCCAAACAGCACATGATGCAAAGAAAAAAAGAGGAGCACCAAGGTCGCTGTGTGACTAAGCTAAGCGACACAAGTGGCCGACACAAACACCTGGCCCATCTAGGAGTGGCACTGCAGTGTCAGACAGGATGGCACTTCAAAAAAATTGTCCCCAAACAGCACATGATGCAAAGAAAAAAAGAGGCGCACCACAGGTATAGAATGTAGATGGATAGTATACTTAATGACGACACAGAGGTAGGTACAGCAGTGGCCTTCCGTACTGCTATATATAGTATACTGGTGGTCACTGTGTCAGCAAACTGCAAAACTAAAATGCACCACAGGTATAGAATGTAGATGGATAGTATACTTAATGACGACACAGAGGTAGGTACAGCAGTGGCCTTCCGTACCGTACTGCTATATATAGTATACTGGTGGTCACTGTGTCAGCAAACTGCAAAACTAAAATGCACCACAGGTATAGAATGTAGATGGAAAGTATACTTAATGACGACACAGAGGTAGGTACAGCAGTGGCCTTCCGAACTGCTATATATAGTATACTGGTGGTCACTGTGTCAGCAAACTGCAAAACTAAAATGCACCACAGGTATAGAATGTAGATGGATAGTATACTTAATGACGACACAGAGGTAGGTACAGCAGTGGCCTACTGTACCGTAATGCTATATATTATATACTGGTGGTCACTGGTCAGCAAAACTCTGCACTGTACTCCTCCTTTATAATATTATACTGGTGGTCCCCAGTCCCCACAATAAAGCAGCACACTGAGCACAGATATGGAGTGTTTTTCAGGCAGACAACGTATACTGGTGGTCTCTGTCAGCAAAACTCTGCACTGTACTCCTGCTATATAATACAGCTGCTCCCCAGTCCCCACAATTAAGCAGTGTGAGCACAGATATATGCAGCACACTGAGCACAGATATGGAGCGTTTTTTTCAGGCAGAGAACGGATAACTGGTGGTCACTGGTCAGCAAAACTCTGCACTGTACTCCTCCTATATTATACAGCTGCTCCCCAGCCCTCCCCACAATTAAGCAATAGTGCACAATCAAGTTCAACAATAACGGAGAGGACGCCAGCCACGTCCTCTCCCTAACATTTCCAATGCACGAGTGAAAATGGCGGCGACGCGCGGCTGCTTATATAGAATCCGAATCTCGCTAGAATCCGACAGCGGGATGATGACGTTCGGGCGCGCTCGGGTTACCCGAGCCATACGGGAGAATCCGAGTATGGCTCGGACCCGTGTAAAAAGGGTGAAGTTCGGGGGGGTTCGGTTTCCGAGAAACCGAACCCGCTCATCACTAGTCTATACATTCTGATTACAGCCATCACTATTATACCTTAGAGAATTTCATTAGACTTCTATATTAATAAAGCTGCTATTAATTATATATAATGTGCTATAAACTGTATTTCAGTAACAACTTCAGTGAGTGAATATACACTAGTCAGTTGTTTATTGCAGTCTACATCACAGGACTATATTTAAGCAGCACCCACCCTATGGAATGCCATCCCACTCATGATAAGGCTCTCCTCTAACCTCCAAACTTTCAAGCGTTCCCTAAAAACTCACCTCTTCAGACAACTGTATCAAATTCCTGAACTGCCCACATATCCTTCAGAAGCATTCATATCTAATTACTGTATATACCATAAGGACTGTCTTTGCAATCTGGTGGGACCACTATGCTATAGGTAGTGTCTTTCCTTGTGTATCCTTCCTATTTCCGTAACGGTTGTAATCTTGCGAGCAGGGCCTTTCTACCACTATGTCTGTCTGTTATTACCCAGTTTGTCTTATCACTGTTGTTTCCAATTGTAAAACAGAATATGCTGCAATATATAGCAAACTGTAAATAAATAAAATAATAAATAAACACGCATTCAAATTACAGCTGTTAGTATTATACTAGAGATGAGCGGGTTCGGTTCCTCGGAATTCGAACCCGCCCGAACTTCAGGTTTTTTTACACGGGGCCGAGCGACTCGGATCTTCCCGCCTTGCTCGGTTAACCCGAGCGCGCCCGAACTTCATCATCCCGCTGTCGGATTCTCGCGAGGCTCGGATTCTATCGCGAGACTCGGATTCTATATAAGGAGCCGCGCGTCGCCGCCATTTTCACACGTGCATTGAGATTGATAGGGAGAGGACGTGGCTGGCGTCCTCTCCGTTTATAGAGAAGAGAGTGAGACTAGAGTAGAGAGAGACACAGTATTTACTTTAGTAATTTTGGGGAGCATTAGGAGGAGTACTACTACTTGCTGAAGTGATAGTGTGACTGTATATCTGACTTGTGGGGGAGACAGTGGGGAGCAGTTAGAGTCTGAGAGCAGGAGTACATATTTTAACGTACAGTGCACACTTTTGCTGCCAGAGTGCCACACTGCCATTGTGACCACACTGACCACCAGTATATATTGTGATTGTCTGCTTAGGAGTACTACTTGCAAGTTGCTAATAGTGTGACCAGTGACCTGACCACCAGTTTAATTAATCACCACTTACTGTAGCAGTCTGCGGTGCTGCTGAGCTGACAGTGTCCAGCAGGTCCGTCATCAGTCATTACATAATAAATATATATACCTGTCCGGCTGCAGTACTAGTGATATTATATATATATATATTAATTTCATCTCATTATCATCCAGTCTATATTAGCAGCAGACACAGTACGGTAGTCCACGGCTGTAGCTACCTCTGTGTCAGCAGTCGCTCGTCCATCCATAATTGTATACCACCTACCCGTGGTTTTTTTTTTTCTTTCTTCTTGATACATACTACTATAGTAGCTTACTGTAGCAGTCTGCGGTGCTGCTGAGCTGACAGTGTCCAGCAGGTCCGTCATCAGTCATTACATAATAAATATATATACCTGTCCGGCTGCAGTACTAGTGATATTATATATATATATATATATATATTAATTTCATCTCATTATCATCCAGTCTATATTAGCAGCAGACACAGTACGGTAGTCCATGGCTGTAGCTACCTCTGTGTCGGCAGTCGCTCGTCCATCCATAATTGTATACCACCTACCCGTGTTTTTTTTTTTTCTTTCTTCTTGATACATACTACTATAGTAGCTTACTGTGGCAGTCTGCGGTGCTGCTGAGCTGACAGTGTCCAGCAGGTCCGTCATCAGTCATTACATAATAAATATATATACCTGTCCGGCTGCAGTACTAGTTATATTATATATATATATATATATATTAATTTCATCTCATTATCATCCAGTCTATATTAGCAGCAGACACAGTACGGTAGTCCATGGCTGTAGCTACCTCTGTGTCGGCAGTCGCTCGTCCATCCATAATTGTATACCACCTACCCGTGGTTTTTTTTTTTCTTTCTTCTTGATACATACTACTATAGTAGCTTACTGTAGCAGTCTGCGGTGCTGCTGAGCTGACAGTGTCCAGCAGGTCCGTCATCAGTAATTACATAATAAATATATATACCTGTCCGGCTGCAGTACTAGTGATATTATATATATATATATATATATATTAATTTCATCTCATTATCATCCAGTCTATATTAGCAGCAGACACAGTACGGTAGTCCACGGCTGTAGCTACCTCTGTGTCGGCAGTCGCTCGTCCATCCATAATTGTATACCACCTACCCGTGTTTTTTTTTTTTCTTTCTTCTTGATACATACTACTATAGTAGCTTACTGTAGCAGTCTGCGGTGCTGCTGAGCTGACAGTGTCCAGCAGGTCCGTCATCAGTCATTACATAATAAATATATATACCTGTCCGGCTGCAGTACTAGTGATATTATATATATATATATTAATTTCATCTCATTATCATCCAGTCTATATTAGCAGCAGAAACAGTACGGTAGTCCACGGCTGTAGCTACCTCTGTGTCGGCAGTCGCTCGTCCATCCATAAGTATACTAGTATCCATCCATCTCCATTGTTTACCTGAGGTGCCTTTTAGTTGTGCCTATTAAAATATGGAGAACAAAAATGTTGAGGTTCCAAAATTAGGGAAAGATCAAGATCCACTTCCACCTCGTGCTGAAGCTGCTGCCACTAGTCATGGCCGAGACGATGAAATGCCAGCAACGTCGTCTGCCAAGGCCGATGCCCAATGTCATAGTACAGAGCATGTAAAATCCAAAACACCAAATATCAGTAAAAAAAGGACTCCAAAATCTAAAATAAAATTGTCGGAGGAGAAGCGTAAACTTGCCAATATGCCATTTACCACACGGAGTGGCAAGGAACGGCTGAGGCCCTGGCCTATGTTCATGGCTAGTGGTTCAGCTTCACATGAGGATGGAAGCACTCAGCCTCTCGCTAGAAAAATGAAAAGACTCAAGCTGGCAAAAGCACCGCAAAGAACTGTGCGTTCTTCGAAATCCCAAATCCACAAGTAGAGTCCAATTGTGTTGGTTGCGATGCCTGACCTTCCCAACACTGGACGTGAAGAGCATGCGCCTTCCACCATTTGCACGCCCCCTGCAAGTGCTGGAAGGAGCACCCGCAGTCCAGTTCCTGATAGTCAGATTGAAGATGTCAGTGTTGAAGTACACCAGGATGAGGAGGATATGGGTGTTGCTGGCGCTGGGGAGGAAATTGACAAGGAGGATTCTGATGGTGAGGTGGTTTGTTTAAGTCAGGCACCCGGGGAGACACCTGTTGTCCGTGGGAGGAATATGGCCGTTGACATGCCTGGTGAAAATACCAAAAAAATCAGCTCTTCGGTGTGGAAGTATTTCAACAGAAATGCGGACAACATTTGTCAAGCCGTGTGTTGCCTTTGTCAAGCTGTAATAAGTAGGGGTAAGGACGTTAACCACCTCGGAACATCCTCCCTTATTCGTCACCTGCAGCGCATTCATAATAAGTCAGTGACAAGTTCAAAAACTTTGGGCGACAGCGGAAGCAGTCCACTGACCAGTAAATCCCTTCCTCTTGTAACCAAGCTCACGCAAACCACCCCACCAACTCCCTCAGTGTCAATTTCCTCCTTCCCCAGGAATGCCAATAGTCCTGCAGGCCGTGTCACTGGCAATTCTGACGATTCCTCTCCTGCCTGGGATTCCTCCGATGCATCCTTGCGTGTAACGCCTACTGCTGCTGGCGCTGCTGTTGTTGCTGCTGGGAGTCGATGGTCATCCCAGAGGGGAAATCGTAAAACCACTTTTACTACTTCCACCAAGCAATTGACTGTCCAACAGTCCTTTGCGAGGAAGATGAAATATCACAGCAGTCATCCTGCTGCAAAGCGGATAACTGGGGCCTTGACAACTATGTTGGTGTTAGACGTGCGTCCGGTATCCGCCGTTAGTTCACAGGGAACTAGACAATTTCTTGAGGTAGTGTGCCCCCGTTACCAAATACCATCTAGGTTCCACTTCTCTAGGCAGGCGATACCGAGAATGTACACGGACGTCAGAAAAAGACTCACCAGTGTCCTAAAAAATGCAGTTGTACCCAATGTCCACTTAACCACGGACATGTGGACAAGTGGAGCAGGGCAGGGTCAGGACTATATGACTGTGACAGCCCACTGGGTAGATGTATGGACTCCCGCCGCAAGAACAGCAGCGGCGGCACCAGTAGCAGCATCTCGCAAACGCCAACTATTTCCTAGGCAGGCTACGCTTTGTATCACCGGTTTCCAGAATACGCACACAGCTGAAAACCTCTTACGGCAACTGAGGAAGATCATCGCGGAATGGCTTACCCCAATTGGACTCTCCTGTGGATTTGTGGCATCGGACAACGCCAGCAATATTGTGTGTGCATTAAATATGGGCAAATTCCAGCACATCCCATGTTTTGCACATACCTTGAATTTGGTGGTGCAGAATTTTTAAAAAAAATGACAGGGGCGTGCAAGAGATGCTGTCGGTGGCCAGAAGAATTGCGGGACACTTTCGGCGTACAGGCACCACGTACAGAAGACTGGAGCAACACCAAAAACGCCTGAACCTGCCCTGCCATCATCTGAAGCAAGAAGTGGTAATGAGGTGGAATTCAACCCTATATATGCTTCAGAGGTTGGAGGAGCAGCAAAAGGCCATTCAAGCCTATACAATTCAGCACGATATAGGAGGAGGAATGCACCTGTCTCAAGCGCAGTGGAGAATGATTTCAACGTTGTGCAAGGTTCTGCTGCCCTTTGAACTTGCCACACGTGAAGTCAGTTCAGACACTGCCAGCCTGAGTCAGGTCATTCCCCTCATCAGGCTTTTGCAGAAGAAGCTGGAGACATTGAAGGAGGAGCTAACACGGAGCGATTCCGCTAGGCATGTGGGACTTGTGGATGGAGCCCTTAATTCGCTTAACAAGGATTCACGGGTGGTCAATCTGTTGAAATCAGAGCACTACATTTTGGCCACCGTGCTCGATCCTAGATTTAAAACCTACCTTGGATCTCTCTTTCCGGCAGACACAAGTCTGCTGGGGTTCAAAGACCTGCTGGTGAGAAAATTGTCAAGTCAAGCGGAACGTGACCAGTCAACATCTCCTCCTTCACATTCTCCCGCAACTGGGGGTGCGAGGAAAAGGCTCAGAATTCCGAGCCCACCCGCTGGCGGTGATGCAGGGCAGTCTGGAGCGACTGCTGATGCTGACATCTGGTCCGGACTGAAGGACCTGACAACGATTACGGACATGTCGTCTACTGTCACTGCATATGATTCTCTCCCCATTGAAAGAATGGTGGAGGATTATATGAGTGACCGCATCCAAGTAGGCACGTCACACAGTCCGTACTTATACTGGCAGGAAAAAGAGGCAATTTGGAGGCCCTTGCACAAACTGGCTTTATTCTACCTAAGTTGCCCTCCCACAAGTGTGTACTCCGAAAGAGTGTTTAGTGCCGCCGCTCACCTTGTCAGCAATCGGCGTACGAGGTTACTTCAAGAAAATGTGGAGAAGATGATGTTCATTAAAATGAATTATAATCAATTCCTCCGTGGAGACATTGACCAGCAGCAATTGCCTCCACAAAGTACACAGGGAGCTGAGATGGTGGATTCCAGTGGGGACGAATTGATAATCTGTGAGGAGGGGGATGTACACGGTGATATATCGGAGGATGATGATGAGGTGGACATCTTGCCTCTGTAGAGCCAGTTTGTGCAAGGAGAGATTTATTGCTTCTTTTTTGGTGGGGGTCCAAACCAACCCGTCATTTCAGTCACAGTCGTGTGGCAGACCCTGTCACTGAAATGATAGGTTGGTTAAAGTGTGCATGTCCTGTTTATACAACATAAGGGTGGGTGGGAGGGCCCAAAGACAATTCCATCTTGCACCTCTTTTTTCTTTTTTTCTTCTTTGCGTCATGTGCTGTTTGGGGAGTGTTTTTTGGAAGGGCCATCCTGCGTGACACTGCAGTGCCACTCCTAGATGGGCCAGGTGTTTGTGTCGGCCACTAGGGTCGCTTATCTTACTCACACAGCTACCTCATTGCGCCTCTTTTTTTCTTTGCGTCATGTGCTGTTTGGGGAGTGTTTTTTGGAAGGGCCATCCTGCGTTACACTGCAGTGCCACTCCTAGATGGGCCAGGTGTTTGTGTCGGCCACTAGGGTCGCTTATCTTACTCACACAGCTACCTCATTGCGCCTCTTTTTTTCTTTGCGTCATGTGCTGTTTGGGGAGTGTTTTTTGGAAGGGCCATCCTGCGTGACACTGCAGTGCCACTCCAAGATGGGCCAGGTGTTTGTGTCGGCCACTAGGGTCGCTTATCTTACTCACACAGCTACCTCATTGCGCCTCTCTTTTTCTTTGCATCATGTGCTGTTTGGGGAGTGTTTTTTGGAAGGGCCATCCTGCGTGACACTGCAGTGCCACTCCTAGATGGGCCAGGTGTTTGTGTCGGCCACTAGGGTCGCTTATCTTACTCACACAGCTACCTCATTGCGCCTCTTTTTTTCTTTGCGTCATGTGCTGTTTGGGGAGTGTTTTTTGGAAGGGCCATCCTGCGTGACACTGCAGTGCCACTCCTAGATGGGCCAGGTGTTTGTGTCGGCCACTAGGGTCGCTTATCTTACTCACACAGCTACCTCATTGCGCCTCTTTTTTTCTTTGCGTCATGTGCTGTTTGGGGAGTGTTTTTTGGAAGGGCCATCCTGCGTGACACTGCAGTGCCACTCCTAGATGGGCTAGGTGTTTGTGTCGGCCACTAGGGTCGCTTATCTTACTCACACAGCTACCTCATTGCGCCTCTTTTTTTCTTTGCGTCATGTGCTGTTTGGGGAGTGTTTTTTGGAAGGGCCATCCTGCGTGACACTGCAGTGCCACTCCTAGATGGGCCAGGTGTTTGTGTCGGCCACTAGGGTCGCTTATCTTACTCACACAGCTACCTCATTGCGCCTCTTTTTTATTTGCGTCATGTGCTGTTTGGGGAGTGTTTTTTGGAAGGGCCATCCTGCGTGACACTGCAGTGCCACTCCTAGATGGGCCAGGTGTTTGTGTCGGCCACTAGGGTCGCTTAGCTTAGTCATCCAGCGACCTCGGTGCAAATTTTAGGACTAAAAATAATATTGTGAGGTGTGAGGTATTCAGAATAGACTGAAAATGAGTGGAAATTATGGTTTTTGAGGTTAATAATACTTTGGGGTCAAAATGATCCCCAAATTCTATGATTTAAGCTGTTTTTTAGGGTTTTTTGAAAAAAACACCCGAATCCAAAACACACCCGAATCCGACAAAAAAAATTCGGTGAGGTTTTGCCAAAATGCGGTCGAACCCAAAACACGGCCGCGGAACCGAACCCAAAACCAAAACACAAAACCCGAAAAATTTCAAGTGCACATCTCTATATTATACCATAGAGAATTTGATCAAACTTCTATGTTATAGTGTCTCATTAACCAATATCTGTTCATGCGGCTATAATCTGTGTTCTGCCACTTCCACTTCTGCCTCTGACATGTGAGGTTGCATCCCGGAGCCACTCCACTGACATGCGCCTGTCACAGCATTACTAGGCTGCTTGCCAGCCTCCATACCGGGACAGGGATCTCCACCAGGACACCACTGACCTCTCTCTGTCAGATGTAGAGCTATTTTTCTCCTTAATGCCAGGAAAGAAGCACCGCCAGTTGCACTTGAAGGGCGGCCAGGATTCTAAGATGGCGCCAGATGCAGCGGACACTGCAAATGAAGCCACCTAAGTGCCTCTCTCCATTCCTTCATTACCACAGGTAAGGAAACCTAAAACCAAAACTCAAACCTGCCCAGACCGCATAATGCCCTCCCCCGATAACCCAGTGTCATATCGGTACATGGTGGTGGCAATGAGGGAAGCAATGGGTAATTTACTGACACAAACAACAGCCAGCATTACAGGACAACTGTCTCAGTTTATGCAGAAAGTGAAGGAAACTGAGCACAGGCTTGGTGAATTATTTGCAGATGTGGCTTCTCTCCAAGTGGCGTGGGGGACACATAAGTGCACCCAAAATCATGTTCTTAACAAATTAGACAACTTGGAGAACAGGTCGAGGAGAAAGACTCTAAGAGTAGTTGCTCTGCCTGAATCAGTAAAGGGGAAAGCACTTCTGGATTTTTTAAAATGATCTTTACCAAGTCTTTTACACATGGAAGAACATTGCTCTGATATTATTATTGAGAGGGCTCATCGTGTAGGGTCAATGCGCTCATACCCTTGAGTCAAACCATGTGTAGTCTTGTTCAGATGCTTAAACTATATACATAAGGAAGCGATCTGTAAGGCATCACGCAAATGCTGAGATATCCAGTGGGAAGGAATTAAAATTAATATTTTCCAAGATTACTCGGCAGAGCTGACCAAAGCTAGGATAAACTTTTCTCTCATTTGTTCTCATCTCATACAAAAAGACAAGAAATGTGCACTGCTATAACCTGCGTAGAGGCGCATATTCAATGAAAACACACTTGTTTCTTTTTCTACTGCTGAGTACGCCCAGGCTTATCTAGAGGAAGAAGAATCATTACGTCTATAAAATAACATTTATTGTGTTTCTTACTCTGTACCCTATACAGCATAATAGTTCTGCTTTGTATTTGTGATTTTTTTTAATGACATCTCTTCAAATCAATGCTATATATGTTTGCTAATACATCTGAAAATGTTTAATGCCATTGGGTCTAATTCAGTAAGGATTGCAAATTCTGCTAATTAGCAGAATTTGTAATCATTCTGAATGTATGCTGGGGGACCGCCCGTTGCAGGGCAAGTCCGCCAGTATGCTGACCGCCAGCTCGCCACCTTCATGAAGCATAAATTATGATCGCATCACAATTTATGTGTCATCGTAGAAGTTAAGGTTGCCTCCTGCCGGCACAGCTTGGCTGTGCCCGCAGGAGGCTCGCCGCCATCTTACTGAAAGCCACTGCAGCACGTGATGTCTCGCAGCTGCCGTGATCACGCTCATGCCACGCCCTCCATTTCCCCAATGCTGCCCCTGTTTGCCCGCCTCCATCACCACAATGCTCCGCCTCCACCTAGGAAATGGAGTGTTTGCTGCCCCCACCCCACGAATGCCTTTGCCTGATTGACAGGCATAGGCATTCACATTTTCTGCCCCCCCTTTCCCCTGCATAAAATGCGGGTGCATGCACAGGATGGGAGCTGTGCATGTGCCCACATCCTTTAAGCAATCTTTTATGGTTGGATCTCCTTTTGATATCCAACCTCAATTAGGCCCATTGTCCTTTGTATTCCACTTATACTTTATTGATACACTACCTGTTTTTGCTAATAGTAATTGATATTCAGGTGTAGCTTCTGTCTTTATGGTACAGTTCGGTCACAATTACTACAATTTTTGACAGGCGTAGATGGTTACAAGTCTGGCCTCTTATACATCCTGAAAAGTGTATGATGCATGTGATTATGTGAACATTCCACTCTGGAAGTCTCTTAGAGTTGTACCGCCACCTTGTGGTATCTTGCATACTATAGTTGGTTTGATTTCATGTTTTTTTAACTTCTCTTTCTATCTGTTTTGTTTCCTTGTGTCTCTTCCCTCACCTTCTTACTCACCTCTTCACATGGATATATATATATATATATATATAAATTATACACAGTTCTCTCTGTTTGATAGTGCCAAAAGTATTGCAGAGTAACATGGCGAAATGGAAAGTAGTAGAGATAAGCGGATTCGGTTCCCTGAGATCCGAACCCTACCGAACTTCACTACCTGAGCCTGGCTCGGGTTTTCCCGCCTGACTCGGAAACCAGTACGTTATCATACTGCTGTCGGATTCTCATGGGTTTTGAATTCCATATAAAGAGCCGCACATCGCCGACATTTTCACTCCAGAATTGGAGAGTGTAGCGAGAGGATGTGTCTCCGTCCTCAGTGTCTTTGTGGTTGGGAAAGTGGGGTGGCAATTTCAGTGCTGTCTTGTACTGACCAGTCCAGTGTAGTGTCTTATACTGCATCAGTCCAGTCACAGTGGTGGTGTCCTCTGCTGCCATATGTCCAGTGTAGCTGTATAAGTACAGTGCTGTGGTGCTGTGTTGTCCAGCATCAGTACAGTGGTAGTGTCTTGTGCTGAATCAGGCTAGTCACAGTGGTGGTGTCCTCTGCTGCCATAAGTCCAGTGCTGCTTTATAAGTCCAGTCCAGTGGTGCTGTGTTGTGCTGCATCAGTCCAGTTTTCGTGTCCCTGTGCTGCCATATAAGTTCAGTGGTACTGCCATATAAGTCCAGTAGTACTGCCGTATAAGTCCAGTGATACTGCCATATATGTCCAGTGATACTGCCGTATAAGTCCAGTCATCTTGCCGTATAAATCCAGTCCAGTGGTACTGCCGTATATAAAACTAAAAATGTAAGTGCTCTTCGGTGAATACAATGCACAGTGATGATTATGAAGTGTTTGTTTTCACTCAAAAAACCAAGAGACTGGATTATAATATAACAATTTACTGAAAAAAACACATATGTTATCACAATTTCTATTTTTACAATTTAAAAATGCAACGTTGCAGCTCCAATCTGTCACAAAATATCAATGTGCAATATCACGTATTGGAATAAAAACAATTAATAACATCAGCCAAATAAGAATAACCTGTTAATATATAGAGAACTGAATGTCTCTTAGATCTGCCGTTAGTACCACACAATTAATTTCAGTTGGTGTCGGAGAAATTAATATTGTATGTTAATGATCTCCTGTTGTATTCAATAAAAATGTCTCTAGTTAACCCGTCACTGGCGTCCCAGTGCGGGATGTGTCCTCCTTTAAACTTATTACCCGATCAAGCGGGATTTGTAATAGTTACCCCCTTTCTGGAACCGTACTCCCACTCCGGCACTATAGCACAAGTGCAAGGATCAATGTCCAAGTGGGTACCTCTGCAGATTCCGGTTGGCGGGTGGTGTTTCGGAGGCACAAGAATAAGTTCAGTGGTGCTGTCCTGTGCTGTATATTATTTACTCCAAATATAGGGGTTATTAATATTTATTCCAAATAATTTTTACAGGGTTTGCCCTGTGTGGTGTAGAGGTATGCTCTCCTTTGCTGCATTTTGTTATATAACTTCAGAAAAATAATTGAGAACAAAAATTTGGAGGATAAAATAGGGAAAGATCAAGAACCACTTCCTCCTACTGCCGCTGCTGTTGTTGTTGCTGGGAGTCGATTGTCATCCCAGAGGGGAAGTCGGAAGACCACTTTTACTACTTCAACTAAGCAAATGACTGTCCAACAGTCCTTTGCGAGGAAGGTGAAATACAGTATGTCAGCAGTCATCCTTTTGCAAAGCGGATAATTGAGGCATTGACAGTTATGTTGGTGTTAGATGTGCATCCGGTATCCGCCATTAGTGCATTGGGACTGCAGTGCCACTCCTAGATGGGCCAGGTGTTTGTGCCGCACACTTGTATCGCTTAGCTTAGTCATACAGCTACCTCATTGCACCTCTTTTACGTCTTTGCATGATATGCTGTTTGGGGACTAGATTTTTTAAGTGCCATCCTGTCTGCCACTGCAGTTCCACTCCTAGATGGGCCAGGTGTTTATGCCACACACTTGTGTTGCTTAGCTTAGTCATACAGCCACCTCGGTTCAAACTTTTGGCCTAAAAACAATATTGTGAAATGTTCAGAATAGACTGAAAATTAGTGAAAATGAATGATATTGAGGTTAATAATACCATAGGATCAAAATTACCCCAAAATTCTGTGATTTTAGCTGTTTTTATGTTTTTAAAAAAATCATCCAGATCCAAAACCAAAGCACGGAAGGGTGGTTTTGGAAAAACCAATCCAAATCCAAAACACGAGCATGGAACCAGAAACAAAACCAAAACACAAAACACGAAAAGTGCCCGCCGCACATCTCTACTTTTCAATCATGCCAATCCCACCCTACATAAAATACCCCAAACATGTATATGGGGCAAAAACAAATTTTGACGGTCTTTTAGCTAAAATGGAAGATAGTTTTTCAGGCTACTTTTATTTATAATATCTGGTACAGTGATATGATTAAAACATTTTATAATAAAATTATCAACTATATCTCAGTGATTTTCTTGCATCAGGTGTCTCTAGATCCTCTTGTATCGATTTTTGCTAACTTCCTGAACGGATTTATGCACTGAAACTAAAAAACTAAGACCATTTCTATTTTTTTTAATTCCCATTGCTAAGAAATCAATTATGACCATCTTGACATACAGGATGCCTCATAGACATAAAACAGTGCATAATATGCTATTGAAAACACTGTATTATGGTACTAATTCTGAGTTGATCGCAGCAGCAAATTTGTTAGCAGTTGGGCTAAACCATGTGCACTGCACTGAGGGGGGGGGGGGGCAGATGTAACATGTGCAGAAAGAGTTAGAATTGGGTGGGGTGTATTCAAACTGAAATCTAAATTGCAGTGTAAAAATAAAGCAGCCAGTATTTACCCTGCACAGAAACAAAATAGCCCACCCATATCTAATTCTCTCTGCACATGTTACATCTGCCACACCTGCAGGGCACATAGTTTTGCCCAATTGTTAACAAACTTCCTGCTGCGATCAACTCAGAATTACCCCCAATGACGGGTATTCTGCCATGCCTGACATCCAAATGGGTGTTGTTAGATTTTGTCGCAAATGGGGTCCATACATTAAGACACTATCAGAAGACAATAAAACCCAGATATTTCAGTTGTTTGAAAAGACTGACTGATTTTTATATAGTAAATTAAACACAACACATTCAATCTAGGTATGGTATGGTCATTTTATTATTCTCCTTTATCAACATTCTTTGTACTACCAACACTAGATAGTTGCTTCTTTCTTTCAGGATGTTATTTCATTAAGAGTTACTGTCAAATATCAGAAATACCAAAAGACATACTCTTCTTCCCCATCTGCTTTTTCCCCTTGTAAGTCTCCATTTTCCATCCTTCACTTTTAGTTAACTCTTCTTCATGTGTTCACATAATAAGTTCCTTTACAGATTTAATTGTACTGCCATATGCAGGGGTGTATCTTCCTATTGGCCAGGATGGCACTTGCCAGGGGCGTCAGCCAAGAGGGGGGTACCACCCGGCAGTGCCACCCGCACCAGGGGGTAGAATGACATAGTAGTTCTGACTGAATACATCCCTTAGCAGTGTTCATCCACTGCCGGACTCTCAGAAGCGTATTGCACTCTGACACTTTCTGTGACTACAGTGACAATGATGGTGAATACAGCTGGGGAGCGAGGCCTCTTCCTCATCCGCTCCCCTTCTCACTGGTCCCACGCGGTCTGTCACCAAACACCAGCCACTACAATAAGCACCAGTCAGCAGTGCAGCATGAGAGCATATTTGCCCTTTTTTTGCGGTACCGTAGCTGCACTGCATGGTCTATCCTGGCAGTCTGGATCACAGCTTACAAAGAGCTCTGTATGGAGAGGTATCTAGACCAGTGACTGCCTGTCCAGCTGTGTTGAGACTACAAGTACCAGCACACCTTGTCAACTGGATTTGCTGGGACATGTAGTGCCATCACACCTAGAGAGGGTTTTTCAACTGTATGTGTGCATATATCCCCTTGGTGTCCCTGCCTGCACCCTCCTTGTAATTCCCCCTCAGTGTCCTTGCCCACACCATCCATGCAACTGCCCCCTCAGTGACACGGCCTGCCCATACACTCCTGTAATTCCCTCTCAGTGTCCCTGCCCACACCCTCCCTGTAATTGCCCCTCAGTGTCCCTGACCTCAGCCTCCCTGTAAGCCCTCCACCTCATTGTCCCTACCCGCACCCACACTGTAATTCTCCCTCCGTATCCCTGACCTCAACCTATCTGTACCTCCCCCCTCTGTGTCCCTGGGTGGGGGAGGTGGGGGCGCCAGTTCCTTACTTTGTCAGGGGCGCTCAGACCCCTAGATACACCCCTGGCCATATGTGTATAACTTTGTTGGCTATACTAGGTTTGATAGCTATTCAATCAATATATAAATTTGGATTTCGGATGAGAGTAGAAATGATATTTTATGTTGTTAGACATTTGACCTGGACTATGACTATTGAGTCAGGACTTTCTCTGGGACTGTTTGATCTGTCTGGTGACTAGTCAATCCTCCTTGTTTGATATTGTTTGTTTATATTGGTATGCCACATGTAAATCGTTGCTGTTAACCCTGACAAGTACAGACATGTATCCTTCTTTGTTTTATCTGTTTTGTCTAGTGAAAACTGTGGGCCTAATTCAGACCTGATTGCTGGGCAGTGAATTTTGCAGCCCTGCGATCAGATAGTCTCCGCCTACTGGGGTAGTGTATATTAGCTGTGCAAGTTTGTGAACGCATGTGTAGCAGAGCTGCACAATCTGATTATGTGCAGTCTCTATGTAGCCCTGGACTTACTCAGCTGCTGCGATCACTTCAGCCTGTCTGGGACCGGAATTGACATCAGACACCCTCCCTTTCAACACTTGGACATGCCTGCATTTTTGCAGACACTCCCTGAAAATGGTCGGTTGCCACCCACAAACCCTCTCTCTTCCTGTCAGTCACCTTGCGATCGCCCGTGCGATCGCCTTTTTCGCACCATCCCATTGCTATGCATTGATCCTCGTTGCTGCTGTTCATTGCACCTGCGCAATGCGGTGCATATGCATGAGCATTTTGGACCCGATCACAGGTTGCGAGAAAACGCAGCCAAGCGATCAGGTCTAAAAAAGCCTAAAAGGCTTTTTGTCTGAGTGGTAGAGTACTGAAAAGTAAGGGCAATATTAGTTATTTTTAGTCAACTGGACAAAACGCGTAGTGTTTATTCCTTCCATTCACCACCAACCTGTTTGTAAATTCACCCTAGAGCTCACACCGTAAGGTGAGGGTGATATTTTTGTATACCAACCAGTGTGAGGTGTGTGCATGGAAAAAGCTTGGTTGACACATCTATGGTTTTAGAAGAACTATGTTTAATGGAGTTGAATAAAATATTTTTTACTAAAAATCCTTTTCTGGGTGATATGTTTTATATGTTGGAGGGTATTCGCCCAGGTTACAAGTAGGAAGAACCCAAATAGAGCTAAGCACTGTTGGAAACACTTCTGAAGGAAACTGAATTGAGATACTATCAAACAGCATCATAAATTGAGCATACTCTGGACATTTTTGTATATATATATATATATATATATATATATATATATATGTACAGTATAGTCACTACACAATTTATATAAAACCCTATTCCTTGATAATTTTTATATATTTTTTAAAGTATTTATATATTACATGTATGATGGTCAGTAAGTGCGCTCAAATAATACCTGTTTTATTTTCTTATAGAGATCTTTTTAATTTTCCTTGTATTTTTGCATATTTTAACTTTCTAATTGGACAACAAAGAGCCCTCTAAATATGAGAGTTTATATTAATAAGCTTTATCAATTGAACTTAAACTATATGAACTTTTCAAATGTACAGTATATGTATGCATTTATTTTTGTTTTCATAATGTATACGTTTATGCTGATGTATATGTATGGCAAAGACTGGTATTTAATCACTTGGTTAGTATAAAACTACAGATGGATTTATATGTTACTCAGTCCTGTGTTGCATGTTGTATTTGTATGAGAATGGATACACACATGTGTTGAATTCATTTAATTACAGTTCTATATCTGATACAAGAAAACAGGATCTAAAGGGTTTTCACCAGAGAATCAATCAACTAATGGCAACAGGCTCTATACTATTTAATCAAAGATGATCAAAGAGGGCAGTTTAGCTTGAAAAAGGCCACAAAAGTAGCCAAAATGCATTGCTTCCCCAACTTGCCGAGAGCCAGATTGTTGTGTTGTTCCCAACCATGACACACAGGACACACAGGAACATGGGCCAGTATTTACTAAAAATCCGAGTTTGTCCGATTTGTGTTTTTTTTTTTCTAAGTCCCAATCCGGGAATTCACTAAGAACCAATCTCGGCAGTGTTTGGACTATTCGTAATGGTTTGATTTGCAAAGTTCCGAAATACGAATGAATAGCCCATCGGTCAAACACGGCTGTTATTTCATACAATACGGGCATTCACTATTCATTCGTATTTGGGTGTTAGTTTCTGAGTGCTCAAGTGCGGGTCTGTTTTTTTTTAGATTCGTTAAATAAAGCAGCAAAAAAATAGACCTGCTTTTTCCAGTCGAGTTTGGATAACCATGCACGGATCAGTGATATCTGTGCATGGTTATCTATGGGAAAGGGTCTGTTTAGTGTAAAAACTGAAAAAAAAATTGCGTGGGGTCCCCCCTCCTAAGCATAACCAGCTTTGGGCTCTTTGAGCCGGTCCTGTTGGAAAAATATGGGGTAAAAAATGACAGGGGTTCCCCCATATTTAATCAACCAGCACCAGGCTCTGCGCCTGGTCCTGGTTCCAAAAATACGGGGGACAAAAAGCGTAGGGGTCCCCCGTATTTTTGAAACCAGCACCGGGCTCCACTAGCCAGGTACATAATGCCACAGCCGGGGGACACTTTTATACTGGTCCCTGCGGTCCTGGCATTACATACCCAACTAGTCACCCCTGGCCGGGGTACCCTGGAGGAGTGGGAACCCCTTAAATCAAGGTGTCCCCCCTCCAGCCACCCAAGGGCCAGGGGTGAAGCCCGAGGCTGTCCCCCTCATCCAAGGGCGGTGGATGGGGGGCTGATAGCCTTTTGAAAAAATTTGAATATTGTTTTTAGTAGCAGTACTACAAGTCCCAGCAAGCCTCCCCCGCAAGCTGGTACTTGGAGAACCACAAGTACCAGCATGTGGTGGAAAACCGGGCCCGCTGGTACCTGTAGTACTACTACTAAAAAAATACCCCCAAAAAACAGGACACACACACCGTGAAAGTATAAGTTTATTACATACATGCACACCTCCATACATACATACATACTTACCTATGTTCCCACGAGGCTCGGTCCTCTTCTCCATGTAGAATCCTTGGGGTACCTGTGAATAAAATTATACTCACATAATCAAGTGTAGAATCAGACCTTTGTATAATCCACGTACTTGGCAAAATAATAAAGTGGAAACCCGACCATGCACTGAAAGGGGTCCCATGTTTACACATGGGACCCCTTTCCCCGACTGCCAGGACCCCCCTGACTCCTGTCAAAGAGGGTCCCTTCAGCCAATCAGGGAGCGCCACATTGTGGCACTCTCCTGATTGGCTGTGTGCTCCTGTAGTGTCTGTCAGGCTGCACACGGCAGAGATACAATGTAGCGCCTATGTGCTCCATTGTAGCCAATGGTGGGAACTTTGCGGTCAGCGGTTGACCGAAAGTAACCTCACCGCTGACCGCAAAGTTCCCACCATTGGCTACAATGGAGCACATAGGCGCTACATTGTATCTCTGCCGTGTGCAGCCTGACAGATACTACAGGAGCACACAGCCAATCAGGAGAGTGCCACGACGTGGCGCTCCCTGATTGGCTGAAGGGACCCTCTTTGACAGGAGTCAGGGGGGGTCCTGGCAGTCGGGGAAAGGGGTCCCATGTGTAAACATGGGACCCCTTTCAGTGCGTGGTCGGGTTTCCGTTTTATTATTTTGCCAAGTACGTGGATTATACAAAGGTCTGATTCTACACTGGATTATGTGAGTATAATTTTATTCACAGGTACCCCAAGGATTCTACATGGAGAAGAGGACCGAGCCTCGTGGGAACATAGGTAAGTATGTATGTATGGAGGTGTGCATGTATGTAATAAACTTATACTTTCACGGTGTGTGTGTCCTTTTTTTGGGGGGGTATTTTTTTAGTAGTAATACTACAGGTACCAGCGGGCCCGGTTTTCCACCGCATGCTAGTACTTGTGGTTCTCCAAGTACCAGCTTGTGGGGGAGGCTTGCTGGGACTTGTAGTACTGCTTCTAAAAACAATATTCACATTTTTTCAAAAGGCTATCAGCCTCCCATCCGCCGCCCTTGGATGGGGGGGGACAGCCTCGGGCTTCACCCCTGTCCCTTGGGTGGCTGGAGGGGGACACACCATGATTTAAGGGGTTCCCACTCCTCCAGGGTACCCCGGCCAGGGGTGTCTAGTTGGGTATGTAATGCCAGGGCCGCAGGGACCAGTATAAAAGTGTCCCCCGGCTGTGGCATTATGTACTTGGCTAGTGGAGCCCGGTGCTGGTTTCAAAAATACGGGTGACCCCTACGCTTTTTGTCCCCAGTATTTTTTTAACCAGGACCAGGTGCAGAGCCCAGTGCTGGTTGATTAAATATGGGGGAACCCCTGTCATTTTTTTCCCCATATTTTTTCAACCAGGACCGGCTCAAAGAGCCTGAGGCTGGTTGTGCTAAGGAGGGGGGACCCCTCGAAATTTTTTCAGATTTTTTAAGACTTGAATCAACTTTTTAAGGTACACATTGAAGCCCTGCACGGATCTCACAGATCCGGCCGGGATTCCTTGTGTTTTGTCAGGCAGTGTTTTACTCATCACTCCCGTAAAACACTGCCTGATATTACGAATCACATCGACATCGGAAAAAATGATTGTGCAAAACTCGGCAGCTTAGTGAATGATCATATCAGGATTCAAAAAGTTGCAGTAAAATGCCCCCGATACCATTCGGGTTCAAACACCCTTCAAAACGGCCAAAACACGAATCTTTGTAAATATACCCCATGGTGTCTCCACGCCAGCTGACAGCCTGCTTGTTGTGTCTCTTCCTGCACCTGCCACTGGTTTGTTTGCTTTAAATGTACTAAAGGGAACTTAGACAGCTGAGATCAGTGTAAAGCATTGCTATCGGCGAAGATTGGGGCTCCGACTACTGAGCTTGGGCTGGGAGGACAGCTGACTTTGTAGGAAGTAGACGAGGTGGTTGAATGTTGTTCTTCCTCATGAGGTGGAGGCCTAGCAGGAGTAGAGTTGGCTGGTGAGCAGAGCCGGCGCTACCCGCACAGCAGCTCCTGCAAAGCAGGGAGGCGCTGGTCGGAAGAGGCGCTCTCCCCGCTCTGCTGTTGGTGCTGGCTCCCGGCTGCGGCTGCGTCTGTCACACTGTATGACAGACGCAGGCAACATGAAGCGCGGCTCCGGCTCCCACCCTCCTGCACAGAGACGGATTTCCACCCCCTGCCGCCCACCGCAGATCCGATCTGATCTACGGTGCTGCGGTCCCTGCTCTACGCTGTACATATAACAGAGCCGGCGCCGCATACTCATAGAGCCGGCGCCGCATACTCATAGCGCTACAGGACAGCTGAGCGACGGCTCAGCTGTCCAATAGCGTGTGAAACAGCAGCCTGCGGCTCAGTCATTGGCTGGGCGCGCAGGCTGCACAGAAGAGAGAAGAAGGAGGAGGGCTGATCCCGGGCGGCATGTGGAGCCCTGTGTCACAGTAGCCTGTCAGCAAACAGTAAGGCTGCCTTTTTAATAAGATTTTTCTTTGCCCTGCTGCTAACATTAAAATTTACATCTTAGGCTGTGGGTCACACACACACACACACACACACATACACACACACACACACACACACACACACACATACACACACTATATAGTATGTATGTGTGTCTGTGTGTATATATACTATATAGTGTGTATGTGTGTGTATATATATATATATATATATATATATATATTCGAAAATAGAAACGGGGGCGCTCAGATATCACGGTGCACTACCAATAATAAATAAAAAAATATGAAATCAAGTGTATGGAGTGCGTGACACTTCCTCTAAAGTAAGAGTGGCTGCAACCTTAAGCAATAAATATGTGCTTGGAAAACACATAAACAAGATTTTCAGAAAGTGAAGAAAAGGGCGCCTACTAGTGTCTAGTAAAATTATAGAGCTGGTGTGATTGAGAACAGGATACTACTTATCTGGCATAAACAGACTGAAGCAAAAGTCTGTTTATGCCAGATAAGTAGTATCCTGTTCTCAATCACACCAGCTCTATAATTTTACTAGACACTAGTAGGCGCCCTTTTCTTCACTTTCTGAATATATATATATATATATATATAGCACAGTGACTGATGGCGGCACTCTTGGACATAGGGGGTTCTTCTCTGCGGTGCGAACTAATCGGAACTGCGCATGCGTGGCGTGCACATTGCGCACATGCGTCGTTGCCCGGTGACGGAGGTGCGCAAATCGAACAAAGAAAATGCAGCGCCGAACGCAAGAAGATTGACAGCGGAGAGGCGTTTCGGGGCGGATACTCACCGTTGGATGCCGTTTTCGTGGAGTGGTCATCCGATCACAGGCGTGTGCAGGCAAATGGAGGCGGATGTCTGACATCAACGCCGGGAGTTGGGAGGATCTGTCGCACAGGGTAAGTATAACCAGCCTTACTCCTCAGCAGCACAATTTTTTTTTTAGCTCAGCAGGGCTGCACAAGCGAACGCAGCCCTGCTAAGCTAAAATACACTCCCCCATAGGCGTGGATTAGTTGATCGCACCAGCAGCAAAAAGTTGCTGGCTGCGATCAACTCGGAATTACTACCTTAATACAGAAAGAATCACACACGACTAACAAGTCCTTGTTAGTCGAACATTTCGGTGTTGCCACGTCAAATCCGGAACTGAATAGTCTGAAGTGACCGCAAGCGCTGAGTAGGTTTTGAGCTACTCTGAAGCTACACAAAAATTGCGATGCAATTGTTCGCACTTCTGCTAAGCTAAAATACACTCCCAGTGGGAGGCGGCATAGCGTTTGCACGGCTGCTAAAAACAGCTAGCAAGCGATCAACTCGGAATGACACCCATTGTGTATAAGGAGCACTACTGTGTGTCGTAATGTGAATTAGGTACAGAACTATCTGGTGCACTATGAAATAAAAGGCACTACGTGTGGTATAATGTGAATATGATTGTGATACTGTGTAGCGTAAATTTGAATTGGGGACACTATTATGTGGCCACGCCCCTTCCATGTGAGACCGCGCCCCTTTGGCGAGCACTGTCCCTTTATTACATATGGGAGGGAGGGCGCAAATGTATTGTTTGCAGGGGGGCGCCGGACACCCTAGCACCGGCCCTGCTGGTGAGCAAAAGTAAGAGTGAGGACTCTGTAGGAGTTTAACAGTATCTTTAATGAAGAAACAACTGTACACCGATACTTGAGGAAATAAAAGAAACGGGAAAAGAACTGAACTCAATGATTAAACGATTTGAAGAATGAATCTGAAGACCACCGGTATTTTAGGAACTGAAAAACTGTGGTTTATGATTGGTAGACAAGGCTGAAGGAGGCTGGGATTTGAAGAACTGAAAGACTGTGGCTTGTGACTAGTAGACGAGGTTGAAGGAGACTGGTTTTGAAGAACTGAAAGACCGTGGCTTGAGCTTGGAGAGCAAGGCTGAAGTACTCAGATTCTGAAGAAATGAAGACTTGGCTTGGGCTTGGAAAGTGAGGCTGGAGAACTCAATTTCTGAAAAAAACTAAGACTATGGCTTGGGCTTAGAAAGTGAGGTTGAGTAACTCAGATTCTGAAGAAACGAAGACTGTGGCTTGGGATTGGAAAGTGAGGCTGAAGAACTCAGATTCTGAAGAAACAAAGACTGTGGTTTGGGCCAGCGAGATGCCCGCAGGAACCACCATTTAGCACCCAAAGCCCCTTAACGACCAAGAGCCCATGAGTGCCTCCATGACTGGTGATGGGTTAAGCAACAGGAATACAGCAGCGATAGGTCACGGACTGATGGTAGCAACCAAAACCGGGGAACCAGGAGCAGCCAGGGAGCACAGAGCTGGAGCACCTTTCACAGGAAAGTAACTTGAAGCACTGGCACTCTCTCCCTGAGCCAGACCCGTTTTTATAAGGGAAGACTGCACCGGATTGGCTGGAAGCAGAGTGTGAATTCAATTGGCAGATCTCTAGTCTCCAACATGGCTGCCCCGAGCACTGGGGACATTCTCAGCTGCAGCACTTTAGCTAAACCAGCTCCGGCCCCGACTTCCTGAACAAGAGTCACCACCAGAGGGCTCTGATGCAGTGACTACACACCACAGCGCTCGGCTCACCAGACCCTGGCCCCGACTTCCGGAAGCCGCACATGTGCCCAAGGACCCGCTGCAAGCAACTCCCCGCCATCGCGCCAACCAATGGGATGACAACCCCCGGGAGACCACACCGGAGGTAAGGCTCCGGATACTGACATCCTCCTATCTAGTGATGTGCAGGGACGGAATTGAGACTACATGTGATTGCAGTATGTAGGTGGCTATCTTCTAGCTGAAGAATATTTGACAAAGTGTGGCTGGGATTAATGCTGAACTTGTGACAGCAGACTATATAATCAAAGTAAAACACCAGAGCCCAGCAAAGATGCATTAATTACTGCACTGTATAATATACAAATAACTCCAACCCACTTTGCAGAGACTGTGGATTATTGTGGGCTATTTCTTCTATATCGAACTCATGAAAGCTTTTACAATAATTAATTAACAAAGTATAAACATTTGGACACTGTGGTCGGAAAGAATTTAACCTATGCTACAATGGGGTTCGGTATGTAATACTGCCGCATGGGATGCCAAATGTCATTATCCCGACATCGGCATCCTGAGCAATAGAATGCCGGTAGGGTGGTGAGCAGAAAGAAGCCCCTTGTGGGCTCCCTGCACTCACCACACCTTATCTCTCACTTGCTCATTTGATGTAAACATACTGTATTAAAATTAAGATAAAAAATACAATATTTTTGAATATTGTGATAAGCATAGTAGTTTTGTCAAGACAAAAGAGACATACAGTGTAAGAAAATAAATAACCATTATTTCAGATAAGTAACCTACTTTGTATAAAAAATTTTTCACACCATCGCATTTGTGATAAAACCAGGACATCTGCAATGATAATAAATTGAATACATTACAATGTGCGCATGTGTTTAATCCCTTTCATCTGTGACATTTTTAATTATATTGTTGAACTGAATGATGTCCATATGGCAAACACATATTTTGTTTTATCATGCATGTACTCAGTGTCATCATTCTAAATGAAGAACATCAGTGTATTAAATTGCAGGAACTGTAAAGAAACCCCTTACTCTCTTTCTAACAATGACATATATGCTGTCAGCATACAGAACAGAGGCTCATTTTGAGTTGGGCACAAACTCAGTTTTTGCAGAATATATGCTTTTTTGTACTGTGCATGTGCCACAAAAATGTCTAAGACTGTGTTATACCTACAGTGGTTAGTTATTTTACAGGGAGAAAGACAATGCAAACATAGGGACAATATAGTAAGGATGTGTTCATGTCATACAATATTTGTACAGGCAGACACCGCCACAGTTACACCTGTTAGATTATGCATCTGTTGTGAATGATCTGTTCTTGGAAAAAAAGATCAGTGCTGATGAGGCACTTTAAAAGCATAATTGTGAGAAAAAGTACTTTAAAAGTCTAAACAATTTGAAAAACACCACCAGCATAGTGTTCTTATAGGCTGCCATCAATGCATATATGTCCATCATGATTGTTGCTGTTCTTTATTGACATGCTTTCATTTACGCTTTGAAGAAGTGGGTTTTTGTAAATTTTGATTTTTAATTTAATAAATGTCACTGAAGGTAAAATAAATCTTGCAGTTTAATATTGTAAACTTCCTTTGAGACTTAAAAAGGTAAGAAAGGTTCCATCACAAATTTAATACATTTTATCCCAAACTTAAAAAGTGAAAATACAAGTGAAAATTAAACATTTATAAAAGTGATAATTAACAACCGCAGTTACAGTAGCATAAACTATATACAGTACTGTACCAATGCACTAAGCCACATTTACTGTGTGGTTTATGGCAAACAAGAGATCTGACATTTAAACTCTTTCACAACCAAAATAAAAAGGTTTCACTTTGTATAACAAAGATTAAGCATGACTAGCTTTGCTACATATCACAGTTGATTGCTTTTCAGGTTTAAGTGATGTGTGATGTGGCTAAAGATTAATATGCCATATGACAAGCACTCAATTGCTTAATTCACCCAAACTAATTTTGATACTGTATATTTGTAAGTTACTCCTTTCAAATATATTTACAGCATCTTCTCAGTGAAACTTAAACTGGCATATTGAAGTTTTATCCTTCACTATGAACTTTATCCAACCATGCCTCTTTTAGGGATTATCATACTATAATCATGGTTGTTCCATTGTGATTAGTTCCTTTACACTTTGAAATTATGGATTTACTTCTACAGTACTGTTCTTTAACTAGTTAAATAAAATATTTCAAGAGTGTCCCTTTATCTAGGACCAACTTGAGAAGGCTGTCAGGGCCTAGTTAATTTATGCCAACATTTTCTTTAAACAAAGTCAAACACTGTTCTGCCTGCAGTTGGAAGAGCACATCTGTTTCTCTTTGAGGATGCAGATAAAAAGACCACAAATGCTGTTCTCTTTTACAATATCAGCCAAGTCAAACCAATGGTATATCAAGACCTCTGTGAAAAAATAATAAATGTTTCCTCTATGCTAACCTCATAACCATCTTCCCAATCCACCTTTAAAATGCACTGAAGCCAAATTTGACCAATGTTGATCCATCTGATCTTGTTTTGCATCTACTCTTTCTTTAATTACTTATTTGAACAGTATAGATTTTTAAACATTTTAAAAGCAAAACTTCAAATTAATAAATTCATCTCCCCTAAAAGGAGTACATTAATTTTGAGCATTAATAAAATAATTTAATAACTTTTTGCATACATCATAAAGTCTCTAGCTCCCTTTCTTGCCTTAATAACTAGCAAAAATTAACTTGCTCCTGTATTTTTAAGGCTTTTCTTAGTTCATTTTGCAAATACAGCTTCTAATTTACTTTCTATTATTAAAGGAGACTAAAACATAGAAAATTATTTATTATTAGCTCACAATTTCCATACACTGATCCTCACCAATTACCTTCACGTTTTTGCAACAACACAATCTTACACACAAACATAACCATTTAATACAGATGATTAAATATCTGTTTGCAAATACATTCATTTACATTATTGATTGAAATTTGTGTAAGTACCTTTCTCATGTGTGGGTATCCAAATTCCATTGTATTGAATATTCCATTACAACTGGCACTTTAGCAGCATCAACTCAGCATACAACATAGCACATTACATATATATATATACACTGCTCAAAAAAATAAAGGGAACACTTAAACAACACAATGTAACTCCAAGTCAATCACACTTCTGTGAAATCAAACTGTCTACTTAGGAAGCAACACTGATTGACAATCAATTTCACATGCTGTTGTGCAAATGGAATAGACAACAGGTGGGAATTATAGGCAATTAGCAAGACACCCCCAATAAAGGAGTTGTTCTGCAGGTGGTGACCACATACCACTTCTCAGCTCCTATGCTTTCTGGCTGATGTTTTGGTCACTTTTGAAAGCTGGCGGTGCTTTCACTCTAGTGGTAGCATGAGACGGAGTCTACAACCCACACAAGTGGCTCAGGTAGTGCAGCTATCCAGGATGGCACATCAATGCGAGCTGTTGTAAGAATGTTTGCTGTGTCTGTCAGCGTAGTGTACAGAGCATGGAGGCGCTACCAGGAGACAGGCCAGTACATCAGGAGACGTGGAGGAGGCTGTAGGAGGGCAACAACCCAGCAGCAGGACCGCTACCTCTGCCTTTGTGCAAGGAGGAACAGGAGAAGCACTGCCAGAGCCCTGCAAAATGACCTCCAGCAAGCCACAAATGTGCATGTGTCTACTAAAACGATCAGAAACAGACTCCATGAGGGTGGTGTGAGGGCCCGCTTCCACAGGTGGGGGTTGTGCTTACAGCCCAACACCGTGCAGGACGTTTGGCATTTGTCAGAGAACACCACGATTGGCAAATTCACCACTGGCGCCCTGTGCTCTTCACAGATGAAAGCAGGTTCTCACTGAGCACATGAGACAGACGTGACAGAGTCTGGAGATGCCAAGGAGAACGTTCTGCTGCCTGCAACATCCTCCAGCATGACCGGTTTGGCAGTGGGTCAGTAATGGTGTGGGGTGGAATTTCTTTGAGGGGACGCAGAGCCCTCCATGTGCTCGCCAGAGGTAGCCTGACTGCCATTAGGTACCGAGATGAGATCCTCAGACCCCTTGTGAGACCATATGCTGGTGCGGTTGGCCCTGGGTTCCTCCTAATGCAAGACAATGCTAGACCTCATGTGGCTGGAGTGTGTCAGCAGTTCCTGCAAGATGAAGGCATTGATGCTATGGACTGGCCCACTCGTTCCCCAGACCTTAATCCAATTGAGCACATCTGGGACACCATGTCTCGCTCAATCCACCAACGCACCACAGACTGTCCAGGAGTTGGCGGATGCTTTAGTCCAGGTCTGGGAGGAGATCCCTCAGGAGACCATCCGCCACCTCATCAGGAGCATGCCCAGGCATTGTATGGAGGTCATACAGGCACGTGGAGGCCACACACACTACTGAGCCTCATTTTGACTTGTTTTAAGGACATTACATCAAGTTGGATCAGCCTGTAGTGTGTTTTTCCACTTTAATTTTGAGTGTGACTCCAAACCAGACCTCCATGGGTTAATAAATTTGATTTCCATTGACAATTTTTGTGTGATTTTGTTGTCAGCACATTCAACTATGTAAAGAACAAAGTATTCAATAAGAATATTTCATTCATTCAGATCTAGGATGTGTTATTTTAGTGTTCCCTCTACTTTTTTGAGCAGTGTGTATGTATATATATATATATATATATATATATATATATATACGTATATATAGAGAGAGAGATATCCAAAATAATGGGAGCACTCACCAGTCTTCTTAAGTGCAAACGTTTAATAGAGAATCAAGGAATGGCAAATCACATCAATGTTTCAGTCCTAATGTGGATCTTTGTCAAGATCCTTAGATATTGGAAATGACCAACATTTATACCCCTATAGGTACAGATTTGTCCACATACATCTTTGCTATATCCCACCATGTATGGCACAGTTTTGCATGCCATAGACTCAGAGATTTAGCCATGCCTTGTCAGTTTTCTTAATTTGCTTCTTTAATATGTTACTTTATACATATTCTATTATGGAAAACAAAAATTTTAAAATTCATCCACTCGCTACTTGTGAAAAACAGCTTAGCCGTGTTTTGCATGTTGTGCCAAATTTGAAAAAAAGCAAAGATGTAAGTAGACACATCTGTAGCTGCCCATCAATTAAGAACAGACCACCCCCACATGTAAATATCAAAGTCATCAAAATCACATATACACAACACAAAACACATGTTGCACAAACAGACACTACACCAGTATTAAAACTCAAAGTGGGGGACAACATGTATACCCATCTGTGTGTGTCAGATCTCCATCAGAGACAAAAGCACGGTATCCAGCATTGTGCATTCCACCGCAGCTGGTACTTCCGATCCTGTAGAACGCATATCTGGTAGTGCTTGTCAGAGGTTTGTAATACAGCGCAAGCCAACGCAGCTGCATTCTCACAAAGTATACCATCAAAACACTACCATAATCAGTGCCCAGTCTAGACAAAGTATATATATATATATATATATATAAAAAAACTAGAACCAAGGTATCAACAGTATGCCAATATGAAATCTATTTCCGGACTTGTGGAATGCACAACATCACCACAGACCGGAAGGACAGTGTCCAGTTCCAGCATCTTAATGTGTAAACAAATAATCCATGATCTCAATGCATACATATAGATATTAGTGCCCCTGTGAATCCTCCAGCACACTTGAAGCTGACTCACATGTGATGATTACAAAATACATCTAGAAATATTGTTAAGTGGTAAAAGCCCCATACAACATTATCAATATTTATTCTAGGATAATTATAGTTATATATAATAAATATAACCTATAATAAAAAAAATGTTAGACTGTCACAGACTATCCCTGGACAAATGACGGACAAAAAAACAAATAAAGAAAATGGAAAAAATGAAAAAAATTATCGCAAATTTGAAAACATCAGTCCTGGAAGATTCCATAATGTATCCCATCATTAAGACCTTGTGGTCGTATGGTATTAAGACAAAAGATCCAAGAGGCTTCATGCTTAAGTAATATATTAGCACAGTCTCCGCCCCTCCTTAAAAGAGCCACTCTGTCTATGATCATACATCTTAACGATGCCAAGGAATGTCGGGTTTCATGAAAATGCCTGGCCACTGGTTTATCAGTTACCGCTCTCCAATGCCATCCTAATTGATAAACGGTGATTTGCCATCCTCTCCCGAAATGGTAAAATTGTTTTGCAAACATAAATCAATGAGCATAGGCATGTCAAGATGTAAATGACAAAATCAGAGGTGCATGTTACTCTATGACGTATAAATATTTTCTTCCCAGTATGTGGATGGTGGAAGAACTCACCTGTCACCATGCTTCTGCAATTGTTGCAATTTATGTATCGATAACATCCCTTTTTTTGGGTGTTAACCATGTCATTGAAGATTGTACTTGTACCATATCTGGTTGCATTAATAGATTTCTTACATTTTGTGCTCGTATAAAGCATAGTAATGTTTTATCTGGTAACTTCCTGGAGAAAATAGAATCAGATTTTGTTACTGACCAAACCTCCTTAATTGCCTTCCATATGGTAGGCCCAACTGTATCACTGCTACAATTTTTTTTAAGTAACATTTCTTACAAATACATATTGCATAGATATATATTAACAAGCGCTCTGCTACATATTGTCAATGCATCGATAAGCCTCAAAAAATCCCCTGTATCCTGCAAATAACTTTTAGTTCATCTAACACAAGGCTGTAAGAATTTATCCACAAAGTGTGCTACAACTGAAAATAGAGAGTTGCGTGCTGAGATTATCGCCTGACCAGGAGGGTAACTAAGGTCTTATGGATCTTAGGCAAAAAATATAGTTATTATATAGAACTATAATTATATGATATGCGTTCCACAGGACCGGAAGTACCAGCTGCGGTGGAATGCACGCTGCTGGATACCGTGCTTTTGCCTCAGATGGAGATATGACACACATGGAGGGGTATACATGTTGTCCCCCACTTTGGGTTTAAATATTGGTGTAGTGTTTGTTTGTGCAATATGTGTTTTGTGTTGTGTATATGTGATTGTGATGTCTTTGATATTTACATGTGGGGTGGTCTGTTCTTAATTGATGGGCAGCTACCTATAGTGGTATAAATGTTGGTTCTGTCCAATATCTAAGGATCTTGACAAAGGTCCACATTAGGACCGAAACGTTGATGTGATTTGCCATGCCTTGATTCTTCTGTTAAACGTTTGCACTTAAGAAGACTGGTAAGTGCTCCCATTATTTTGGATATATTGGAATGCTGACCACAGGGTTCTCTTCATTGGATGACACCCCAGCAAGTGAATTCATAATGTGAGCGTGGACCAAATGGTTGCTTTAGATTACTTTGCATTTTGTTTTTTGCAAATACTGTCCGACACCCGTGGCTTCTATACATGAAGGTTTTCTATACTAATGGAATAATGGACTATTTTTTTGTGGCTTGAACTAACTACATTCATGGATTCATGATTTACTCAGGATATTAGACAGTTTTTTTCTGTTGTTCGGACTTTATTTTAATTTTTTCCTGAATTGTTTTTTTAATAAGTTTTGCCTTTTTCATGAGTTTGGATTATAATATATAATTTTTTTTAGCCTATGGGGTATATGCAATTGTGGTCGAATTCCCGAAATTGTCGAATTTCGGGTCATTTTCGACCAAAAAAAAAAATTCCCCTATGCAATCCAGTGCTTTCCGGCCAAAAAACGGACTTTCAAAATTCGACTTTTTGAAATTCGAATTTTTGCAAATTCGACTTTTCTGCAATGATACAAGTGCTGCAATTCGACCAAAGCATATTCAATTCAAGTTTTGAAATTCGACAGCAGTGCTTTTAGACAGCAAATTCGTCATTTTCAATCCGCCACACTTTGGAGGGTGAAAACAAATAAAAAAAATTTAAACATGTTTTTTTTGGTGTTTTTTTTTTTGGGAATAGCAGATCTATTTATATTAGAAGGGATTAGGTACTTTTTTTTTTTTTTTTGGGAGGCACAAATATTATTTATATAATTTTTAAAATATTATTTTTTTTTTTTATTTTTTTTTATGCTGGAAGGGTAAAATCATAAAAAAAAATGGCGTGGGGTCCCCCCTCCAAAGCATAACCAGCCTCGGGCTCATTGAGCTGGTCCTGGTTCTAAAAATGCGGGGAAAAAATTGACAGGGGATCCCCCGTATTTTTAAAACCAGCACCGGGCTCTGCGCCTGGTGCTGATGCCAAAAATACGGGGGACAAAAAGAGTAGGGGTCCCCCGTATTTTTAACACCAGCATCGGGCTCCACTAGCTGGACAGATAATGCCACAGCCGGGGGTCACTTTTATGCCGTGCCCTGCGGCCGTGGCATCAAATATCCAACTAGTCACCCCTGGCCGGGGTACCCTGGGGGAGTGGGGACCCCTTCAATCAAGGGGTCGTCCCCCCCCCCAGCCACCCAAGGGCCAGGGGTGAAGCCCGAGGCTGTCCCCCCCCATCCAATGGGCTGCGGATGGGGGGGCTGATAGCCTTTGTGATAATAAAAAGATATTGTTTTTTCCAATAGTACTACAAGTCCCAGCAAGCCTCCCCCGCAAGCTGGTACTTGGAGAACCACAAGTACCAGCATGCGGGAGAAAAACGGGCCCGCTGGTACCTGTAGTACTACTGGGGAAAAAATACCCAAATAAAAACAGGACACACACACCGTCGACAGTAAAACTTTATTTCATACGTCGGTCCTCTTCTCCATGTAGAATCCACGGATACCTGTAAAGAAAAGTTCAAAATACTCACCTCAACCATGGTCCAGAGATAAATCCACGGACTTGGCAAAATAAGAAAACGCAAATACCCGCACCAAAAACGGACTGAAAGGGGTCCCATGCTGACACATGGGACACCTTTCCACGAATGAGACCTGTCAGTGACAGCTGTCACTGACAGGTCTCTAAGCCAATCAGGAAGCGCAACTTCGTTGCGCTCACCTGATTGGCTGAGCGCTGTCTGCACTGTGACAGCGCATCGCACAGCTCCCTCCATTATATTCAATGGTGGGAACTTAGCGGCTAGCGGTGAGGTCACCCGCCGGTCAGCGGCTGACCGGCGGGTGACCCCACCGCTACCCGCAAAGTTCCCACCATTGAAAGTAATGGAGCGGCTTTGCGATGCGCTGTCACAGTACAGACAGCGGACAGCCAATCAGGTGAGCGCCACGGAAGTAGCGCTTCCTGATTGGCTGAAGGGACGTCAGTGACAGGAGTCACGTGATGTCCCGGCATTCGGGAGAAAGGGGTCTGATGTGAAAACATTGGACCCCTTTCTAGTCCGGTATGGATCGGTGTTCGGTTTGTTTTTTTGCCAAGAACGTGGATTTACCTCTGGACGTGGATGTACCTCTGGACGCTGGAAGGTGAGTATAATTTTTTCACAGGTACCCTCGGATCGTCGGCGACCGTGGCAGTCGGCGTGTCAACATAGGTAAGTATGTGTGTGTCGGCAGTATGTAATAAAGTTGTACAAGTCACGGTGTCTGTGTCCTGTTTTTATTTGGGTATTTTTTTTCCAGTAGTACTACAGGTACCAGCGGGCCCGTTTTTCTCCCGCATGCTGGTACTTGTGGTTCTCCAAGTACCAGCTTGCGGGGGAGGCTTGCTGGGACTTGTAGTACTAATGGAAAAAACAATATCTTTTTATTATCACAAAGGCTATCAGCCCCCCCATCCGCAGCCCTTGGATGGGGGGGGACAGCCTCGGGCTTCACCCCTGGCCCTTGGGTGGCTGGGGGGGGGGACCCCTTGATTGAAGGGGTCCCCACTCCCCCAGGGTACCCCGGCCAGGGGTGACTAGTTGGATATTTGATGCCACGGCCGCAGGGCACGGCATAAAAGTGACCCCCGGCTGTGGCATTATCTGTCCAGCTAGTGGAGCCCGATGCTGGTGTTAAAAATACGGGGGACCCCTACTCTTTTTGTCCCCCGTATTTTTGGCACCAGCATCAGGCGCAGAGCCCGGTGCTGGTTTTAAAAATACGGGGGATCCCTGGCCAATTTTTCCCCTGCATTTTTAGAACCAGGACCAGCTCAAAGAGCCCGAGGCTGGTTATGCTTTGGAGGGGGGACCCCACGCCATTTTTTTTTCGGGTTTTTCACGTTTTTTTCCCGTTTTTTAAAATCGCGGCAAAATCCGCCAAATCGGCCGATTTTCGCCCGCGATTCTGGCGAATCCGTTTTTCATTGAATATGGTGAATCCCGGCAGGCACCTGCCGGGATTCACCTGGCGAATTTGGTCGAATTAAAAAACGGCGATAATTGCCGCGAATTCGACCGCAATTGCATATACCCCTATATCGGTGGTATGAGATGTAACATCCAGTGTGTTTAAATCAGGGATTTATTGTTAAATGGAGCATTTGGTTTCTGCAGAATTGCTATTTTCATCTGAATATAATATGTTAACTTTAGCAAATGTTGATGCTGAACGTGTGTTATCTGAATTAAGTGATTTTTAAAGATTACCAGAAGAAAGTGTTTTGGATATATACCATAAACTAGACAATTTAGAAAAAAAGAGAGGTAGACCTCCTGCTGCATGGTCAATTTTTATCCGATTATTTTAGGAAAAAGCAAATTCCATGCGGCTTTCACCTGAGAAATATCCCAACTATTGGGAGGAGTAATCCGGCCTTTTGCAGCAGGTGGTGCTCAGTTCTTAACAAGTGTTCTTTTGACCTCCTTCTTCTTGTTATAGAAGAGGTGGGGTTAGATTTAAAAATAGTGCGAAGTGAGATTGCTCAATTTTGTCCAGGTGCTGTTGACTCCCTACAGGCAGACACTTCCCAACAGTGGATGAGTAAACTCAAACAGCAGATGGATAAATACTGTTATGAGTTGGTGACCTATAAGAGAACTAAACTAGAAAAAGTTGATTGGGATTATAAGGATCACAGGGTCTATAGATGGTTAACGGGTAGTGACAAGTCCACCCCCTTCAGGTTTAGGAATACCAAATATAGATAAAATCAATCCCAATTAGATAGTTATTCATCATTGGAAAGGGAATCTTCTGATTCTCAAATTAATACCAGACCCCCACTCCCACAAGCAAACACTCGCTCACAATTAGGGGAGCTGGCTTTAAACGCAGAAGGCCCCACCTCCGGCGGGGCAACTTCAAAAGAAAAAAAGAAAGAAAACATAACCCAGAAGAATCAGTGATTAATCTCTCGTCCCATAAACTATCAGATTCTGAGATAAGCCTCCTTTCTAAGGGACTCAGTTTCTTTCCTACTCCTAGATTTAATGATTTTGGGTGGTCTATTGATAAATATACACTTGCCCAGAAATTACGTCTTACTGACATATTTCAAAACACTCAGTTGTCAACTGACATTAATAAACCATTCAAAAAGAGGAGCACCTATGACCCTGTATCAAATAACCTGAGTATAGAAACATTCACTAGAATGCTTGATTATAACATCAAGGAATCTCTAAGTAAACAAAGGAGGATTAGATATAATTTCATTCATCTAGAGAGAAAAGCCCTCAAAGACATAAGAGACAATCAAAATATAACGGTCAGATCTGCTGACAAGGGAGGAGAGGTGGTTATTATGAACACCTGCGATTATCACAATGAAGCCCTGAGGCAATTAGCTGATGGGGAAACTTATAAAGTACTTGCCGGTAATCAGGTATTACCTTTTAAAAAGCATCTTGATTTAACACTGGAGATGGCTCTATGTAACATTTGGATAGATGATGACATGTTGGGCTTCCTTAAAATGGAATACCCGATTTGCCCTATACTATATTTGTTGCCTAAGATTCATAATACCTTAGTTAACCTTCCTGGTTGGCCGAAAATCTTGGCTTTGTGGATAAATTCTTACAGCCTTGTGTTAGATGAACTAAAACTTTTTTGCAGTATACAGGGAATTTTTTTAGGCTTATCAATGCATTACCTTAATCAGCACATAATATTCTGGTCTTGATGGATGTTACATCCCCATAAACCGTCAACCCACATGGAGATGGTATAGCTTCTGTAAGATGGGCCCTGACTGAATTCCACATTGGTTCCCCTCCAGTTGACTTTTTGATTGAGTTACTTGAATTGATTTTGACTTGTAATTATTTTCATTATGGTGAGCGATACTATCTCCAAATGGCGGGCACTGCTATGGGCAGTAACATAGCGCCTTCTTATGCAAATCTTTATATGGATGCTTATAAGAATGAAAGCATTGTCCCGCTGTTTGGAGATAGTATCACTTTTTACCGTCGATTTATTGACGATATTTTCTTAATGTGGAGTGGTTCAGAAGATGCCTGTTGGCGATGTTACAACTGAGTAATTTAAATTCCCCCATTAGATTCACGATGCAGTATAGTAGAGAATCTGTTGATTTTCTGCATGTGAGTATCTATACCACCGAACTGGGTTATGGTCAAAGACTATTCAGGAAAAGGACAGGCCATAATACTTTATGACATCTTGATAACTACCACCGAGGACCGCTAAAACAAAATAAACAGATTTCCCAGTTTTTGAGGGTTCTCAGGAATCATTCGGATTCATCTATAGCACAGGTCCAATTGGAAGAGATGAAATTGAGATTCGCAGCACGTGGATATGATCGACGAACCATCAAGAGATGCTTGGCAAAAGTCAAGGAAATTGTCACCAAAGGGAATCCAAATAAACAAAAGACTAATAATCCTTTTGTGGTCACTGCAACCTTTGATACAGCTGGGTCAGCCATACGGAAGTCAATTAAGGAGGTTTTGCCAGTAATAAAATCTGATCCAATCTTCTCCAGGAAGTTACCAGATAAACTGTAACTGAGCTTTAGATGGGCAAAAAATCTGAGAAATCTATTAATGCAACCAGATAGGGTACAAGTACAATGTTCAATGACATGGTTAACACCCAAAAAATGGGATGTTATTGATGCATAGATTGCACCAATTGCAGAAGTATGGTGGTGGGTGAGTTATTCCACCATCCACATACTGGGAAGAAAATATTTATACGTCATAGAGTAACATGCACCTCTGATTTTGTAATTTACATCTTGACATGCCCATGCTTGTTGATTTATGTTTGCAAAACAATTCAACCATTTCGGTAGAGGATGGCAAATCACTGTTTAACAATTAGGATGGCATTGGAGAGCGGTAACTCTGATAAACCAGTGGCCAGGCATTTTCATGAAGCCCAACATTCCTTGGCATCGTTAAGATGTATGATCATAGACAGAGTGGGTCTATTAAGGAGGGACAGAGACCGTGCTATTATATTACTTAAGCATGAAGCCTCTTGGATCTTTTGTCTTGATACCATACGACCACAAGGTCTTAATGATGTGATACATTATGGAATCTTCCTGGACTGATGTTTTCAAATTTGCGATAATTTTTTTCATTTTTTTTCATTTTTTCTTTTTGTTTTTTGTCCGTCATGTCCAGGGATAGTCTGTTACAGTCTAACAATTTTTTTTAATTATAGGTTATATTTATTATATATAACTATAATTATCCTGGGATAAACATTGATAATACTGAATGTGGCTTTTACCACTTTATAATATTTCTACATGTATTTTGTAATCATCACATGTGAGCCAGCTTTGTGTGTGCTGGAGGATTCACAGGGGCACTAATATCTATATGTATGCATTGAGATCATGGCTTATTTGGTTACACATTAAGTTTATGGTTTACTTAGCACTGTGTGCTGTGGAATGCAGATGCTGGAACTGGACACTGTCTTCTGGTCCGTGGTGACGTTGTGCATTCCACGAATCTGGAAATAGATTCCATATCGGCGAATTGTTTATACCTTGGTGATAGTTTTTTATATATATATACTTTGTCTAGACTGTGTGCTGATTATGTTTGTGTTTTGATGGTATAATTTGTGAGAATTCACCTGTGCTGGCTTGCACTGTAATACAAACCTCTGACAAGCACTACCGGATATGTGTTCCACATAACCGGAAGTACCAGCAGTGGTGGAATGCATGCCGCTGGATACCGTGTTTTTTTCTCGATGGAGATTTGACACACACGGAGGGTTATAATATTGGTGTAGGTTCTGTTTGTGCAATGTGTGTTTTGTGTTGTGTATATGTGATTTTTATGTCTTTGATATTTACATGTGGGGGTGGTCTGTGTCATGATCACAGAGTGGCGGCGGCCGCCCTTGCCCATCCGTGTGCACTGGGTGTCCTGGGCGGCTTTCCCCTCCCATGGGCTCTGGGTCTCGGTGAATGGATGCGTTGTGCCCACCTGTCTCCCAGCTCATTGGTGCTGCCATTACGCTCAGCGTCCACGGGGTTGCAGTGGGCCAATGACTCAATCAGCTTCCCCCCGCCAACCAGAGGAGGACGGGAGGTTCAAAAGGAAATGCCGGGCAAAGCCCCGGAACCTGAGTATTGTCGCTACATTGCTAGCCCCAGGATCTCGTCTTTCAGTGCTTCCAGCATTCAGTGCGTTTCTCAGCCACAGAGACTCCAGTGCTTCCAGCATTCAGCATGCTCCTCAGCCACAGAGACTCCAGTGCTTCAAGCATTCAGTGTGTCCCTTAGCCACAGAAACTCCAGTGCTTTCAGCATTCAGCATGTCTCCCAGCCACAGACTACAGTGCTTCCAGCATTTAGCGTGTATCTCAGCTACAGAGGCTCCAGTGCTTCCAGCATTCAGCGTGTCTCCCAGCCACAGAGACACCAGTGCTTCCAGCATTCAGCGTGTCTCTTAGCCACAGAGACTCCAGTGCTTCCAGCTTTCAGCATGTCTCAGCCACAGAGACTCTAGTGCTTTCAGCATTCAGCATGTCACTCAGCCACGGAGACTCCAGTGCTTCCATCATTCAGTGTGTCTCTCAGCTACAGAGACTCCAGTGCTTCCAGCTTTCAGCGTGTCTTTCATCCACATAGTTTCAGTGCTTTCAGCATCGTTCATCATCCATTTCTTCATTCCATGTTCTTCAGCATTGTTCACAAGTCATCATCCACTTCTTCATTACGTGTTCTTCAGCATCGCTCACAAGTCATCATCCATTTCTTCATACAGTGTACTTTGGCATTTTTCTCAAGCATTAGTTTTCTGATAAACCTGCATGAGGAAGACCTATATCCGTCCATCTTTATTTCAACCCAGCTACGGCTCCTCTTCCCGACCATCGGAAGAATCCTCGAGTACCCAACTCTCTCGACCCAGGTCTGTGATAGAATACTCAGGCCCAATGGACTCGGGGGATTGGAACGCATAGACAAACACCATCCAGAGTTTGGCTTCCCGTGTGCAGTCAGGAGGCGGCACATGGTCAGGTGATGCAGTATCTCCAGGAGTTGTCCGGTCATCTGGATCAGATCAAAGCATCTTTGGCTTCGGTGGTTCCAGGTCCCACTCCAGTTTCTGCTCTGATAGTAATTTCCAGTAGCGCCCAGCCTTCAGCAGCAGTCAGGTCACATCTCCAGCTTCCTACTCCATCTCGCTATAACGGAGATTCAAAACATTGCCGTGGGATCTTAAACCAGTACGAGGTGCACTTCGAACTGCTCTCACATAACTTCCCCATGGATCATTCCAAAGTGGCATATATCATTTCCTTGCTTGAGGGTTCTGCGTTGGATTGGGTTTCTCCATTATGGGAATGTTCAGATCCGTTAGTCTCCAATTATACTGACTTCATTGCTTCATTCCGAAGAATTTTTGATGAGCCCAGCAGATCCACCACAGCTTCTACCGAACTGCTCCGTGTTCGTCTCAAGGCTCTCGTTCTGTAGGGCAGTACGTCGTCCAATTCCAGACCATTGCTTTGGAATTACGCCGGAATAACGAAGCTCTCAGGGCCCCCTTCTGAAGTGGGCTTTCTGATCGCCTTAAATATGAGCTGGTCACCAGGGATCTGCCTGATCAACTTGAAGAATTAATCTCGCTCTGCATCAAGGTGGACCTCCGCATGCGAAAGCATGGTGGTGAGCATAGTCAGTCGGATCGGTCTAGGTTCTGGCCTCTTCCTCCCAGCAAGCAGCATCAAGTCCGGATGAACCCATGCAGATTAACCTGTCCTGGTTGTCTCCAGAAGAATGCCAATGCTGTCATGAGGGTAAACTTTGTCTCAACCGTGGAGACTCGGATCACTTTGTTAAATTCTGTAAATCACATATAGGAAAGAGGCAAGCCTAGCTTGCTCCGGAGGAGTCAAGTTTGGTGCCACATCTAAATCTTCTACAGCAGAGGACTGTCTACTCTCTGTTTTGTTGTTCTCTGAATCGTCTGCCAAATCTTTTTATGCCTTGCTGGACTTGTGCCTAGGAAGTGTGTCTGAAGCTGAAGTCTGTCGAACATCACATTATGCTGACGGCTATCAATGGTACCCAAATCTCCAATGGACTCATTTCAAGTCGCACGGAGCCGACCAAGCTGCAGTTCGGAGCTCTGCATCTAGAACATCTGGAATTTCTAGTGATCCTGGAGATGCCTCATGACCTTGTCCTCGGCTTACCCTCGCTCAAGACCGACAACCCCCACATCGATTGGTAGTCCTCACAAATTCTATCCTGGAGTTCCTATTGTATTTCAAGTAGCCTTATGCATGTTTGCCCTCTTAGAGTGTCCTCCAAGTCAGACAAAGAACTTATTCTGAAAGTCTATCAGGAGTTTGCAGATGTGTTTTCTGAGCAAGCAGCCCATCAGCTCCCACCCCATAGACCCTGGGGCTGTCCAATAGATCTAATCCCTGGGAAGATGCCTCCTTGAGGTCGCACGTACCCCATATATTAAATCAAATCTCCAAAAAGGTTTAATTCGTCACTCTACCTCCCCAGCTGGAGCTGGTTTCCTTTTCGTAAAGAAAAAGGATGGGGATTAAGAACGTGTATTGACTATCGTGGGTTGAATGATAGCACCATCAAGAAAAGATAACTACTACCATTGTTTATAGAGCTATTTGATAGAGTTCAAGGAGCCCACGTTTTCATGAAGCTTGACTTGAGGGGAGCCTATAATCTCATATGCATCAGACAGGGGGACGAGTGGAAAACCGCTTTTAATACATTATGAGTATATGGTAATTCCATTTGGCCTCAGCAATGCATCCGCCATCTTTCAGAGATTTGTGAACAAGATCTTTTGAGACATTTTATACCTGAGAGTAGCTGTCTATTTGGATGACATTTTGATCTTTTCCAGAAATCTTGCAGAACATAGGATGTAGGTCAAAGAAGGACTCCGCCGTCTGCGTAAGAACCATCTATATGGCAAGATCTCCAAATGTACCTTTGAGGTACCATCAATTCATTTTCTTGGATATATCATCTCGGGCACAGAGCTTCGCATGGATCTGTACAAGGTTAAAGCCATCCGGTACTTGACTCCACCCCTCTCTTTGAAAGCGGTGCAAAGATTCCTGGGCTTTGAAAACTATTACAAGAAGTTCATAAAAGGGTTTTCCACCATTGTAGCACCCATTATCACTCTGAACAAGAAAGGATCCAATCCAGGTTTGTGGCCTTCTGAAGCCGTGGAAGCGTTTTCTCAGTTGAAATCGGCCTTTATGTCTGCTCTGGTTCTCCAGCAGCCAAATATTGAGAAGCCGTTTTTCTTGGAAGTCAATGCCTCCTCAGTCGGTGTCGGAGCTGTCCTTTCACAGTACTCCTCTGATGGGAAATTGCATCCGTGTGGTTACTACTCCTGAAAGTTTTCGCCTGCAGAACGGAACTACTCCACAGTAGACCAGGAGCTTTTGGCAATAAAATCTGCCTTGGAGGAGTGGAGATATTTATTGGAGGTTGATAAACATCTTATCCCGATCTATACTGATCACAAGAACTTGCTCTACATCAAGACTGCCCAATGTCTGAATCCCCGCCAAGCTAGATGGGCACTCTTTTACACTCCATTTTCATTTGTTATTAAGTACTGGGCCGGGACTGTCAATGCTAAGGCTGACGCGTTGTCTCGCTCTCTAACCAGCTCCAACCAAGAGAACTCAGTTGAAAAGAGTCTGAGTCTCAGTCCTGTTTCCATTTCTGCAGATCTATCCTCCTTAGGTCCTCCTCCTGGGAGGTCTTCCGTTCCAGCTGAACTTCGCCTGAAATTGCTTCAGTGGGTTCATACCTCCAAGTTCTCCGGCCACCCAGGAGCCCCAAAAATGTTTGAATTCCTACAAAGGTCTTATTGGTGGCCCACCATGATGAGAGATATACAGGATTATGTTAGCTTCTGCCCTCAATGTACCCAACATAAGATCCCTCGTCTGCCTCCTGCCAGATTGCTTCATCCTTTGACCATTCCTAGAAGGCCCTCGACCCAGAAATCTCTATGGACTTCATCAACGAATTTACCTTTTCCAAGGGTTGTAAAACCATCTGGGTGATTGTTGATCGCTTCTCAAAAATGGCACATTTTGTCCCGTTGAGAGGTCTACCAATGGCTCCCAAATTGGCTCAATTATTTATCCATGAACAATTTTGGCTACACAGATTACCACAGGAGGTGGTTTCCGATCGAGGGGTACAGATCACTGCAAGATTCAGTTCTGCTCTACAAATTTAACTCAAGTTTTCTTCTTCCTACCACCCACAAACCAATGGACAAACCAAAAGGGTCAACCAGAACTTAGAGACTTTACTTTGCATTTATCTCTCCCCCTCACCGGACAACTGGGTGGATTTGTTGCCCTGGGCAGAATTCACCCATAATCATCATTATCATACTTCCACCGGCGAGAGCCCATTTTACATCAATTATGGATTTCATCCATTCGTTCCGGAATTATCACTCTTTCCTTGGGAGGATGTTCCCGCTGTAACCTCCACTCCGCAGCACTTCAGTCACATCTGGAGAAAAGTTCATGCTAACCTCAAGAGAATCTCCAACAGATATAAACACTTCGTGGACAAAAATCAATGGGCAGCTCCTTAATACAAGGTTGGTGACAGGCTATGGCCCTCCATCCGCAACCTTCGTTTGAAAGTACCCGCTATGAAGTTTGCTCTGAGATTCATCGGTCCTTACCCGGTTTTTCAAGTCCTGAATCCTGTTGTCTGCAAATTGGGTTTGCCCTCTCACTTCTGAATACCGAACTCGTTCCATGTTTTCCTTCTCCGCCCTCTCATTCTAAATCGCTTCCATTCAGACTCTCCTAGACCAGTCTCAGTGGAGTCCGAGGCTGGTACAGAATTTGAGATTAAGGCTATTCTCGACTCTCATCACCACCAAACGAATCTACAATACCTGGTGGAATGGAAGGGCTATGGACCAGAAGAGAGAAATTGGGTGAAGGCTTCTGAAGTCTCTGCTCATTGACTAATTTGGATCTTTCATTCCAAGCACCCAACGAAGCCAGGAAAGTGTCCAGGGGCCACGCCTAGAGGAGGGGGTACTGTCACAATCACAGAGTGGCGGCCGTCGCACTTGCCCCTCCATGTGCGCTGGGTGTCCGGGGCGGCTTTCCTCTCCGGTGGGCTCCGGTTCCCGGCGTATGGATGCGCTGTGCCCGTCAGTCTCCTGGCTCGTGGGCACTGCCATTACGGGGCGCAGTTGGCCGATGACACAATCAGCTCCCCCTGCCAATCAGAGGAAGGTGGGAGGTTCAAAAGGAGACACCGGGCAAAGCCCCGGCACCTGATTATCGTCACTACACTGCTACCCCCAGGCTCTCATCTTTCCATGCTTCAAGCATTCAGCTTTTCTCTCAGCCACAGAGACTCCATTGCTTCTAGCATTCAGCATGTCTCCCAGCCACAGACTAAAGTGCTTCCAGCATTCAGCGTGTCTCTCAGCCACAGAGACTCCAGTGCTTCCAGCATTCAGCGTGTCTCTCAGCTAGAGAGACTCCAGTGCTTCCAGCATTCAGCGTGTCTCTCAGCCACAGAAACTCCAGTGCTTCCAGCTTTCAGCGTGTCTTTCAGCCACAGAGTTTCAGTGCTTTCAGCATCATTCACAAGTCATCATCCACTTCTTCATTACGTGTTCTTCAGCATCATTCACAAGTCATCACCCACTTCTTCATTCTGTGTTCTTCAGCATCATTCACAAGTCATCACCCACTTCTTCATTATGTGTTCTTCAGCATCGCTCACAAGTCATCATCCATTTTTTCATACAGTGTACTTTGGCATTATTCTTATATATATTAATAAATCAGTGGCATGCGGTGGGGCGAGACAGTGGAAGCAGAGTCTTTAATGTCATACTAATGTATGCACTAAAGTTTGACTGTAAAGTATATGAAAAATACAATATATATGTTTGAAATACCTTCTTTGTATTATTCTAATAATTTTTATAGTCAATACTCTGGAGTAAAAAGTCTACGGCAAATATAAGATTGCCTCAACTGCTTATCTTTTCCGCACATCTCTGATCAAAACTCACCCAATGTCCAGGCGTTTATACTGCTACAGTATAAATGGCTCAGTGCCTCCTGAGCCATTTATCTCACTGCATGTCCCTGATATATATAGGTACCAGCTTCATGTGGCAGTCATGGCAGAATAAAGCATGCTATCAGTGGAAATTAAATCAACATTTCACTGTTGATACATTTTCCTCAGGACTCACAAAGTATGTTCATTGGCACAATATATATATATATATGTATATATATATATATATATATATATATATATATATATTGTGCATGATATAAGGCCCTCACCCACTATTGTAGAAAATCACAAAAAATCTTTTATTAACACCCAGTCAATATGTCAGCCATCACAAGCAGTTTAGCAATCTCCTATATAATAGCCCAGAGTGACTGTGTGGCTAACGCTGAGCATGGCTAGGAGCTCTCATTGGGTTAGCGCCAGGGTAGATCCTCCCCCTGGTAACGTCAGAGGTCACTTTGTCATGCCCAGAGTTAGCCACATGGTCAATCTGGGCTATTATATCGGAGATCAGGTCTATCACACAGGGTTTATGCAAATTATGTTAACAAAGCATCAACATTCCAGTGTGCTTGATGATTCAGTGCACATGCTTAATAGGTGCCATGTGTTTCATGCTGGAATGAAGGTACCAGGATGAAGGTAGAAATGAGCTGATGATGCAGCCTATCATGTGGCAATGTTCATGATTTACAGCTGTGCTATACAGTGAAAGACATAGAGATTCTGCTAGATGACAGATGTAGGTACTTGTGGGATAATGAGTGACAGCTAAAAAACAGTGTTGTATAAGTTTTTGGTTTTCTTATTCCTTTCTTAAGAGCAGCAGATGTCTGCTATGATGCCCTTAATAAAGGTCTGCAAGGGGTCTGAAAAATTAACACTTTGTTAACATCATCAGTACAATATTAAGATTTGCTCCACTGTTTGTGTTGGCTTACATATTCACTAGTGTTGCAATCTTGTTTGCTAGATGGATCCCTATGACAGATGTTCAGAGATGGATTTTCAATTACTGTACCTGCAAAGAAAAATTGGGAAAATGTTTTTCGAGATTTTTCCGGATGTTTCTACAATATGTTTTTTCAGGCTGTCCGATTAGGTCACCTGAAAAAAAAATACCCTTTCACCCAAAAACACACAGGTTCAGTGAAACCTGTGTGTTTTCGGTAAAAGCAGCCCAGTTTTTGGATGAAAACAGGGCTGTTTTGGGTGATTTTACTTTGCCTATATAGATTTAGATATTGTTATTGACCTTTTGTAGCCAACATAAAAAAAAACCTGTTGCAGTCTTTGCAAAATTAATCTCTTTTCGGCTTTCCAATACATTGCTCTCATTATCTCATTAGCATTACTTAGGGAATGAGGGAATGGAATAAATAGGGAGAGACTTCAGACCAGGGGGTAAATTTACTAAGATGGGAGTTCTATTTAAGATGGGATGTTGCCCATAGCAACCAATCAGATTCCAGGTATTTTATTCTAGAAGGTGCTAGATAAATGAGAAGAAGAAGCTGATTGGTTGCTATGGGCAACATCCCATCTTAAATAGAACTCCCATCTTAGTAAATTTACCCCCAGCTACTCCACTACACTTTGCATCCATGTGTGTATGATCAAATTACACATGATCCCATAAAGCATGTTGATGCACATGGCCAGATATGTATATGTTTTTTTTCTTCCTTTGCCAACACCAAGGGGTAAATTTACTAAGATGAGAGTTCTATTTAAGATGGGATGTTGCCCATAGCAACCAATCAGATTCTACTTCTCATTTATCTAGAACCTTCTAGAAGATAATACCTGGAATCTGATTGGTTGCTATGGGCAACATTCCATCTTGAATAGAACTCCCATCTTAGTAAATTTACCCCCAACTGTGTATTTGAAGGAAATATGTTTCCAGTCTGTTTACTATGCCAAAATGATCTCATCTACTGACACTGAATATTTCCAAGATACTTGATGGTAGAAATGGCAGAAAAAATGACAAAACTTAAAACATCAATTCTACATTCTCTGTAATTTACTGCATTTACTGCCCAGCTGTTCAAATTAGATCATCTCCATATACAATAAAAATATACTTTAATTAAAAAACTGATTTTTCTGAATATTCATCATATTCACTGCGAGGATTATATTGATACCCACTGTGAATTATTAAAAGACAAACGTAATAGAGCAGCATCTTGTTGGCTATGAAACTAGTGCCTTTTTAATAAATCCCATAATATATTAACTTTTACTGCAAACACAGCAGTATTGTAATATAAATTATATTTTCAACACTTTATGGAATAATAATAAAAAAAGTAATGACAATTCCTTTTATTGTTTACAATGCTAATATATTATATTTGGAATTATGGCATTTGTTTATTTAGTTTCTAACTGTTTTACTCTTGATTCATGAAAAATATGTTATACACTGCATACACTAGTGTTCACTTTTTAAGGTACGCCTGTAAACCTGCTCATTAATGTGAATATCTATTCAGCCAATGCTATTCTGCAACCTAATGCATAAAAGCATGCAGATATGTTTAAAGTTTCAGTTATTGTTTAACCAAATATCAGAATGGGAATAAATGTGTTAAATTTAGAGATGTGTGCTGACCCTTGTGCTTTGTTTGTTTTTTTGTGCCTTGGTATTTTGTTTTTGTTTTCTGGTTTTGGCAAAACCACCCTCACATATAGTATTTTGGTTTTGGATCTGTATATACTTTTTTTAATTGTTAATAACAGATGAAATCATGAAATTTGGGCCTGCTTTTGTTCATACGGTCCTATCAACCTCAATAATATTAATAACATCGAGTCATTTTCAGTCAATTTTGATGACTTCATAGCTCACAATATTGTTCACCAACATAGACCAAAGGCTGGCTAGCTAAACGAAGTGACAGAGCAGTGACACAAACACATGGCAGTTACTTTAACAATATGTGGATGTATCCTCTTACAACTTTGCTCCGTGCACTACAAGTCGCGTTACGCATAACACGTGAGTGCCATGTGACTCGGTAGCGCTGATAATATTTTTTTGCATATTTTGATGTGAAAATGCCTCTTAGACACAATATAATGAAATAGAATGCATAAGCAGCTTCTGTTGATTAAAATGATATGCGGCATGCCTACGTTCTGTGTGTTATAGCGGCTCTATCTGCATCAAAAAGAAAACACTGTAGAATAGCATTTTCTATGCAAATACAGTTGCACTCACACAGGGCCCTCTTTATTTTTATTATATATATATAGTCTTCAGGGACGTGCACTGAGGAAAATGGATCAGGAGGCACTGGCTAGTACTTGAGCCAGATTTACACACAATATATGAGCATAATACTAGTGATGTGCACCGGACATTTTTCGGGTTTTGTGTTTTGGTTTTGGATTCGGTTCCGCGGCCGTGTTTTGGATTCGGACGCGTTTTGGCAAAACCTCACCGAAATTTTTTTGTCGGAATCGGGTGTGTTTTGGATTCGGGTGTTTTTTTTTCAAAAAACCCTAAAATACAGCTTAAATCATAGAATTTGGGGGTCATTTTGATCCCATAGTATTATTAACCTCAATAACCATAATTTCCACTCATTTCCAGTCTATTCTGAACACCTCACACCTCACAATATTATTTTTAGTCCTAAAATTTGCACGAGGTCGCTGGATGGCTAAGCTAAGCGACACAAGTGGCCGACACAAACACCTGGCCCATCTAGGAGTGGCACTGCAGTGTCAGGCAGGATGGCACTTCACAAAAATTGTCCCCAAACAGCACATGATGCAAAGAAAAAAAGAGGCGCATCAAGGTCGCTGTGTGACTGAGCTAAGCGACACAAGTGGCCCACACAAAGACCTGGCCCATCTAGGAGTGGCACTGCAGTGTCAGGCAGGATGGCACTTCAAAAAAATTGTCCCCAAACAGCACATGATGCAAAGAAAAATGAAAGAAAAAAGAGGTGCAAGATGGAATTGTCCTTGGGCCCTCCCACCCACCCTTATGTTGTATAAACAGGACATGCACACTTTAACGAACCCATCATTTCAGCGACAGGGTCTGCCACACGACTGTGACTGAAATGACTGGTTGGTTTGGGCCCCCACCAAAAAAAGAAGCAATCAATCTCTCCTTGCACAAACTGGCTCTACGGAGGCAAGATGTCCACCTCATCATCATCCTCCGATTCCTCACCCCTTTCACTGTGTACATCCCCCTCCTCACAGATTATTAATTCGTCCCCACTGTTATCCACCATCTCAGGTCCCTGTGTACTTTGTGGAGGCAATTGCTGCTGGTGAATGTCTCCACGGAGGAATTGATTATAATTCATTTTGATGAACATCATCTTCTCCACATTTTCTGGAAGTAACCTAGTACGCCGATTGCTGACAAGGTGAGCGACTGCACTAAACACTCTTTCGGAGTACACACTGGAGGGAGGGCAACTTAGGTAGAATAAAGCCAGTTTGTGCAAGGGCCTCCAAATTGCCTCTTTTTCCTGCCAGTATACGTACGGACTGTCTGACGTGCGAACTTGGATGCGGTCACTCATATAATACTCCACCATTCTTTCAATGGTGAGAGAATCATATGCAGTGACAGTAGACGACATGTCAGTAATCGTTGGCAGGTCCTTCAGTCCGGACCAGATGTCAGCACTCGCTCCAGACTGCCCCGCATCACCGCCAGCGGGTGGGCTTGGAATTCTTAGCCTTTTCCTCGCACCCCCAGTTGCGGGAGAATGTGAAGGAGGAGAGGTTGACGGGTCACGTTCCGCTTGACTTGACAATTTTCTCACCAGCAGGTCTTTGAACCTCTGCAGACTTGTGTCTGCCGGAAAGAGAGATACAACGTAGGTTTTAAATCTAGGATCGAGCACGGTGGCCAAAATGTAGTGCTCTGATTTCAACAGATTGACCACCCGTGAATCCTGGTTAAGCGAATTAAGGGCTCCATCCACAAGTCCCACATGCCTAGCGGAATCGCTCTGTTTTAGCTCCTCCTTCAATGTCTCCATTCTTCTGCAAAAGCCTGATGAGGGGAATGACCTGACTCAGGCTGGCAGTGTCTGGACTGACTTCACGTGTGGCAAGTTTAAAGGGTTGCAGAACACACAGTACCTCAATCAAGTCTCTAGTTGCCTCTGAATTAACGGTGGATACCGGAAGCACGTTTCTCACCGCCCAGGCTGCCAAGGCCTGAGTAATCTGCTTTGCAGCAGGATGACTGCTGTGATATTTCATCTTCCTCGCAAAGGACTGTTGGACAGTCAATTGCTTACTGGAAGTAGTACAAGTGGTCTTCCGACTTCCCCTCTGGGATGACGATCGACTCCCAGCAGCTACAACAGCAGCGCCAGCAGCAGTAGGCGTTACACTCAAGGATGCATCGGAGGAATCCCAGGCAGGAGAGGACTCGTCAGGCTTGCCAGTAACATGGCCTTCAGGACTATTGGCTTTCCTGGGTAAGGAGGAAATTGACACTGAGGGAGTTGGTGGTGTGGTTTGCAGGAGCTTGGTTACAAGAGGAAGGGATTTAGTGGTCAGCGGACTGCTTCCGCTGTCACCCAAAGTTTTTGAACTTGTCACTGACTTATGATGAATGCGCTGCAGGTGACGTATAAGGGAGGATGTTCCGAGGTGGTTAACGTCCTTACCCCTACTTATTACAGCTTGACAAAGGCAACACACGGCTTGACACCTGTTGTCCGCATTTGTGTTGAAATAATTCCACACCGAAGAGCTGATTTTTTGTATTTTGACCAGGCATGTCAATGGCCATATTCCTCCCACGGACAACAGGTGTCTCCCCGGGTGCCTGACTTAAACAAACCACCTCACCATCAGAATCCTCCTTGTCAATTTCCTCCCCAGCGCCAGCAACACCCATATCCTCACCCTGGGGTACTTCAACAGTGACATCTTCAATTTGACTATCAGGAACTGGACTGTGGGTGCTCCTTCCAGCACTTGCAGGGGGCGTGCAAATGGTGGAAGGTGCAAGCTCTTCCCGTCCAGTGTTGGGAAGGTCAGGCATCGCAACCGACACAATTGGACTCTCCTTGGGTATTTGTGATTTAGAAGAATGCACAGTTCTTTGCTGTGCTTTTGCCAGCTTAAGTCTTTTCATTTTTCTAGCGAGAGGATGAGTGCTTCCATCCTCATGTGAAGCTGAACCACTAGCCATGAACATAGGCCAGGGCCTAAGACGTTCCTTGCTACTCCGTGTCGTAAATGGCATATTGGCAAGTTTACGCTTCTCCTCAGACGCTTTTAATTTTGATTTTTGTGTCATTTTACTGAACTTTTGTTTTTTGGATTTTACATGCTCTCTACTATGACATTGGGCATCGGCCTTGGCAGACGACGTTGATGGCATTTCATCGTCTCGGCCATGACTAGTGGCAGCAGCTTCAGCACGAGGTGGAAGTGGATCTTGATCTTTCCCTATTTTAACCTCCACATTTTTGTTCTCCATATTTTAATGTGTGGAATTATATGCCAGTATCAATAGCAATGGCCTACTACTATATATACTGCGCACAACTAAAATGCACCACAGGTATAGAATGTAGATGGATAGTATACTTAATGACGACACAGAGGTAGGTACAGCAGTGGCCTTCCGTACCGTACTGCTATATATAGTATACTGGTGGTCACTGTGTCAGCAAACTGCAAAACTAAAATGCACCACAGGTATAGAATGTAGATGGATAGTATACTTAATGACGACACAGAGGTAGGTACAGCAGTGGCCTTCCGTACCGTACTGCTATATATAGTATACTGGTGGTCACTGTGTCAGCAAACTGCAAAACTAAAATGCACCACAGGTATAGAATGTAGATGGATAGTATACTTAATGACGACACAGAGGTAGGTACAGCAGTGGCCTTCCGTACCGTACTGCTATATATAGTATACTGGTGGTCACTGTGTCAGCAAAACTCTGCACTGTACTCCTCCTTTATAATATTATACTGGTGGTCCCGACTCCCCAGTCCCCACAATAAAGCAGCACTCTGAGCACAGATATTGAGTGTTTTTCAGGCAGACAACGTATAATGGTTGTCACTGTCAGCAAAACTCTGCACTGTACTCCTCCTATATAATATTAATTATACTGGTGGTCCCCAGTCCCCACATTAAAATAAAGCAGCACACTGAGCATAGATATGGAGTGTTTTTCAGGCAGACACGTATACTGGTGGTCACTGTCAGCAAAACTCTGCACTGTACTCCTGCTATATAATACAGCTGCTCCCCAGTCCCCACAATTAAGCAGTGTGAGCACAGATATATGTGCAGCACACTGAGCACAGATATGGAGCGTTTTTTTTTAAGGCAGAGAACGGATAACTGGTGGTCACTGATCAGCAAAACTCTGCACTGTACTCCTCCTATATTATACAGCTGCTCCCCAGTCCTCCCCACAATGAATTAAGCAATAATGCACAATCAAATTCAACAATAACGGAGAGGACGCCAGCCACGTCCTCTCCCTAACATTTGCAATGCACGAGTGAAAATGGCGGCGACGCGCGGCTGCTTATATAGAATCCGAATCTCGCGAGAATCCGACAGCGGGATGATGACGTTCGGGCGCGCTCGGGTTACCCGAGCCATACGGGAGAATCCGAGTATGGCTCAGACCCGTGTAAAAAGGGTGAAGTTCGGGGGGGTTCGGTTTCCGAGAAACCGAACCCGCTCATCACTACATAATACACAGGTGCAGCAGTATAAACTCCTGGAAATTTGATGAGTTTGATATGAGATGCGTGGAAAAGATAGACAGGGTAGGCAGTGCCTCACCTGCTATAGACTTTTTATTCCACAGTTTTGACTATAAAAATTACTAGAATAATACAAAGAAGATATTTCAAACATATTATTTGTATTTTTCATATACTTTATACAATCAAAACCTAGCACAAATATTAGTATGACAGGAAAGGCTCTTCCACACCCCACCACACGTCACTTATAGTCTTTTATGTCTTGGTACAGGTACAGCTTGCTGTGCTGGGGACACCGGGGTGAATCCCCAATGTATTTCTAACTTAGACTAACCCCTCCCTTTCATGCACCTGCATTGCATTTTCTAATTGATATGAGCAATTTTTTGTTCTGTGAGATGGGACCAGTGTTTGGAGGGTATGCTCTTCTCTGTAGTGCTATTTGGAGATACCTGGGGTATTTTCGGGTAAGTTAATTCTCAATTTGGAAACATTTGCTCAGCTACCATTATCATGTGGCATTATGTTATATTACCTGAAAGGATTGTTGTTAATATTATCAGTACCTGGGGCAAGTCTGGGGTGCGTTTCCCCCTGGATTGGTGACCCTGGCTGCTTTGCAGTAGCACACTGCAAGATCTTATTTAGCACCCCCTTAACACCTTTATTAGTCCTTCTGGTCTTTTAATTACACCTTCACTAGTATATTAATTTTTGTATATAGATTTTGCTTTCTATTAACATGTACTAATACTTTACCTTCTCACATTGTGCTACCTTGGGTAGCTGGCCTTTGCCGGGTTGCGGGGCTTTGCACCCAAGGCCCAGACCTAGAGTTCGGTTCCACCAGCATCAGAGGAGCTTTGTTGGGGCCTGGTGGCTTTATCATATATTTGCAAATGTATGTAACTAAGACCTATGGATTTCTACATATATATAATGACGAATAAGGGCGGCACTCGCGCAGGCTTATGCAGGTATAAAAAAGTCAGTTTAATACTCTGACATGTTTTGGGGACTAACCCCGTCCTCAGGGCCTTAACGGAAACATGTCGGAGTATTAAACTGACTTTTTTACACCTGCATAAGCCTGCGTGAGTGCCGTCCTTATTCGTCATTCCATATACTGAGGAGCAACACCTCTGGGAGGGCACCGCAGCATTGAAAGTTTGTCTAAGAGGACAGCCGGGATCTTCTGTACTTTTATATATATATATTAGTGATGAGCGGGTTCGTTTCCTCGGAAACCGAACCCCCCCGAACTTCACCCATTTTACACGGGTCCAAGGTATACTCGGATTCTCCCGTATGGCTCGGTTAACCTGAGCGCGCCCGAACATCATCATCCCGCTGTCGGACTCTATCGAGATTCGGATTCTATATAAGCAGCAGCGCATCGCCGCCATTTTCACTCGTGCATTGGAAATGTTAGGGAGAGGACGTGGCTGGCGTCCTCTCCGTTTATTAATAATATTTGTGCTTATTGCTTAATTGTGGGGACTGGGGAGCAGCTGTATTATATAGGAGGAGTACAGTGCAGAGTTTTGCTGACAGTGACCACCAGTATACGTTGTCTGCCTGAAAAACACTCCATATCTGTGCTCAGTGTGCTGCATATATCTGTGCTCACACTGCTTAATTGTGGGGACTGGGGAGCAGCTGTATTATATAGGAGGAGTACAGTGCAGAGTTTTGCTGACAGTGACCACCAGTATACGTTGTCTGCCTGAAAAACACTCCATATCTGTGCTCAGTGTGCTGCATATATCTGTGCTCACACTGCTTTATTGTGGGCACTGGGGACCACCAGTATATTATATAGGAGGAGTACAGTGCAGAGTTTTGCTGACAGTGACCACCAGTATATATAGCAGTACGGTACGGAAGGCCACTGCTCTACCTACCTCTGTGTCGTCAAGTATACTATCCATCCATACCTGTGGTGCATTTCAGTTGTGCGCAGTATATATAGTAGTAGGCCATTGCTATTGATACTTGCATATAATTCCACACATTAAAAAATGGAGAACAAAAATGTGGAGGTTAAAATAGGGAAAGATCAAGATCCACTTCCACCTTGTGCTGAAGCTGCTGCCACTAGTCATGGCCGAGACAATGAAATGCCATCAACGTCTCCTGCCAAGGCCGATGCCCAATGTCATAGTAGAGAGCATGTAAAATCCAAAAAACAAAAGTTCAGTAAATTGACCCAAAAATCAAAATTGAAAGTGCTGATGAGAAGCGTAAACTTGCCAATATGCCATTTACGGCACGGAGTAGCAAGGAACGGCTGAGGCCCTGGCCTATGTTCATGGCTAGTGGTTCAGATTCACATGAGGATGGAAGCACTCATCATCTCGCTAGAAAACTGCAGTGCCACTCCTAGATGGGCCAGGTGTTTGTGTCGGCCACTTGGGTCGCTTAGCTTAGTCACACAGCGACCTTGATGCACCTCTTTTTTTCTTTGCATCATGTGCTGTTTGGGGACAATTTTTTTGAAGTGCCATCCTGTCTGACACTGCAGTGCCACTCCTAGATGGGCCAGGTGTTTGTGTCGGCCACTTGTGTCGCTTAGCTTAGTCACACAGCGACCTTGGTGCGCCTCTTTTTTTCTTTGCATCATGTGCTGTTTGGGGACAATTTTTTTGAAGTGCCATCCTGCCTGACACTGCAGTGCCACTCCTAGATGGGCCAGGTGTTTGTGTCGGCCACTTGTGTCGCTTAGCTTAGTCACACAGCGACCTACGTGCGCCTCTTTTTTTTCTTTGCATCATGTGCTGTTTGGGGACAATTTTTTTGAAGTGCCATCCTGCCTGACACTGCAGTGCCACTCCTAGATGGGCCAGGTGTTTGTGTCGGCCACTTGTGTCGCTTAGCTTATTCACACAGCGACCTTGGTGCGCCTCTTTTTTTCTTTGCATCATGTGCTGTTTGGGGACAATTTTTTTGAAGTGCCATCCTGTCTGACACTGCAGTGCCACTCCTAGATGGGCCAGGTGTTTGTGTCGGCCACTTGTGTCGCTTAGCTTAGTCACACAGCGACCTTGGTGCGCCTCTTTTTTTCTTTGCATCATGTGCTGTTTGGGGACAATTTTTTTGAAGTGCCATCCTGCCTGACACTGCAGTGCCACTCCTAGATGGGCCAGGTGTTTGTGTCGGCCACTTGTGTCGCTTAGCTTAGCCATCCAGCGACCTCAGTGCAAATTTTAGGACTAAAAATAATATTGTGAGGTGTTCAGAATAGACTGAAAATGAGTGAAAATTATGGTTATTGAGGTTAATAATACTATGGGATATAAATGACCTCCAAATTATATGATTTAAGCTGTTTTTGAGGGTTTTTTGTAAAAAAACACCAGGATCTGACAAAAAAATTTCAGGGAGGTTTTGCCAAAACGCGTCCGAATCCAAAACACGGCCGCAGAACCGAATCCAAAACCAAAACACAAAACCAGAAAAATTTCCGGTGCACATCACTAATATATATATATATATATATATATACACACATATATATATATATATATATAAATACAACAAACAGTCAGCGGCACTCACGGCTCCCAAACAGGGAATAAATGAGACAAAGTAACGGTGCAGTAAACGTTTCAATGTTACTGGCTGAACATTTTCATCAGGACATAAAACACAAATGAACGTAACACATACCTTTATACCGATCCGAGGCTGTCAATGGCGCCCGCCGCGTCCCTGTCCATCAAAAATTACGTCACAGAGCCGCACCGGCCGCGGCATCACAGAGAACCACGGAACACCTGTGCAGTGAAAGACAGCGTGAACTGCATTATACAATAGAGTGATAAAATTTGCACTTCAATCTACATTATCATGATGGATACGTTTTACAGCAGATCATTGTACTGATAGATCGATAAAACATTGTATGTTAAAGAATAAAGTATATAATGAAAAAACTAAATATATGCATAAATAGTTATATTAGTAGCACCTTTAAATTCTGCTAAGACTGTACATAGCGAGGGGGATATAAGGATATGTTACATCAATGGCCAGTTGTAACCTAATTAGGCTACACAGTATGACCTAAATATATAGAAGCATAAAATATCCATTCTATTAGGTACAATGTATATGTTATACAAAACCTTATACATCATCTATACAAATCCGTAGAGTTAATACGGCCTATTATGATCTATAAGGAAAAAATGGTACAAGGACAATGAGTATCAATGCATACACAGCACATCATGTAGGGGCTGTGCAGTAATTACAGGAAACAATGTAACCCAGAGTGTTCATTTAACCCTCTGGGTGACAGAGTATCCAAACAAAAAAATCCACCGTGCTTCATCCTTAAGTAGCAATAGTCCCCGTCACCCCCCCCCCCCCCCCGTTTTAAGGGGGGAACGTGGTCGATGATCTGATGTCCCAGGACGGCTAATGAGTGCTTTGCATTCAAAAAATGGTGAGCGACAGGTTGGTCACTTCTACCAGTTGTTAAAGCTGCTCTTATTGACGTGCGGTGACCCGCCATACGTTCTTTGAAAGTGCATTCCGTTTTGCCCACGTATTGCAGACCGCACGGACAACTTAATAAGTATATGATAAACTTGGTGGAACATGTCAATCTGTATCGGATTTTATAGCGTTTTCTTGTATAGGGGTGACAAAAACTATTACCCAAAATCATGTGATTGCAAGTAGTGCACCCCAAGCACTTAAAGCATCCCATTTTTTGAGGGTTAAAAAAAAGTGCTAGATGAAGACATGGGAGGTGATGGGAATTGTATATTAGTTTTCACAAGGTGATCCCGTAAATTGCGCCCGCGTTTATATGCAGGCATCAAATGGGTATTAGATAACGAATTCAACTGTTTATCTGATTGTATCACCGGCCAAAAGGTCTTACTAATGCGGTTAATTTTATGAATTAGTGTGTTGAATTTATTCACCTAAATAAACTTATCAAACTTATTGCTGCCTGTTTTTTTCTTTGTTTGCGCCAGAAGTTTGGAGCGGGGTATCCTCATAACTTCTATCTACAAATTTCTCAATCATTTCATCTAATGATGACTCCACCTTTGTCTCATCACTCACAATTCTCCGTACTCTGAGCATTTGTGAGTATGGGAGCCCCCTGCGTAGTGGGATAGGTTGGTGACTGGATGGAAGTAAAATATTATAACGATCTGTGGGTTTCACATACATATCAGTGATCATTTTGTTTTCACCGATCCTTATTTGAACATCAAGGTAATTGACACTGACAGTGTCAATACAGTACGTCAATTTTACTGGGATAGAAGAATCATTGTGTGTGTCTGTCAAAGTAACTAAAGCATCATGGGTGCCTGTCCAAAGGACCAATAGGTCATCTATAAACCTCAAGTACAGTAGAAAATACTCCAATTACAGGGTTGCTCTATGGGCAGTAATAATTCCCCATCCTTCGCTAACAGTTTTATGTTTCAGGTCGAAGATGATTTTTTTTTTTTTAGATTCCACAGTTCAATCCAATGTGCTACTGTACTTGAGGTTTATAGATGACCTATTGGTCCTTTGGAATGTACATATTCTCTATGTTGTTACTGTAGATATAGTTTCCTAATAACACGATTAGTGCCCTCAGAATTGTGTTCTGTGTTTTATCCAAGAGCCCTTACTAGCGGGGGCTCTTCTAAAGGTGCTGCTTTCTATCTGATCTAGCGCATTTGGGTAATTGTGTGCTATTTTTATATATATATATATATAAAGTCTTTATTAAAGTTTGAATTAGGATAATTTTGATTGAATTACTGTTTATTTTTAATAAAAAATTTAGTTGTGAAATGTGAGACGCTTGTGCATACACATGGCGTTTGCTTTTTATAGATAATTTTGGATTAAATAAAGAATAATACCTGAAGTTAGAGAGACTATTTTAATATGTAGCTATGGACTACACGAAAATGGCGCTGGTAGATGCGGACTTTGTGTCTGTGCACTAGTGTCGTTTGTGGTTTATATATATGTGTATATATATATATATATATATATATATATTATATATATAAAGAACAAAGTGATGTCCGGCACTCAGAGCCAATGGTAGTGCTGTGCTGCGGTGCCCTCCTTGTGGGACTTGTATCCCGATGTGCAGATCAAAGAGTAAAGCAGGCAGCACTCGGCAGTCTGGAATCCGTTAATTCTTTATTAGCAACAAGCCAACATGTTTCGGAGCTTCCTCCGTCCTCAGGGCAGTATTACCAAATGTGCACAAACATACAAACATATATCCCCAACCAAATCAAATCACAGTAAGCCCTAATCACACTCACCTGCTCCACGGCGCGCTGGCGATATATGTGTATATATATATATATATATATATATATATATATATTATATATATATATATATTATATATTATGTATCTTTTTACAGTTTGGATGTTCATGGAAACTATAATGTTTTAAAAATAATATATATGTGCTGTTTTAATATATGGATGAGACTTCCTGAATGCAGGAACTGAGGACATCTGTATTACTATGCAGCGGAGGTGGTACTGCTTCTAGTATAAATTTGTGCTTACTAGGGTTAAGGCCACACACCCTGATGAAGTCTGTAACGAAACGCGTTGGGCGTGGCTCATGGACTGCTGACGCCGTGATATCCATCTATTTGTTCTGGCACAGGGAAAATTGAGTCAGTGGTGTTTGATGCACATGGCACGGTTACCCATGGAGAAATCGGGGGAGACCAAGCCGATGATTGGAAACTAAGATGTATGTGAGCTGCTATGTACATTACATCTGCTTTATCTTATACTCACATTTGCACCCTCTATTCTCTCTCTCTCTCTCTCTCTATATATATATATATATATATATATATATAGGTACATTTACGAAGATGGGAGTTCTATTTAAGATGGGATGTTGCCCATAGCAAACAACCAGATTCTACAGATGGAACTGCGCTTATCTGAGGCGGCTCCATTGCAGGCATGCACTCCTGGTGTGACTAGGCGATCCGTAGTCTTTCATGTCTTGGTACAGGTACAGCTTGGTTTGCTGGCGACACCGGGAGTTAATCCCCAATGTATTTCTAGCTTAGACTACCCCCTCCCTTTCACGCACCTGAATTGTATTTTCTAATTGATATAAGCAACTTGCCTTTTGTTCTGTCAATATAGATCACAGTCAGTCAATGTAAGAGCAGGCGCAGCAACCAAAAACGAATGCTGTGGCCAGTCATGCTAGTACTACAACATCTACTAAAGTTAATCCAGAGGGCAGAAAGATTAAGAAGGAGCTCCTGAAACTGAAATATTTCACATGTTAAAAAAGAGGTAGAGGTTTCCACTTTAAAACCCTATAGCTATAATACATAATAGAAATTGAGACTGCAAATGCGGAAGTGCAACAGGATGAGAGGGATATTTTTGTACTGATGGTAATGAGAAAATTGATGATGAGGATGAAGTTATTTGTGTAAGTCAGACACCAGTGGCAGCAGTTCTTGCCCGTGATAGAAAATAAAATAATTTCCAAATGATGTAGCCAAGGGTGATGTAGCGGCACAGGTTCGAAACCATCGCAATGGTGGCACACAGCAATTGATCACAGACTACTATTTTATTTTTGTATAGTGCTCAGCTGTGCACCGTTTTGCAGGATGGGAGAGGAAAATGTATTTAATCGGAATTGGTAGGACTTGAATCACACAGCATTTGTGGACCTTGAAAAAGACCCCAGGAGGGGTAAAAAAGTACCTGAGCAGAAACACTGGTGGCCAGACTTAGACAACATTCATTGGTGGTGAACCATATTTTATTAGATATTTAACTTCATTTGAAGCTTTTATGAAGGAAGCATAAATAATAATTACTGTATAACATAATAAATAAAATTTTTACAAGGTATATAGTGACAACATGAAATGTACACCAGGAATGTGAACTGATCTGTGACTGGAGGTATACTGTATGTAGAAATAAAATAATTCTGCATAATTGCAGGGGTGGGATGTACACTGTACATGTATTTTGAAAAACAATGATTGCTGTGATGAAAGGGTTAACAACAATTTTTTCCTTTCTAGTGAGACTGAAAAACTTTTGGATTTGTCCATATGTCAGTCTTTGGGGCTGCTATGTGGATTCTGCTGGATTGCAATGATTAAAGGGTTAATGGAAACCTTTTCCCTTGTAAATTGTAGCCTTTTTTGGATTCTTTCATTAGTATACAGGTTGCCAGGTTGACTACGATTCAAACAAAAAGGCACGCAATAAAGAACATGACACTTTTACAAACTGATAGAGTATTGCTTGCTTTGCATTCTGTCCTGTCTGCTGCATGTTGTCAGGCACAGAATTTACAGATCTATGTTATAAAGATTTAATAGCTCGCAAATGTTCCTGGTCTGTACCAGTATTGTATATGTGGGATCTTTTGAAGCCAGACAATTATTACATTGGATTTAACATTGGATTTAACAAGTAAAAGAATGATAATACTGTCTTCACTTGTGACCATACTCCCTTGTGACACAGTCGGGGTCCAGCCTTTCTTCATCTGTAGCATTTGCTGTTTGGAATGGCTCCTTAGTCTGGATGAAAATTGGAGCTTCTTTTCTAAGTCCCAGGAGTGCTTTCTGTTTGTCCATACCTGCAATAAAAGTGTTAGGGTTCAAGGGCACAAAAGTATTCTCATCCTGGTGATACTTTGTGTCATTGTTGGAATTTGGTGTGGTGTATTCAGAATGACACTCTGCATGTGGTCTCTCTGAGAGACTACAAATATTTTCTCAATCACTAGACAGTTTGAGTGTTGTCTGGGGGTTACAAAAGTTTGGGAACTTTGTTTGTGAACATGTACCCTCAAAAATTTTTCATGGATCAGCTCTTTAAACTTATTTGTAGGTGAGTACATTTCAGGTTTTACAAGTGTAACATCCTTGCTTACCACTGGAGTTTGCACCATAAACAACATCTCTACACCTGTGTGCAATTCACTGCTGCTGTCTGTGTCTAAGGCTGTTGACAATTCACCTCTGCCTATTCGTAAAACAAATTCTTCCATCACAATGGGGACTGTTAGAATGAATTCAGTACAATCACACTCTTTCTCATACTCTGAATTGCATTGATCTTTCCCCTTGCTAGAGACAGTACAGGGGATAGCTCCTATTGCTCTTACCTTCTTTGCATCAATGCACTTTTTGAGGATAGATACATCATCCACACTGTTTTTCCTTTCCTTTATCAAAGAGGCTTGTTTGTTTATGGTGTTTGTGACCATAACAGATTCTGTAGGCTGTACATTGATACAGTCCTGCAATATGTATCTTTCATTCTCCATTTCAGGATTAAGTCATTCCTGACTTCAGTAGCCTCTGTGTACAGAGTCTCAAATACAGCTATATCATTTATCTTTGTAGTGTTGGGTGTTCCTATAATCTCAGCTCCCTTGTGGGTGTTTCTGTTATCTCTTCATGAGAGATCTTGACAATTTGATTACAAACTGCCAGGTTTTCTTCTTTTGTTTCCAACCTTTAAGGGACTTTAACAATGAATGCATTTTTGCATTTATTGCCAGACATACTTTGTAAAGTCATGACCCTGATTTCTCCTTACATTTCTTTTCAGCACTTCTGTACATTTTTCTATATGCTACAACTTTGTGCATATTAGACATTGCATTCATTTTACAATGCTATATTTATATATTCCTTATTTTAGTAATCAAGATATCCTCTCCTTAAGACTGACTGGTTTCATTAACGTGCATCTAATATCTGGTACATACTGCACATTCATTTATTTGGGAATAATAATTTCCACTGTGCACATTCTTTTTTTTATTCTAGGCCTTTAAATTCTATATTTGTAACCTATAGCTGTTGTGCTGCTCCTAATAAGAAATTGTATTAGTTAAAATAGATATTGAATCATTCCATGCAGTGCTGTAACTAGACATTTTAGCGCTGTGTGCAAGAAACAGCATCGGCGCCCCCCCCCCCATATATGCAAAACAGGGCCAATGCGCACCGTAGGTGTGCGTAAAAAATATAGAGGCATAGCTTCATGGGGAAGGGGCGTGGCAACAAAATAATACAAATTCATATTACGCTGTACAGTAGTCTCCATTATTCAAATTACGCCGCACAGTAGCGCCACTTACACACATTACACCAGGTAGACCCCCTTTTTACACCTTAGGCTGGCAGAGACCCCCTTTTTACACATTATGCTGACAGAGACCCCTTTTTACAAATTAGGCTAGCAGAGACTTCCTTTTTATACTTTATGCTGGCAGAGACCCCTTTTTCACATTAGGCTGGCAGAGACCCCTTTTTACACATTATACTGACAGAAACCCATTTTTTATAACATTAGGCTGGCAGAGACACCCTTTTTACAAATTAGGCTGACAGAGACCACTTACAAATTAGGCTGGCAGAGACCCCTTATAAATTAGGCTGGCAGAGACCCCTTACAAATTAGGCTGGCAGAGTTCCTTATAAATTAGGCTGGCAGACACCCCTTACAAATTAGGCTGGCAGAGACTCCTTTTTATACTTTATGCTGGCAGAGACCCCTTTTTTCACATTAGGCTGGCAAAGATCCCCTTTTTACAAAAAGAGAGAGAGAGAGACAGACAGAGAGCGAGACAGAGAGAGAGAGAAAGAAAGAGAAAGAGAGAGAGAGAGAAAAGAGAAGACCGATACATCTGCACTCACTGGTCACTGGGAAAAGGGACCGGGGGCAACACTCTCCCTCCAGTGCTGAGGCTGGCTGAGTGCTGTGCTGCTGCCGGGATCACGAACTGAGTGGGCGGTAGACGGCAGGACTCCTCAGTGACAGCGGGTGCTCAGGCAGGCTGCAGACGGGGCCATGGCTGGTGCTTGTAGGTGGGTACCCCACATGACGTAGCTCCCACCACCGCGTCCGCTCCCAGAATGATGTGCGCGAAGACCTCGCGCCCGCAGCTGCATTCTGGTAAAGGTGGGACATTCTGGAGAGGGGTAGACGTAACAGGGTGCATTGGGAGTGTCGAGTGGGAGGCGAGGCAGCTCGGGCAGGCAAAGGGACAGCACCGCTGCTGTCCTGCTTGCTTATTCCTCCATTCGGTGTTCTGGCTCCCGGCTGACCCCGCAGCACAGCGATGCGCTCCCTCCACAAGTACGCTGTGTGCAAGGTACACTTCGCACGCACATAGTTACGGCACTGATTCCATGTCAGCAATATAGAATGTTGGAAATATATAGATATAATATATATATATTTATATATATATACACTACTCAATTAAATAAAGGGAACACTTAAACAACACAATGTAACTCCAAGTCAATCACACTTCTGTGAAATCAAACTGTCCACTTAGGAAGCAACACTGATTGACAATCAATTTCACATGCTGTTGTGCAAATGGATTAGACAACAGGTGGAAATTATAGGCAATTAGCAAGACACCCCCAATAAAGGAGTTGTTCTGCAGGTGGTGACCACAGACCACTTCTCAGCTCCTATGCTTTCTGGCTGATGTTTTAGTCACTTTTGAAAGGTGGCGGTGCTTTCACTCTAGTGGTAGCATGAGACGGAGTCTAGAACCCACACAAGTGGCTCAGGTAGTGCAGCTCATCCAGGATGGCACATCAATGCGAGCTGTGGCAAGAAGGTTTGCTGTGTCTGTCAGCATAGTGTCCAGAGCATGGAGGCGCTACCAGGAGACAGGCCAGTACATCAGGAGACGTGGAGGAGGCCGTAGGAGGGCAACAACCCAGCAGCAGGACCGCTACCTCCGCCTTTGTGCAAGAAGGAGCAGGAGGAGCACTGCCAGAGCCCTGCAAAATGACCTCCAGCAAGCCACAAATGTGCATGTGTCTACTCAAACTATCAGAAACAGACTCCATGAGGGTGGTATGAGGGCCCAACGTCCACAGGTGGGGGTTGTGCTTACAGCCCAACACCGTGCAGGACGTTTGGCATTTGCCAGAGAACACCAAGATTGGCAAATTCGCCACTGGTGTCCTGTGCTCTTCACAGATGAAAGCAGGTTCTCACTGAGCACATGTGACAGACATGGCAGAGTCTGGAGACGCCAAGGAGAACGTTCTGCTGCCTGCAACATCCTCCAGCATGACCGGTTTGGCAGTGGGTCAGTAATGGTGTGGGGTGGCATTTCTTTGGGGAGCCGCACAGCCCTCCATGTGCTCGCCAGAGGTAGCCTGACTGCCATTAGGTACCGAGATGAGATCCTCAGACCCCTTGTGAGAGCATATGCTGGTGCGGTTGGCCCTGGGTTCCTCCTAATGCAAGACAATGCTAGACCTCATGTGGCTGGAGTGTGTCAGCAGTTCCTGCAAGACGAAGGCATTGATGCTATGGACTGGCCCGCCCATTCACAAGACCTGAATCCAATTGAGCACATCTGGTACATCATGTCTTGCTCCATCCACCAATGCCACATTGCACCACAGACTGTCCAGGAGTTGGCGGATGCTTTAGTCCAGGTCTGGGAGGAGATCCCTCAGGAGACCATCTGCCACCTCATCAGGAGCATGCCCAGGCGTTGTAGGGAGGTCATACAGGCACGTGGAGGCCACACACACTACTGAGCCTCATTTTGACTTGTTTTAAGGACATTACATCATAGTTGGATTAACCTGTAGTGTGTTTTTCCACTTTAATTTTGAGTGTGACTCCAAATCCAGACCTCCATGTGTTAATAAATTTGATTTCCATTGATAATTTTTGTGTGATTTTGTTGTCAGCACATTCAACTATGTAAAGAACAAAGTATTTAATGAGAATATTTCATTCATTCAGATCTAGGATGTGTTATTTTAGTGTTCCCTTTATTTTTTTGAGCAGTATATATATATATATATATATATATATATACACACACACACACACAATGTATATATATATATATATATATGTAGAAGATGTTAACAGGCGGCACTCACAGCTTAGTAGAAACTGGTAAATGAACGGACTAGATACCGTGCAAGTAGATCAACGTTTCAATTTATGCAATTGTCGTCAGGATACATATAAAATACAAATGCTCTCACCTTATATCCCCACCGATGTGAACACTTCTCCCGCCCGCCGGAGCGCCAGCGCAGGACGCCGAGGCGGGACGCTATCTGATGACGTAGCGGCTGACAGCCGTTACGTCTGCACCAAACCCATCACCATAGTGACCATCTAAACAAAAACACAGCGCTGCATTCAGGAACGATCCATGGAAACAAAGCCTACGTAAAATGCTAATAAGATCAAATCGGACCACATGTAGACTTATTCATATATCAAGAATTGTCCTTTTTTAGAAACATGTAGGAAATACCTTCAATATACAAAACATCGCATTAAAGGATCACATATTCAGTATGAACCAAAATTACAATGAAAGAAATAAACCATAATCAATATGCATAAATGAAGATAAAAAGGAAAAAAGGAAATCACCTCCTAGAAACAGGATAAGGGAAGAGTTTCATTGAGACCACGTGGGGCCAAGACATCCAATTTGGATATCCACCTGGCCTCACATCTCAAAAGGGCAGCCCCTCTGTCACCTCCTCGTAAGGATAACGGGATATGGTCTATCATGCGGTACTTGGTGCTGGCAACACTATGTTTGAATTCGGCAAAGTGTCTGGCCACTGGCTGATCACTCATGCCAGTGGACAATGCCTGTCTGATAGCAGACCTGTGTGCCGTCATCCTTTCTTTGAACTTTCTGATGGTTTTGCCAATATAAGAAAGTCCGCATGGACATATAATCTGATACACGACGTGGGTACTCTCACATGTTAGACGGTGATGAATTTTGAGCTTAGTACCTAAATGGGGGTGACAGAAAGTGTCCCCGCTAATCATATATTTGCAAGTAGTGCAAGGACATTTGTAACATCCCTTTTTACTTAAAGATGGAAAATTCTTTGGAGATGGTTTCCCTTTACCTGTTATATCAGTTTTGACTAAAATATCCCGCAAATTGCTGGACCTAGAGAAACAAGGCATCAGATCAACATCACCCAATTTCAGTTGGTCATCTGACTTAATAAGGTGCCAATGTTTTTTGGCAATCTTACATACCGTCTCAGAGCGTGAATGGTACTGATTCACCCAGGGGAGTTTAGAGTCCTGTGTTGTCCTAATCTTTTTAGTTAATAACTCCTTTCTATCCATAGCTAGTACTTTTTCTTTATCAAGAAGTAATTTACGGAGTTGATAACCCCTGGCTACAAATTTAGAAATTAGATCATCAATTTGAATCGATGCTATAGAAGCATCATCGTTGATCCTTCTAATTCTGATCATCTGTGAATATGGTAAGCCATATTTCAGGCTTCTGGGGTGGCAACTATTCCAATGCAGGAATGTGTTACGGTCAGTAGGTTTAGTAAAGACCGTGGTGGAGATCCTACCTTCAAGAAGGGAAATTCTAACGTCAAGGAAATCTATCACCTGTCTGTCCATCTTAAAGGTAAATTTAACTGGACTGGCAGAGTTGTTGTGAGTTTCCATGATCAATTTAAACTTTTCCTCCGTACCCCTCCAAATCAACAGTAGGTCATCTATAAATCTTGTATAGAATACAATATCTGTAGCTATTTCTGGATCTCAGAAAAATAAATCGTTTTCTACTGCAAACATGAAAATGTTGGCGTACGTCGGAGCAACTGCAGAACCCATCGCACACCCTTTGGTCTGTAGGTAAAAATCTCCATCAAAAAGAAAATAATTCTTGGTGAGGATGAGTTCCAACAGTTGCCCCGCGATTTCAATATGTGTTGCATTCAGAGAACTAAACTCTAACAAGAATTTCTGCACTGCTTCTAAGCCCTCAGCATGGGGAATAACGGTGTATAAACTACACACATCCGCAGTAATGAGCCACACATCACTGGGAACAGTCCCCAAATTAATCAATTTATTGAGGAGTGCTGTAGTGTCCAACAAATAATTTGATTGTGTCTGCACCAAAGGCTGCAAAATGGTATCAAGAAAAGTAGATGTGGGCTGAAATAAAGAGCCCCGTGCCGCAATAATAGGCCTACCCGGTGGGGGGTCAAGGCCTTTGTGGATCTTAGGCAGACTATAAAGTAGTGGTACAATAGAGAACTCAGGGATAAGGACCTCAAAGCACTCCTCAGAAATAAAAGAAGAATCTAATGCTAATACCAAGGTCTCTCTAAGGCATTTGGAAAAACCGGTGGTTGGGTCCCCCCGGAGTTTTAAATAAACACCAGGTTCCGCTAACTGACGTTGTAATTCAGATCTATAATCTTGGAGATCTTGAAGCACCACCGCGCCCCCCTTGTCTGCGGGGCGAATGACAAGATTCTCATTACTCGATAAAGACTTCAAGGCTTTAAATTCTTGTAAGTTCAAATTTGATCTTATGGGAGCTGGATCTTTCATGGTATTCACCACCTGCTGATCAATGACACGCATGAACGTTTTGATGCTAGGGTTATTGGACAGGGGGTCAAAAGTGGACGGTTTCTTGAATTGAAGTAAACTGGGAGGAATAGGACCTTTATTACTCCCGGTAGAATCAGGTTGTTGCTGTGAAAAAAATTCTTTTAATTTGAGCTTCCGTTGAAACGATTTATTTTTCAGAGATCCAGAAATAGCTACAGATATTGTATTCTATACAAGATTTATAGATGACCTACTGTTGATTTGGAGGGGTACGGAGGAAAAGTTTAAATTGATCATGGAAACTCACAACAACTCTGCCAGTCCAGTTAAATTTACCTTTAAGATGGACAGACAGGTGATAGATTTCCTTGACGTTAGAATTTCCCTTCTTGAAGGTAGGATCTCCACCACGGTCTTTACTAAACCTACTGACCGTAACACATTCCTGCATTGGAATAGTTGCCACCCCAGAAGCCTGAAATATGGCTTACCATATTCACAGATGATCAGAATTAGAAGGATCAACGATGATGCTTCTATAGCATCGATTCAAATTGATGATCTAATTTCCAAATTTGTAGCCAGGGGTTATCAACTCCGTAAATTACTTCTTGATAAAGAAAAAGTACTAGCTATGGATAGAAAGGAGTTATTAACTAAAAAGATTAGGACAACACAGGACTCTAAACTCCCCTGGGTGAATCAGTACCATTCACGCTCTGAGACGGTATGTAAGATTGCCAAAAAACATTGGCACCTTATTAAGTCAGATGACCAACTGAAATTGGGTGATGTTGATCTGATGCCTTGTTTCTCTAGGTCCAGCAATTTGCGGGATATTTTAGTCAAAACTGATATAACAGGTAAAGGGAAACCATCTCCAAAGAATTTTCCATCTTTAAGTAAAAAGGGATGTTACAAATGTCCTTGCACTACTTGCAAATATATGATTAGCGGGGACACTTTCTGTCACCCCCATTTAGGTACTAAGCTCAAAATTCATCACCGTCTAACATGTGAGAGTACCCACGTCGTGTATCAGATTATATGTCCATGCGGACTTTCTTATATTGGCAAAACCATCAGAAAGTTCAAAGAAAGGATGACGGCACACAGGTCTGCTATCAGACAGGCATTGTCCACTGGCATGAGTGATCAGCCAGTGGCCAGACACTTTGCCGAATTCAAACATAGTGTTGCCAGCACCAAGTACCGCATGATAGACCATATCCCGTTATCCTTACGAGGAGGTGACAGAGGGGCTGCCCTTTTGAGATGTGAGGCCAGGTGGATATCCAAATTGGATGTCTTGGCCCCACGTGGTCTCAATGAAACTCTTCCCTTATCCTGTTTCTAGGAGGTGATTTCCTTTTTTCCTTTTTATCTTCATTTATGCATATTGATTATGGTTTATTTCTTTCATTGTAATTTTGGTTCATACTGAATATGTGATCCTTTAATGCGATGTTTTGTATATTGAAGGTATTTCCTACATGTTTCTAAAAAAGGACAATTCTTGATATATGAATAAGTCTACATGTGGTCCGATTTGATCTTATTAGCATTTTACGTAGGCTTTGTTTCCATGGATCGTTCCTGAATGCAGCGCTGTGTTTTTGTTTAGATGGTCACTATGGTGATGGGTTTGGTGCAGACGTAACGGCTGTCAGCCGCTACGTCATCAGATAGCGTCCCGCCTCGGCGTCCTGCGCTGGCGCTCCGGCGGGCGGGAGAAGTGTTCACATCGGTGGGGATATAAGGTGAGAGCATTTGTATTTTATATGTATCCTGACGACAATTGCATAAATTGAAACGTTGATCTACTTGCACGGTATCTGGTCCGTTCATTTACCAGTTTCTACTAAGCTGTGAGTGCCGCCTGTTAACATCTTCTACTTATCTCTTTATGGCTGTGAGGGCACCGGGCGTGTTTAAAGTTTATATTGGAGTGCCGGACACTGTGTGCATATATATATATATGTATATATATATAATATATTGATATGTTTTATATGGGATCCGGTCTGAAGATCGACAGTATCTAGGTCGACAATGTTTAGGTCGACCACTATAGGTCGACAGTCACTAGGTCGACATGGATGGAAGGTCTACAGGGTTTCTAGGTCGACATGTGCTAGGTCGACAGGTCTTTCACATTTTTTTTCTTTTTTTGAATTTTTCATACTTAACGATCCACGTGGACTACGATTGGAACGGTAATCTGTGCCGAGCGAAGCGGTAGCGGAGCGAAGGCACCATGCCCGAAGCATGGCGAGCGAAGTGAGCCATGCGAGGGGACGCGGTGCACTAATTTGGGATCCCGGTCACTCTACGAAGAAAACGACACCCAAAAAAAAAAATCCTCATGTCGACCTTTAGACCTGTCGACCTAGCACATGTCGACCTAGAAACCCTGTCGACCTTCCATCCATGTCGACCTAGTGACTGTCGACCTATAGTGGTCGACCTAAACATTGTCGACCTAGATACTGTCGATTTGATGAACCACACCCGTTTTATATATCTTATATCTGCAAATATACTATAGGACTACCGATAGGCTGGCAAATAACAAAAGTGGCAATATTACTACTAGTTTAATCATGCAGCAATGTACAGTATGTCACATGAACTTTCCTATACAAATGCATGTGATTGGCTCATGTGGTTTTAAGAAGCTATATCTCTACTGTCCAGGAAATATGTCCAGGCAAAGTGTAAATATACTTTACAAGATATATAATCCTGTCTTGTTGACTATGTGGGTATATCTATTGAATCCAACAACTACTATCCAAGCAACACCTCTATGCAAATGGTAAATATACTTTATGCAGGGATGTATTTTCTTGGCTCAATAAACATATAAATGCTATGCCTTAAGAATACAAGTCTATTGTCCAACCTTACAGAGACTTATATAATATTTGCAGATTTGAATGTATAACTTTAAAGATTTCATAAATAAGTTTTAAACATTGAATATCAGCTCTATTCTTCACCAATGCATGTATTCTAGGTTACACAAAATACAAGAGAAGAAAAGACAATGGTAATAAGTTTTCATAGATATATCCACCGTGATTCTGCAGATTTGGTAGCCAGTTTATAGTGTCTGCTACTCCTTAGAAATATTATAATAAGATACTGAAGTCCCATCTGGGGGTGCCAAATGTTGAGGAATCATATATTTTTATATCAATGTCTGAGGTGTCAATTATTGAAAAGGGAACTCTTCAATAATAATGTATGTATATTTTATAATATACGCTTATCTATATATCTACAAATATGTCAGTCTTACAAACTAGGTGGCTGATATATATATATATATATATATATATATATATGCAGTTCTCATACATACAGTTAGAATTATGAAATTATGATTACAAAGTGAGTTCAAACATGGAATTCACAGTTCTTATTATCTGATTGTTGATTTGCAGGTAAATCAAATCATACAGAATAAGATACACACAGTAGTGATATATATATATCTGTGACTTCCACACATAGCCAAATCTCTCCCAGGATTTATTCTGAGACTTACTGAGGAAGTTACGTCATTTATATTTCTGTGATTATCAAACCAGCTACATAATTCCTGAGTTTTATTTTCCCATGGATCAACATTTGAACTAGAAATAGTCTTCACTATAAGAGTTGGATACCACACCTTAGGCAGTTTACAAAAATGCCAACATATGGTTGTCAAACACTCCTAAGAGACTATAATTAATAGTTTCCCCAGGTGACTCTATAAGGAATTATGTCGTATTAGTTTTAAGGTAGTTTGTAAAAAACACCAATTTTAACAGAATACACTCCTTAGAGAGATCAGCATTTAAGTTCCAATTAGAAGCCTAGATATAAGAGCTCCATCCACTAAGCTTTGATATAGGAGATTCTGATCAAATCTACACTTGAGGTAGTTTGCAAAAGACACCAATTTTAACTGAATACACTTTCAAGTGGGATTATCATTCAAGCTCCAATTAGGAGCCCCAATATAAGAGTTCCATCTACTAAGTCTCGATATAGGAGATTCTGATCAACTTCACATTTGAGGTCATGACCCTCTGTATATAAACTCATCAAGAGCAAATTAGTTCTTTTTTCATATTTGCCACCCCTGATGAAGTCGATAAGATGAAACGCGTGGGAATTGTCAGTCAGAAAATCGCAACCTAATTTGTGAAGATACTCCCTTTCGAGCTCACACCTTGTAAAAGGGGAGGGAGTATCTAAAGTCCATCTAACAAACGTGTTGGTTGTATATTTTTCTGGTTGTACTTATTGACACAATTTTAATTTTGAACTGTAAAAAAATTTATATGTTCAAATATATGTTATTAAAACAACTTTTTACTAATTGGCCTGTTGGCCTCTTGTTTGAGTGACTATTTGGTGAGGGGTGTCTGTTACAGGTCCCCAGAGTTAAACATCCTCCAGTGTACATTCCTATGAACATTAGAAGAATTGTGTAATTACGTTTCACTTTAGCGCACTTGGGAATTTTTGTGTTTTTCCTTGTATGCTTTTGAGTTCTCCCAACAAAGATCTCTCCCGTTGTGCTGCTCCCAAGTTGGCGCGAGATAAAGATACTATTGTGTTTATATATATATATATATATATTTAACACAAGATGTATGGACGGCACTCTGAAGTCTTGGTAATGCTCGTCTTTATTTAGATATCATCCAACATATGTTTCAGGCTGCATGCCCATCATCAGGGATCAATAAAATATTTAAAAAAGTGAAACCTATATACCATTTAAACGCCACCCCATCCCATGATTGCACTCACCTGTCCTCGCCGCCGACTACTCCTGCCACGTCGGGTTCACTGGTACATTGCGCTCACCAGACAGCGTGGTCCCAGATTCATCCAGTCACAAGTAACCATGGCGACATGGTCTGCGCCACTGGTAGTCATTGCCTCTACGATCCTACCTAGCCTTGATGCTAAGGAATGACGTAATCAGCAAGCGTGGATTCAGGTCAATGAAGTCAGTGGTAACAATAGTAATATGTGACAACAACATAAACAACAATAACATACATTTAAAAACATGTACAAAATATGGTTAAAAACCATTCATGGACATACAATTTCCCTTACTATTACTTTTATCCCTTACTGGTATTGTATTATCAACAGGAATAGCAGATCACACGTCTTTACTCGTACCCATAACATTGGAGAATTATTGTGATCTAGTGTCTCTGTGTGCTGTCGATGTCAGCTACTAATATGGATGATTTGGATCCTAGTGTGGGGTTGAGATTTATTAACACGGGTGAATGCTTCAGCTATTCTGATACAGAAGCAGAAAGTATTTTGTATACGCCTACCTCACAGAAGAATTTGATCAATACCAGCAATGAATACCTTTATAAAGATTGGTACTTCCTGAAAAACAGGGAGACTGAATATTTGTACCATGCAATTACTTTATCAGAATACTATAAAGAAAAGCTCATAACACGAGGCTTTAGAGTGAGAAACTGACCCACAATAGGCAGAAAGAGTATACCATTCTGCAAAAAGTGGGTTGGTATACTTACTAAATGCTCTATGGACTTACTCCTAATAGTTATTGAGGAATCTACTAAAGAATTTAACACTACACTAGCCAAATTACGGACATTTGAGTTGACACACAGAGACACCCTTGCACAGTAGAACAGTATAAACAGGAACTTATAAAGTTCAAAAAAGACAAGAAGCATAAAGTTTACTGATTATGAGCGAAATCAAGTGTACATCTAGTTGAATCCACCTAAACCAGGACGTGAATATAGACAAAAAGTGCGACATCAGAAAACAAGAGGGGCACATACTGATTGTGATGCCTCAAGCAATTCCATGAGTGACACGGAGCCACAGCTGCCATCCACATCAGGAGCATCACACCCTTTAGGTGTATATAGCAGAGCAGTTTTCAAAACACCACCCGTAGGAGGAACAGACACAGAAAACAGCACGAGAGGCAGAAAAAGTGCTAGGAAAACAACACTTTAGGTGATTTGATATTCAATCTATCCGCTACCCCATTGACAACTAGTGAAAAAAGTATTCTTTCTAAAGGACTATAATTTATACCAACAGTAAAACATAACCCATTCCAATGGAAAATAGAGACCTACAAATTTGGTAGAACTCTACGATTAAAGGAGCACTATGGTAAGCTTGACAAATCACCAGGTTCCACCTTATTAAGTGATGTACCACCTCAACTGAAGAAGCTGTCTTCAAAATCTAAATTTGATCCAATAACCACAGTGCCTCAATTAAAGCCTTTATGAGGACGATGGAAGTGGAGGGTGAACAAGTGAAGGGTAAACATCACACCCATAATAATCTCACAAGAAAGGACCAGCGGATGCTTATAGATTTACAAAAGCGACGTGATATCCTCATCCATCATGATATCCTCATCCGTAAGGCGGATAAAGGTGGAGCAGTGGTAGTGATGGACCTTAGTTACAACATGGAGGAGTGCATACAACAACTGAGTCACAGTGCCACCTATGCAAAATTGCCAAAGGACCCTACAATGGAATATAAAAAATAACTTGATATTATATTAAATGTAGCAGAACTTAAAGGATGGATCTCTAATGATCTATGAAAAGCATTGACAGTAGACTTTCCGGTTGTACCATTATTTTTCTCAGTTTCTAAACTGCACAAGAACACCCAAGCGCCACCAGGGAGGCCCATAATATCAGCCCAAGGGTCGTAATACCAGACAGTGTCCATTTACCTTGACACTTTATTGAATCCTTGTATTCAAAAAACAAGACCATATCTTAAAGACTCCAGCGTATTATTACAGCATTTGGGTAACCTCGAGTTGGGTCAGAATGACACAGTTATGTGTAGTGCAGATGTGACTAGTCTGTACACATGCATCCCACATGATGCAGGTGTACGGGCAGTAATAGAATTGTTGACAGAGAATCCTGATTACAAAGGACTACCTATACAGTTTTTTGTTCAGCTTCTAACTTTGATACTGACCAGGAATTACTTTATGTTTAACGGCATGTACTACTTGCAACTGTGTGGGTGTGCAATGGGGTCCAATGTGGCCCCATCGTAAAGTGAATGCATTTATGTACAAATAGAGCATGACTTGTTTCACACCAGTCACCATTATGACTTAATGATCCTATATTTAAGGTTCATTGATGATCTATTAATCTTTTGGCGTGGTGACATTATGACACTACGTGAGATGTTGGAGACACAATAGCTCCAACAGTGTAGTGCAACTGACATATGACACTAGCACAGTACAGGTACACTTTTTGGATGATGACATTACGTTAACTGAAGGTATAATCCAGACAAATTTATTTGTCAAACCCACTGAAAGAAACACGCTGTTAAAATCTGACAGCTTCCATCCATTGCCTCTTAAACAAGGTCTGCCTTATTCCCAAAATGCTGAGGGTTAAGTGCATAACCAGTGATCCAGAAGGAACACAGGTGGCACTAGTAAAAAGTACCTTAAAATTTAGCTAGTGGGGATGTAAGTCAGATGTTTTGAAACAAGCGAAAGATAGAGTGGATTTACTATCCCAAGAGGATACCTTCCATTTTAGAGTAAAGCCTTGTACAGATACTAAGATTCCTTGGGTTACTAGATACACTGATAAAAGTGAATATCTCAAGAAAGGCATTAAAAAACTCTGGCCAATAGTTAATACTGATGGTTAATACTAATACTGATTCTCACACACAACCCGACCTGGGGGTCGCCATGGGGGTGGTGTTGGGATCCTTTTACCCTCAAGCTACACATTCCAACTTATACCTCCAGAACCATCCCTTACATTCTGTACATTTGAGGTCCATGCAATATGCCTCTACCGTCCTACTAATCTTCGAGTTGCTGTCATTTACCGTCCACCTGGCATTTCCTCCAAATTCCTCTACAACTTTGCTTCCTGGCTACCTCACCTCCTCTCTCCTGACATTCCCTCCATTATTCTAGGTGATTTAAACATCCCTATCGATAACCCTACAAAATCACCTGCCTCTAAACTCCTTAACCTCATCTCTTCACTCGGTCTCTCCCAGTGGACCACCTCACCCTCCATGTGAACAGGAGCTCACTGGATCTGGTTTTCACTCACCGCTGTGATATTTCTGATTTCTCCAATTCCCCTTTTCCCCTCTTTGACCACCACCTGCTCTCTTTCAACTTATCTATCTCTGCTTCCCCATCTCTCCCTCCTAAGTCTACCATCACTAAGCATAACATTGAGGCTATTGACGCCTCATCCCTATCCTCCCTGTTTGACTCACTTCTCTCTCCTCTTCTCTCTCTCACATGCCCTGAACAAGCCACAACCCTATACAATGCATCTCTTACTTCTGCCCTTGACTATTCACCCTCGCAGATCAACACCTCAACCCTGGCACAACAAATGCACCAGATATTTTCAAAAATGCTTATGTACTGCCAAGCGACAGTGGAGGAATTCACGCTCTAAAGCAGACTTCCTCCATTTCAAATGTATGCTCTCATCCTTCAGTACTGCCCTTTCCCTCGCTAAGCAATCATACTTCAAAATCCTCATCTCTACTCAGTCTTCCAACCCCGGTGCCTCTTTGCCACTGTTAACTCCCTCCTCTGCAAACCACAACCTCCTCTCCCTTCCTCATTGTCGGTGCTTGACTTTGCCACTTATTTCACATCCAAGATTGACTCCATACGTCAGTACATCACATCCCACCAGACCAGCAACCAGCCACCACCTTTCCCTTGCCACCCCTCCCCTTCCCTCTTACCAACTCTGACATCTTTCTCCCATGTATCTGGTGAGGAAGTCATGGCCCTCATCTGTTCCTCCCCCCAAAAACCTCCCCACTTGACCCTATCCCCTCCCACCTCCTCCGCTACCTCTCTCCTTCTACCTGTTCCAATCTTGCTCACCTTCTCAATCTCTCCCTCTCATCAGGCACTGTGCCCTCTGCTTTTAAGCATGCTCTTGTCTCCCCTATTCTTAAAAAACCTACCCTTGATCCAAACACTCTCTCCAACTATCGACCCATCTCTCTCCTCCCTTTTGCCTCCAAACTTCTTGAGCATATTGTCTATAATCGCCTCACTGCATTTCTATCCTCTCACTCACTGCTTGACCCATTCCAGTCTGGTTTCCATTCTCTCCACTCCACTGAAACTGCCCTCACAAAAATATGAAATGACCTCCATGCAGCCAAAGCTAAGGGCCACTACTCTCTGCTTATTCTTCTTGACCTCTCTGCTGCTTTTGACACTGTGGATCACCCTCTCCTTCTTCAAATCCTTCACTCTCTTGGTCTGCGTAATAATGCCCTCTCCTGGCTGTCCTCCTACCTCTCTGATTGTTCCTTCTCTGTCTCCACTCATGATGCTACCCCCCCCCCCCCACTTCCACTAACTGTTGGTGTTCCCCAAGGCTCTGTTCTTGGTCCTCTCCTTTCCTCACTCTATACGTCCTCTTTAGGTGAACTCATTAGTTCTTTTAACTTCCAATACCACCTCTATGCTGATGACACTCAAATCTACCTTTCCTCCCCTGACCTCTCCCCCGGTCTCCTCACTCGTACCTCTAACTGTCTTTCTTCTATCTCTTCCTGGATGTCCCAGCGCTTTCTTAAACTCAACATGTCTAAGACTGAGCTGATCATCTTCCCACCCTCCCACACAGCCTCACCTCCCACAATCTCATTATCCATTGATGGCACAACTATCTCCTCTAGCCCCCAGGTATGCTGTCTTGGCGTAATCCTTGACTCCTCCCTCTCATTCAAACCACACATTCAGCACCTCTCACAAACCTGTCATTTTCATCTCAAAAACATTTCCAGAATCAGACCTTTTCTCACCCAGGATGCCACTAAGATCATTATTCACTCACTGATTATTTCCAGACTGGACTACTGTAATCTCCTCCTAACTGGCCTCCCTGACAATTACCTTGCTCCACTCCAATCTATCCTCAATGCTGCTGCCCGGCTCATCTTCCTCACCAAATGCACTACGTCCACCTCCCCTCTCCTACAAGCCCTTCACTGGCTTTCCTTCCCTTTCAGAATCCAATTCAAACTTCTCACACTCACTTACAAAGCCCTCACCCACTCCTCTCCCATATACATCTCTGACCTTATCTCCCTTTACTCTCCCACCCATCTTCTTCGCTCTGCTAATGCACGCCGACTCTCCTGTCTTCTGATTACTACCTCCCACTCCTATCTCCAAGATTTTTCATGTGCTGCTCTATTTCTCTGGAATTCTTTACCTCTCCCCCTCAGACTCTCCACCTCTCTACAAAACTTCAAACGGGCTGATAAGACCCACTTCTTTACCAAACCCAGCCAAATCTCATCCTAACCCTTTGTTCCATGCTCTCTATGGACCCCATCTGTGTCACCCCTGTCTGTCCACCCTTCCCCTTAGAATGTAAGCTCTCATGAGTATGGCCCTCTTCCCTCATGTGCTTATCCTTTTCTTACTTTAATAATCCTCAACTGCCCAAATCCCGCAGTTTTGTGGCCACCTTGGAACTTATCTCTGTCGTTTACTAGTGTAGTTATGCTTATTTACCCTGTACTTGTACTATATTGTCTTCAACTGTAAGTCACTGTCTTCCTGTTTTAATTATGTGTATATGTACTCTGTAATTGGGCACTGCGGAACCCTTGTGGCGCCATATAAATAAAGGATAATAATAATAATAGGGAATTGCCCACACTCAAAGATGTACAGTTGATGACTGCCTAAACGAGGGGGCATTACTTAAAAGATAGGCTGGTCAAAGTCAATGTCACAGGCTTGACAGCTGACCCTAAACCTGAACTATTTTCTCCAGAAAAAATGGGTGCTATCATTGAATTGGCTGCACTACGTGCCATTCTATGCTAACGGGTGACCACATTAGACACCCCTACACAGGGGTCAAATTTCCTATCAAACATGCATTGACCTGCACTTCCAGATACGTTATTTACACTCTGTCTTGCCCATGTGGGTTACTCTACATGACAAGACAGAGTGCCAGTTCAGGGAACGAATGGCCAATCATCACACAGCGATTAGGACCGCTTTAACTAACAGACACAGTAATCAGCCGGTTGCGAGGCATTGTGCCACGGTTGTTCACAGTGTTGCCAGTATACGTTGTAAAATTATAAACCATGTGCCACCTTTCAGAAAGGGTGGCATTAGGGGTAAAAGCCTGCTACAATTGGAAAGCAGCTGGATATACTAGTTAGTTACATTGGCCCCAAGGGGATTGAATGAGACTCTAGGCTTGCATTGCGTCTTATAGTCTATGAATTACCAGTACTGATTATGTAGTAAGCACTAGTAAAGTCGTGTGATCTGCTATTCCTGTTGATAATACAGTACCAGTAAGGTATAAAAGTAATAGTAAGGGAAACTATATGTCCGTGAATGTTTTTTAACCATATTTTGTACATGTTTTTAAACGTATGTTTTTGTTGTTTGTGTTGTCATGGATTACTATGATTACCACTGACTGCATTGACCTGAGACCACGCTTGCTGATTACGTCATCCCGCAGCATCCAAGTATATAAAAGTATATATATATATATATATATACACACATACATACATACATACATACATACATACACATTGGCATACTAATATATTTTTGCTTTCTTAATTATAGAAATTAAAACATGAATTTAACATACTTCGACAATTACCAAAACAAATTGTTTACTTGCAAGTATACAGTTACCATCCTATAAATACTTTCCTCTGTCTTCACCATGTCTCCTTCCTCCTGCACTTAGCTTCTTCTCTGCATCTTCCTCTGTCCTTCTGATCTCTGATCTACTTCTGACTGAACTCATCTACATTTATACCTAACTTAACCATTTCAAACTGGCATATTCCTATTGTTTCCCTTGTAACGGATAATTGCCAGATTCCAAAGTGTCGTAAAACATGTCCAATTGTTCTGCCCCAAAGGTGGCAAGCAGGGAATGTATTTTGGGGTCATAAAATCAAGTCACTAAAATGTCTTTATGGAATGCACACCCTGTTTGCAACAAATTAACATCTATTCATGACCTTTTCATAGCAAAAAAACTTAATATGCTACCTATAACAGAAACATGGATCACACAATCAGACACTGCCTCCCCTACAGCACTGTCACATGGTGGCCTCCACTTCACACACACCCCCAGGCCTGGTAACCATAAAGGAGGTGGGATTGGAATATCACTGTCCAAATCTTACACACACATCATTTTACCACCTGTTCCCTCACTCGCATTTTTATCATTTGAAGTAAACTCTATTAGGATTTTCACTGCTTTCTCTCTGCGTGTTGCAGCTATCTATCGCCCACCTGGGCAACCCAAAAAGTTTCTGGAAGACTTTTCTGCTTGGCTCCCTCACTTTCTATCCTCTGACATCTCCACCATCATTATGGGTGATTTCAATATCTCTATTGACAGTCCACAATCTCCCCATGCCTCTACACTACTCTCTTTAACCTCTTCTCTTGGCCTCTCCCAATGGACTGACTCCCCTACTCATCAGGAGGGCCACTGTCTTGATCTTGTATTCACCAGACTATGCTCTGTTTCTGAACTCACTAACACAACTTTCCCTCTCTCAATCACAACCTTATCACCTGCATGTTCTCCTCCATTACTTCAAACTCAATGTCCCTGAAGTCTACCAAGCCTCCTCTAACCCAGCAGAAATATTAACGCTATTAATTTTCAAAAATGATCTACCTCACTGCAACCACTGCTCTCACCAATTTCTACATTCCCCTTGATGAAGTGACTCCAGCTACCCATCACACTCCACGTAGACTTAAATGTCAACCGTGGCACTCTAAATACACTAGACACCTATGATATGCCGGACAGTCCCTCTGTATCACTGGGATGGCACACCAGTGAGTCTGGAAATGCTGCGGTGTCATTGCAGTAGTGGCCCTTTAAGATCATCCAGGTAGTCAGGTAGTGCTGGAGATGGATATTGCACTTAAGCTATAACCAGCAGGAGATTCTGGAGCTCACAACAGGCTGAGAGACAACAAAGCACTGACAGCTTGCCAGTGCTGGGATTTGGAATTCATACCTTTGGCTGGCTGCTGATTGGCAGAGAGTATCACCTGATGAGGAAGTAGCTCCAGATTGGACTTTGAGTGAACAGCTGACCAGGAACTGTCATGGTGACATCCATAGCTGGTTTTTGAGGGAAATCTGGTGTAGTCTGGTTTGCAGAGATGTGATGTGGTCACTGGACTTGTGGATGCTGGCACGGAAGCATAGCACAGCATGAAGAGACTTGCTGAATTCATCATTCACACAGAAGGCCAATCAACACAAATGCAGCTCATTAGCAACTTTTACCTTCCAGACAAAGAACTCAGTACTCAGGGAACACATAGTACTGGAGAGCTGTTTAACCCAGTGAGCAGAAAACATGCAGGATATAGGACAGATGGCATTGGTAAGTCACCAAATTACATGATTTTAGTCAGAATTGTGACATTGGTATTTGATTATTTTAAGTGTAAATATATTTGTTTGCCTCGGGTGTTAGCATCAATGATTGAGACTCCTTGGTAATAGCTCAAATGGTCTTATGTTGTCACTGTCTCTGGCCTGCAGTATAACTGGACAAAAGGCCAGCTAGTTTATAAAGGTACTATGTTGCAAATCTTGATTCTGATCTAAATCTACAGTTATGCAATCCAGCGCCCATTTGATTGTAAACAAATTCTTTGTTATACTGTGACCACTCTAGCCTCATTTATGGCTGGAGCAGTATAAACCTGTTCCCTACACAATGTCTTAAAGTAAACACAAATACACATCTATATGCACACATATAAAAAATATATTTCCTATATCATCTAAACCTTTACCTCATACATTCAACCTATTAAATATATTTACTATAAAATATTTACATTATACTATGGTTAAAATCACCTTTTATCATTAGTGCTTATTTTGATTGAGACAATATTTTTTTAAATTAATCTCAATATCCCCAAATTATATTTTATGTGAACGGTTACCTATCTGGCAACACATGCAATATCCACCACCAACACCCTAATCATCAAATTCTTCATTAATGATTGGAGGTAGTCCTCCAAAAAAATGGTTTGTGGGGGCTCAATAAAATTAATCACTTCAGCCACAAAAGTGGCAGTCCCTTTCACTAAAATGTCTGGTTTGTTACACTATTTCTTCTCATAATGGTCTGTATTTTTAGGGGGTATCAGGGTATTTTTTTTTGCAAATAAATTTTTATTGGTAATTGTTCTAATACATAAAACATTTGCAACACAACAATTATAAACCTTAATGGATATCCTTGATATATAAATGTACTGTATTACACTTTCACTAGCAAATGCTATGGCGTGTAATGTGATATCCAGGATCTCACCTCCCCCCCCCCCCCCCCTCCTTTCCTTCCTCTACCTTCTGTACATCTTTATATTGTTTGTTTATGTTTTTGTTCTATTTTAATAATTGTGATTTATATAGTCAGATATTGAGATAGTCGGAGCATTGATTCCGATGCTTGTCATCAAAGCTTACTTTTGTCTTTGGATGAAACCTGTTTATATACGGCCATTATTATTGGATGCTTCTTATTACATATCTGTATATCTGACACCCAAAGCTGTTTCATTATAATATCTGACTTTGTACTGTCTGATTTCTTTATTTGTGCTGAAAAAATTTGAATAAAAATTATATAAAAAAAAAACATTTGCAACACATTTTTAAACATATAACTGCTGTTTTGCTGTTTAGTTTAGCCATTGAGCTTTAGGCCAATATTTGTAAAGCATATTGTGAGCTGTGAGGTTGTCAAAATTAAATGGAAATGACTGGAAAATAATGTTGTTGATGTTACTAATACTGTAGGAACAAAACAGGCCCAAATTACATGATTTTAAGTGTTTTTAGCATTTAAAAAAAACAGACCCAAATTGAAAACACGTGAGGGTGTTTTTGCAAAACAAGAACAAAATAAAAAGGATCTATATCCAAAACCAAAACTAAAACTTGCTCTGATTGCAGCCTTAAGCGGATTGGTAGCTTAGTTTGTGAGGCCCAAAGAAACAAGGCACTTCAGACACAAAAGTAGCAGTTCCTGTTGCTGAAGTGCTTGGTTTGTTAAACTGTTCATGTCCTTTTTTACATACAGTACTTCATTTTCGGTATGTGGGAGGGCCGAAGGACAATTCCATCCTACACCACTTTTCTTTTCATTATGGGATTTATTTCTTGTGGATATTAGTGCTGGACTTCTGTCTCTCATAAATTGAAAGCTCATGCTTTGTTCTTATCATGCTTAATTGTTTGTGCTTTACTGGGAGTGTATAACAAATTGAATATAAAGAATAGTCATTGTATAACACTATTGTTTGATGGGGCATTGTTGATGGTCTTTTTTGCATAGACAAACATTTTTACTAGATATTGATCTAATTCATCTAATACATGACTATTCATGACTATTTTGGACATTTTTATTCTATGAGAAATAAAGAGGTGCCTCACAAAGCAAAAACAGAATTATGGGGCATATTTAGTATTATTCAGTAATATGCACAAGAGAAATTGTTCACAACAGTCAACACAAATGCTTGCAGGATGGTACAGTAGATCATGAATAAGCCAAAAATCTCTCTGCTTATGGACTAGATTTAGGAGGAAAAAAAGATGGTATTATACCTCATAAATCAGACTCCATGGGGCACATCATTAATGTAATACAGGGGTGTGTGTCTCAATTAAGGCTAGGGGGAGTATTGTCAGCAGGACAACCTCTTTTTATTTAATAGTGTGTAAGATAGGCTGATTTAGTGTTGTAGCTCTGCAGTGCATTATTCTTTTTTTGCTTCCCTTTCAATCCTTGTCATAAATTCTTGGCTAGTAACATTCTATTCTTTTATGGACCTTTTTCAGTTTCTGCAAAACAGACCAATGAGTCAAATATAATTTTCTTAATTAATAAAACAATTTCAATCAATCCTTTACCTGTCTGCCACTAAATACTAGAGATGAGCGGGTTCGGTTTCTCTGAATCCGAACCCGCCAGAACTTCATGTTTTTTTTCACGGGTCCGAGCGACTCGGATCTTCCCGCCTTGCTCGGTTAACCCGAGCGCGCCCGAACGTCATCATGACGCTGTCGGATTCTCGCGAGGCTCGGATTCTATCGCGAGACTCGGATTCTATATAAGGAGCCGCGCGTCGCCGCCATTTTCACACGTGCATTGAGATTGATAGGGAGAGGACGTGGCTGGCGTCCTCTCCGTTTAGAATAGATTAGAGAGACACTTGATTTACTAATTTTGGGGAGCATTAGGAGTACTCAGTACAGTGCAGAGTTTTGCTGATAGTGACCACCAGTTTTATTTATAATCCGTTCTCTGCCTGAAAAAAGCGATACACAGCACACAGTGACTCAGTCACATACCATATCTGTGTGCACTGCTCAGGCTCAGGCCAGTGTGCTGCATCATCTATTATCTATATATAATATTATATATATCTGTCTGACTGCTCAGCTCACACAGCTTATAATTGTGGGGGAGACTGGGGAGCACTACTGCAGTGCCAGTTATAGGTTATAGCAGGAGCCAGGAGTACATAATATATTATATAGTGAGTGACCACCAGACACACAGTGCAGTTTATTTAATATATCCGTTCTCTGCCTGAAAAAAGCGATACACACAGTGACTCAGTCAGTCACATACCATATCTGTGTGCACTGCTCAGGCTCAGGCCAGTGTGCTGCATCATCTATATATATTATATATCTGTCTGACTGCTCAGCTCACACAGCTTATAATTGTGGGGGAGACTGGGGAGCACTACTGCAGTGCCAGTTATAGGTTATAGCAGGAGCCAGGAGTACATAATATTATATTAAAACAGTGCACACTTTTGCTGCAGGAGTGCCACTGCCAGTGTGACTAGTGACCAGTGACCTGACCACCAGTATATATAATATTAGTAGTATACTATCTCTTTATCAACCAGTCTATATTAGCAGCAGACACAGTACAGTGCGGTAGTTCACGGCTGTGGCTACCTCTGTGTCGGCACTCGGCAGCCCGTCCATAATTGTATATACCACCTAACCGTGGTTTTTTTTTCTTTCTTTATACATACATACTAGTTACGAGTATACTATCTCTTTATCAACCAGTCTATATTAGCAGCAGACACAGTACAGTGCGGTAGTTCACGGCTGTGGCTACCTCTGTGTCGGCACTCGGCAGCCCGTCCATAATTGTATATACCACCTAACCGTGGTTTTTTTTTCTTTCTTTATACATACATACTAGTTACGAGTATACTATCTCTTTATCAACCAGTCTATATATTAGCAGCAGACACAGTACAGTGCGGTAGTTCACGGCTGTGGCTACCTCTGTGTCGGCACTCGGCAGCCCGTCCATAATTGTATATACCACCTAACCGTGGTTTTTTTTTCTTTCTTTATACATACATACTAGTTACGAGTATACTATCTCTTTATCAACCAGTCTATATATTAGCAGCAGACACAGTACAGTGCGGTAGTTCACGGCTGTGGCTACCTCTGTGTCGGCACTCGGCAGCCCGTCCATAATTGTATATACCACCTAACCGTGGTTTTTTTTTCTTTCTTTATACATACATACTAGTTACGAGTATACTATCTCTTTATCAACCAGTCTATATATTAGCAGCAGACACAGTACAGTGCGGTAGTTCACGGCTGTGGCTACCTCTGTGTCGGCACTCGGCAGCCCGTCCATAATTGTATATACCACCTAACCGTGGTTTTTTTTTCTTTTTTTATACATACATACTAGTTACGAGTATACTATCTCTTTATCAACCAGTCTATATATTAGCAGCAGACACAGTACAGTGCGGTAGTTCACGGCTGTGGCTACCTCTGTGTCGGCACTCGGCAGCCCGTCCATAATTGTATACTAGTATCCAATCCATCCATCTCCATTGTTTACCTGAGGTGCCTTTTAGTTGTGCCTATTAAAATATGGAGAACAAAAATGTTGAGGTTCCAAAATTAGGGAAAGATCAAGATCCACTTCCACCTCGTGCTGAAGCTGCTGCCACTAGTCATGGCCGAGACGATGAAATGCCAGCAACGTCGTTTGCCAAGGCCGATGCCCAATGGCATAGTACAGAGCATGTCAAAACCAAAACACCAAATATCAGTAAAAAAAGGACTCCAAAACCTAAAATAAAATTGTCGGAGGAGAAGCGTAAACTTGCCAATATGCCATTTACCACACGGAGTGGCAAGGAACGGCTGAGGCCCTGGCCTATGTTCATGGCTAGTGGTTCAGCTTCACATGAGGATGGAAGCACTCAGCCTCTCGCTAGAAAACTGAAAAGACTCAAGCTGGCAAAAGCACCGCAAAGAACTGTGCGTTCTTTGAAATCCCAAATCCACAAGGAGAGTCCAATTGTGTCGGTTGCGATGCCTGACCTTCCCAACACTGGACGTGAAGAGCATGCGCCTTCCACCATTTGCACGCCCCCTGCAAGTGCTGGAAGGAGCACCCGCAGTCCAGTTCCTGATAGTCAGATTGAAGATGTCAGTGTTGAAGTACACCAGGATGAGGAGGATATGGGTGTTGCTGGCGCTGGGGAGGAAATTGACCAGGAGGATTCTGATGGTGAGGTGGTTTGTTTAAGTCAGGCACCCGGGGAGACACCTGTTGTCCGTGGGAGGAATATGGCCGTTGACATGCCAGGTGAAAATACCAAAAAAATCAGCTCTTCGGTGTGGAGGTATTTCACCAGAAATGCGGACAACAGGTGTCAAGCCGTGTGTTCCCTTTGTCAAGCTGTAATAAGTAGGGGTAAGGACGTTAACCACCTCGGAACATCCTCCCTTATACGTCACCTGCAGCGCATTCATAATAAGTCAGTGACAAGTTCAAAAACTTTGGGTGACAGCGGAAGCAGTCCACTGACCAGTAAATCCCTTCCTCTTGTAACCAAGCTCACGCAAACCACCCCACCAACTCCCTCAGTGTCAATTTCCTCCTTCCCCAGGAATGCAATAGTCCTGCAGGCCATGTCACTGGCAATTCTGACGAGTCCTCTCCTGCCTGGGATTCCTCCGATGCATCCTTGCGTGTAACGCCTACTGCTGCTGGCGCTGCTGTTGTTGCCGCTGGGAGTCGATGGTCATCCCAGAGGGGAAGTCGTAAGCCCACTTGTACTACTTCCAGTAAGCAATTGACTGTTCAACAGTCCTTTGCGAGGAAGATGAAATATCACAGCAGTCATCCTACTGCAAAGCGGATAACTGAGTCCTTGACAACTATGTTGGTGTTAGACGTGCGTCCGGTATCCGCCGTTAGTTCACAGGGAACTAGACAATTTATTGAGGCAGTGTGCCCCCGTTACCAAATACCATCTAGGTTCCACTTCTCTAGGCAGGCGATACCGAGAATGTACACGGACGTCAGAAAAAGACTCACCAGTGTCCTAAAAAATGCAGTTGTACCCAATGTCCACTTAACCACGGACATGTGGACAAGTGGAGCAGGGCAGGGTCAGGACTATATGACTGTGACAGCCCACTGGGTAGATGTATGGACTCCCGCCGCAAGAACAGCAGCGGCGGCACCAGTAGCAGCATCTCGCAAACGCCAACTCTTTCCTAGGCAGGCTACGCTTTGTATCACCGCTTTCCAGAATACGCACACAGCTGAAAACCTCTTACGGCAACTGAGGAAGATCATCGCGGAATGGCTTACCCCAATTGGACTCTCCTGTGGATTTGTGGCATCGGACAATGCCAGCAATATTGTGTGTGCATTAAATATGGGCAAATTCCAGCACGTCCCATGTTTTGCACATACCTTGAATTTGGTGGTGCAGAATTTTTTAAATAACGACAGGGGCGTGCAAGAGATGCTGTCGGTGGCCAGAAAAATTGCGGGACACTTTCGGCGTACAGGCACCACGTACAGAAGACTGGAGCACCACCAAAAACTACTGAACCTGCCCTGCCATCATCTGAAGCAAGAAGTGGTAACGAGGTGGAATTCAACCCTCTATATGCTTCAGAGGTTGGAGGAGCAGCAAAAGGCCATTCAAGCCTATACAATTGAGCACGATATAGTAGGTGGAATGCCCCTGTCTCAAGTGCAGTGGAGAATGATTTCAACGTTGTGCAAGGTTCTGATGCCCTTTGAACTTGCCACACGTGAAGTCAGTTCAGACACTGCCAGCCTGAGTCAGGTCATTCCCCTCATCAGGCTTTTGCAGAAGAAGCTGGAGGCATTGAAGAAGGAGCTAAAAGGGAGCGATTCCGCTAGGCATGTGGGACTTGTGGATGCAGCCCTTAATTCGCTTAACAAGGATTCACGGGTGGTCAATCTGTTGAAATCAGAGCACTACATTTTGGCCACCGTGCTCGATCCTAGATTTAAAGCCTACCTTGGATCTCTCTTTCCGGCAGACACAGGTCTGCTGGGGTTGAAAGACCTGCTGGTGACAAAATTGTCAAGTCAAGCGGAACGCGACCTGTCAACATCTCCTCCTTCACATTCTCCCGCAACTGGGGGTGCGAGGAAAAGGCTCAGAATTCCGAGCCCACCCGCTGGCGGTGATGCAGGGCAGTCTGGAGCGACTGCTGATGCTGACATCTGGTCCGGACTGAAGGACCTGACAACGATTACGGACATGTCGTCTACTGTCACTGCATATGATTCTCTCAACATTGATAGAATGGTGGAGGATTATATGAGTGACCGCATCCAAGTAGGCACGTCACACAGTCCGTACTTATACTGGCAGGAAAAAGAGGCAATTTGGAGGCCCTTGCACAAACTGGCTTTATTCTACCTAAGTTGCCCTCCCACAAGTGTGTACTCCGAAAGAGTGTTTAGTGCCGCCGCTCACCTTGTCAGCAATCGGCGTACGAGGTTACATCCAGAAAATGTGGAGAAGATGATGTTCATTAAAATGAATTATAATCAATTCCTCCGCGGAGACATTGACCAGCAGCAATTGCCTCCACAAAGTACACAGGGAGCTGAGATAGTGGATTCCAGTGGGGACGAATTGATAATCTGTGAGGAGGGGGATGTACACGGTGATATATCGGAGGGTGAAGATGAGGTGGACATCTTGCCTCTGTAGAGCCAGTTTGTGCAAGGAGAGATTAATTGCTTCTTTTTTGGGGGGGGTCCAAACCAACCCGTCATATCAGTCACAGTCGTGTGGCAGACCCTGTCACTGAAATGATGGGTTGGTTAAAGTGTGCATGTCCTGTTTTGTTTATACAACATAAGGGTGGGTGGGAGGGCCCAAGGACAATTCCTTCTTGCACCTCTTTTTTCTTTTCTTTTTCTTTGCATCATGTGCTGATTGGGGAGGGTTTTTTGGAAGGGACATCCTGCGTGACACTGCAGTGCCACTCCTAGATGGGCCCGGTGTTTGTGTCGGCCACTAGGGTCGCTAATCTTACTCACACAGTCAGCTACCTCATTGCGCCTCTTTTTTTCTTTGCGTCATGTGCTGTTTGGGGAGGGTTTTTTGGAAGGGACATCCTGCGTGACACTGCAGTGCCACTCCTAGATGGGCCCGGTGTTTGTGTCGGCCACTAGGGTCGCTAATCTTACTCACACAGCTACCTCATTGCGCCTCTTTTTTTCTTTGCGTCATGTGCTGTTTGGGGAGGGTTTTTTGGAAGGGACATCCTGCGTGACACTGCAGTGCCACTCCTAGATGGGCCCGGTGTTTGTGTCGGCCACTAGGGTCGCTTATCTAACTCACACAGCGACCTCGGTGCAAATTTTAGGACTAAAAATAATATTGTGAGGTGTGAGGTATTCAGAATAGACTGAAAATGAGTGGAAATTATGGTTTTTGAGGTTAATAATACTTTGGGATCAAAATGACCCCCAAATTCTATGATTTAAGCTGTTTTTTAGTGTTTTTTGAAAAAAACACCCGAATCCAAAACACACCCGAATCCGACAAAAAAAATTCGGTGAGGTTTTGCCAAAACGCGTTCGAACCCAAAACACGGCCGCGGAACCGAACCCAAAACCAAAACACAAAACCCGAAAAATTTCAGGCGCTCATCTCTACTAAATACTCCACCTACATGTCCCTTGGGGTCTCTCTTGATTAACTTGTTCAGACCCATTGTCCTATTAATATGACTGTCAGGGTTCATGTGGAATTTCTCCTGTATGGACATACTCATAGGAACCTATGTTCAAGGTGCAACAGCAGGTTTATTTTATACAGGGTAAAGCAGTACTCAGGAGGCAAACAACAACAGGGATCACAGTCCAGTCACAATTGTGGTATAAGAATCAATGTCAAATTAAACTGGCATTCGAAGGTTATAGGCAGCAAAGTAAACAGGTGGCAAATACAGGAAATTATATAAAATAATGGTAGTGATATAGATCCGAATGGAAAGTTAATTGCTGGATGCTGTAAGTGATAGATGGTAGCTAGGTGAAGTCCAGATAACCCAAAATAAACTTGTATGAAAACAAAAGCACAAAGTCCCAAATAAATAGACTGTATGCATCAGAGCCGGCCCTAACTAATAGGATGCCCTAGGCAAGATTTTGGCTTGTGCCCCCTAGCACCACCGCTAGTTCCACCTCTGACACTGCACCCCTTTTCCAGATCCATCACCCCTCACCCATAGCAGTCCTCTTTTTGGTGTTCCTACCCGCTATATTTTAAATTAAACTGTGCGCACATTTACAATTGCACAAATAACCCCCCCCCACACACACACACAGCACTCACACAGCCACTAACACTGTGATCTCTGCCTCTGCTTGGATAAACATATGTCCTCATACATCTTTCCTCAATACGCCATGCAGCAGGAGATGCCTGTCATGAGTCAGCTGGCAGCTCTGCTAACATTGGGCACCTTTTTTGATGAAAATGTGTCTTATTTGCATTGCTATGTGACTAGGATGCACAAGAATCTTCTGCTGATAAAAATGATATGCGGCATGCCTATATTTTGTGTGCGACATAGGCTGTATCTGCATACGAAATGCTATGTTACAGTGATTTCCGGGACTACACTGTAACATAGCATTTCGGATGCAGATACAGCCGCAGTCACACACAGAATATAGGCATGCAACATATAATTTTAATCAGCAGAAGCTGCTTGCACCCCATGTCATACCAAATGCCCTAGGCATTTGCCTAGTTTGCCTATGCCTAGGGCCGGCTCTGTATGCATTTGTTAGCAGGATGCTGAAAGTGATTGCAAATGGTAATGTAAAGTCCCTGTAAACAGATATAGTTTTGCGAGGAAGTAATGAACAAAAGTCCAAAGTCCCAAATAGCAATTGTAATACACACTGGAGGTGCACTGGAGTGTTCCAGATAACTCACTTGAGGATCACGAAGAAAGCACATTGCAGAAAGCCAGAACCTAGAACCAGCAGGGGAGCAGAGTATACGTGCTAGAAGCATGAACCAGGATGCATACACTGAGGTATACTTGACATAGGGACTAATTCAGAGTTGATTGCAGCAGCAAATTTGTTAGCAGTTGGGCAAAACCATGGGGGTCATTCAGACAGTGATCGGGTCTGAACTGCGCATGCACCAGCGCCGCAGAGCACCTGGGCATACCAGACAGCTGACAGCTGTCTTAGACTAGCCATCGCCTCTGCCTGATTGACAGTCATTGGCGGTCGCTGGGTGGGAGGGGGTGGGTCGGCGGCATTTGGCCACTTTAGGGGGCACGGTCAGGGCAACGCAGGTAACCCAAGTAGCGATGAGTACAGTATCTCCCTGCCAGCGCGCAGGAGCTGCGCTGGTAGGGAGCTACTCCTGGAGTACAAAAGCATTGCCGCTGTGCGATGCTTTTGTACTTCTGCGGGGGGAAGGGGGGTAGGGCCTGACATGCGGGACAGACTAGCCCAGTGCTGGGAGTCCCCCCGCATGTCAGGAAAGCTGATCGTAGATGTGCACTGCAGGGGGGCAGATATAACTTGTGCAGAGAGAGTAATAGGCCCTACACACTGGCCGATTTTTTGAAAGATATGAACGATCTCGTTCATAAATGAACGAGAACTCGTTCATATCTTTCAGTGTGGAGACTCCAGCGATGAACGATGCGCGGCCCCGCGCTCGTTCATCGCTGGTCTCCCGTCGGCTGTGCATGCAGGCCAATATGGACGATCTCGTCCATATTTGCCTGCACTTCAATGCAGCCGCGTGACGGGGGGAGTGAAGAAACTTCACTCCCCCCGTCACTGCCCCCCCGCCGCCGGGTCGCTCGTCGGCCGTACCTGCCGTCGGGCAGCTCGGCGGCGGGTCAGCCAGTGAGTAGGGCCCTTTAGATTTGGGTGGGGTGTGTTCAAACTGAAATCTAAATTGCAGTGTAAAAATAAAGCAGCCAGTATTTACCCTGCACAGAAACAAAATGACCCACCCAAATCTAACTCTGCAAATTTTATATTTGCCACACCTGCAGTGCACATGGTTTTGCCCAACTGCTAACAAATTTGCTGCTGCGATCAACTCTGAATTACCCCCATAATGAACTGACAACAGGGAGCTTGTGTGGCTTATCTATATAGGGAGTTCAGGTGCTGCTCACAGCTGTGGTAACAGCTAATTACCAAGCTACAGATACACAGAGCAGAGTGCTGAGCGCAATAGCAGAGAACGACACCCCAGGCATGGAAGAGAAACTGCATGGATCATGACAATGACATACATTTCCCCTTTAGAATATAAGCTCTCACGAGCAGGGCCCTCAACCCTCATGTGCTTATTATTCTCTTACTTAAACCATCTTCGACAACACCAAATCCTGTTGTTTTCTGCCACCCTGATACTTATGTCAGTGTCATCTTCTGCTGTAGCTATGTTTATAAACCCTGTACTTGTCCAATATTGTCTTCAACTGTAAGTCACTATTTTCCAGTTTTATTTAGTTTATGTGCTCTGTAATTGGTTGCTGCAGATCCCTTGTGGCACCATATAAATAAAGAATGACAATAATAAAAGTTTGTGCACAACAAAATACTATTCATACATATTTGTATACATATAGACTAGGGATGAGCGTTTTCAGATCCCTGAGAACCGAAGCCATCCGAACTTGGGGATCCGAGCCTGGATCCGAGTGAGGCTTGGCTTTGAGTGCTTAACTCGGATCCAAAAACGAGTAAAAACATCATCATCCTGCTGTCGGATCTTGCGTGTTTTGTATTCTATATATAGTCCTTATGATTGGCACCATCTTCACTCTGGACTTGGAGAGTTCACAGTTAGGACGTGTTCCTTCTGTGCTGTGTGTTGTTAGGGAAGGAGTAAGCAGGGAGAGAGCAAAGTGGGGCAGGAGAGAGCAAAGGGGGGCAGGAGAAAGCAGAGGGGTTGTTGTGTTAGGGCTCTGCATAGTAGCATACTGTGGCTATTATGTATAGGGCCAGGTGTTCACTGTCTGTAAGGGACTGTGTACTGCTGTGTGTGATCCAAAGCAAAAAATATATTTCTATTGGTGCGTCACTCTGACTACTAGTATTGCGACTGCAGTACACTACTGCTATATATCCTGTGTGTGTGATCCAGAGCAAAAAAATATATTTCTATTGGTGTATCACTCTGACTACTAGTACTGTGGCTGCAGTACACTACTGCTATAAATCTGTGTATGATCCAAAGCAAAAAATATATTTCTTTTGGTGCGTCACTCAGTGATGACTACCAGTACTGCCATACACTACTGCTGCTATATATCTGTGTGTGATCCAAAGCAAAAATTATATTTCTATTAGTGAGTCACTCAGTGATGACTACCAGTACTGCCATACACTACTGCTGCTATATATCTGTGTGTGAACCAAAGTAAAAAAAAAAATCTTTGGGTGTGTCACTCTGACTACTATTAAAGCGGCTGCCGTACACTATTGCTATATATCCTATGTGTGTGATTCAGAGAAAAAAATATATTTCTATTGGTGCATCACTCAGTGACGACTACCAGTACTGCCGTACAATACTGCTATATATCTGTGTGTGATCCAAAGCAAAAAATTTATTTCTATTATGTATTTGAAAGGGGTGCTCTGTCTGCTGTATCTGGAAGGGGTGATCTGTCAATCCATCCAGGGGCTCCACCCCAGTGTAAAATTAAAATAATAAAAGCTAAAAACAAAATGCCTAAAATTCTAATTATAGATTTATAAAAATAAATCTACTTTTTTTGTTTGTGCTGCACCCTAGTGTACTATACAATTTTTATTTTATTTTTAGAAGTACTTTGACACTGCTGGTCAGACAGCAGTATAATTTTTCCTACTCATAAATGCATTGTGCGAGGCTGTCGATGTAGTCAAGCGCAGTGTGTAATTGTTATATATATTTCAGATTCATTTGTGCGACACTGTAATCGCCGGTGTGTAATATAAAAAATACTTCTACATATTTTTGACTCATTTGTGTGACACTGTAATCGTAGTCTATGATATAAAAAATAATATATATATTTTGATTTAAATTAATATTTTGTGCTGTGTCATCCCAGTATACATCCAGGGACTGCAGAAGCTCCATCCATCCAGCACTAGGGGTGTTCTGTCAGTCCACCCAAAATAAACGACACATTTTTTTATACTTTGTGCTGTATTCTCCCAGAATACATCCAGGCGTGCTCCGTCCATTTCAGGGTCTGGTGTCTGTAGCTCATATTCTTATTATAACTTATTGTCCTATTTTCATAACTATTCTTATCACCACATTGTAATTAATTCAAATTAATATTATTAATAATTATTATTATAAATTAGATAAATTTAAATTCAATGAATATATATGGACTGACACCCCCACTCATCAGGAGGGCCACTGCTTGATCTTGTATTCACCAGACTATGCTCTGTGTCTGAACTCACTAACACTCCTTTCCCTGTCTCAGATCACAACTTTATCATCCGCATAATCTCCTCCATTACTTCAAACGCAATGTCCCTGAAATCTACCAAGCCTCCTCTAACCCACAGAAATATTCACGGTATTAATCTTCAACAAATATCTACCTCTCTGCAACCACTGCTCTCACCAAATTCTACATTCAACTCTCCTGAGACTGCTGTGTCACACCTTAACGAGAAACCTAGAAACATCACTTGATGAAGTGGCTCCGGCTACCCATTACACTTCACGTAGACTTAGAGGTCAACCGTGGCACTCTAAATACACAAGACACCTACGAAAACTCTCACGTAAAGTAGAACGCCAGTGGCGTAAATCTCATAGTTAAACTGACTTTCTCACATACAGTATAAGACCGTGTACCACTCTTATCGAAATGCTCTGGACACTGCCAAGCAAACATACTATATTTCCAATCTCTCATCTCTGCTCAAGCCTTTGACCCCAAGTGACTTTTTAATACATTTAAATCACTTCTTATCCCTACTCACCCAACCCACTAGCCACTATCAGTGTGCAAGATCTTGCATCCTATTTAAGGGACAAGATTGATAAGATTCAAAATGAAATGTTATGCTTTTCTACAGCAAGTGACCTGCTCAATTCCCTTCCTGAACCCTCTAACACCTTCTCTTCATTTGATCCCACAAATGAAGATGAAGTATGTGCACTCTTCTTATCTGCCTACTCTACTACCTCTACTCTTGATTCTATCCCTCACAAATTAGTAAAGCTCTCATCTGCTGTGCTCATCCCAACCTTAACTAAAATCTGTAATCTCTCTCTGTCTACCGGTATATTTCCTTCTCTGTACAAGCATGCAGTGACTACTCCCTTTCTGAAAAAAAAAATTCTGACCCTAACTCTCTCAAACTACTGTCCTATCTCTCAGCTCCCATGCCCCTCCAAGATACTTGAGAGACTTGCCTGCACTCACCTAACACACTTTCTTAACTCACACAGCTTACTGGACCCACTTCAGTCAGAATTTCATGCACACCACTCCAGAGAGACAGCACTGACTAAGGTAGTGAATGATATGGCCACTGTTAAATTTAAAGGCCATTACTCACTACTTATTCTCCTTGATCTCTCTGCTGCTTTTGACACTGTTGACAACTCTCTGCTCATACAAACACTACAATCCCTAGGTCTTCAGGACACAGCCCTTTCTTGGTTCTCATCCTGCCTATCTAATTGCTCTTTCAGTGTCTGTTTCTCTGATTCCACCTCCTTTTTGCTGCCTCTCTCAGTTGGAGTACCGAATGCTCAGTGTTAGGTCTTCTGCTTTTCTCTATCTATACCAAATCTCTTGGCAAAATAATCAGTGCTTTTGGATTTCAGTATCATCTGTATGCAGATGATACTCAAAACTACCTATCATCCCCAGATTTTTCACCATCTGTATTGGGCCGTGTCACTGAATGACTTTCTGCCATTTCATCTTAGATGACATCTCGCCACCTCAAACTTAATATTTCCAAAACATAATTAATTATATTTCCACCGTAGTAGTATTTATTAATTTATTTATTACCAGTTATATATATTGAGCACAAATATTCTGCAGCACTTTACAGAGAATATTTGGCCAATCACATCAGTACCTGCCCCAGTGGAGCTTACAATCTATATTCTCACACACACATTCACTCTAGGGTTAATTTTGATTGGATCCAATTAACCTACCAGTAAATGTTTGGATTGTGGGAGTAAACCAGAGTACACGGAGGAAACCAATGCAAGTATGGGGAGAAGTACAAACGCCACACAGTTAGTGCCATGGTGGGAATCAAACCCATGACCTCAGTGCTGTGAGGCAGTAATGCTAACCATTACACCATCCGTAGTTACCAACTTGAAATCTCTTACTGTTGATAACTCAGCAATCATCCCTATCCCACAAGCTCGCTGCCTAGGTGTCATTCTTGACTCTGAACTGCCCTTTGTTCCCCACATTCAATCTGTCTCTAAATCATGTTACATACATCTAAGAAACATATCCAAAACACAACCATATCTTACACAAGACATAGCAAAAACTCTGAACCATGCTCTCATTATCCCCCACATTGATTATTGTAATAGTCTCCTGACTGGTCTTCCCAAACATAGGCTCTCACCACTACAATCCATTTTAAATGCAGATGTTCATCATCTGCAGATCTGCTCTGTCAGTCCCTCCATTGGTTACCGGTATTCTACTGTATTAAATATAAAAAACCTTTAATTACATACAAGGCTAATAACCAAACTGCTCCAACATACATCTCTTCACTCAGCTCAAGATATCTTCCTAACTGACCTCTTCACTCTGCACAAGATCTGCATGTCTCATATACACGTATTACTTGTTCCAACTCAAAGTTACAGGACTTTTTGTGGGCTTCACCCACTCTGTGGAATGCCCTCCCATGCACAATAAGACTCACCTCTAGTCTCCAAACCTTTAAACATTCCCTGAAGACTCACCTCTTCAGACAAGCCTATCAAATTCCAGACCCACTCGCATAACCTTCAATGCTTCCCTATCTAATTACATCCTCTCTGTACAGTACACATAACTTCACATATTTTGTCTTTCTTTACTCTCACACCATTCTGACCCTTTGCCAACATTGCTGGGTGATCATATCATGCAATCCATTAAGAACCTAGCAATCTGGTGGACCATTATGCAATAGGTAGAATATATCCTTGTGTATCAATGCCTATTTCCCTATAGATTGTAATCTTGCGAGCAGGGCCTTTCTACCTCTATGCCTGCCTGTTTTTACCCAGTTTTGTTCTATTACTGTTGTTCTAATTGTAAAGCGCAATGGAATATGCAGTGCTATATAAGAAACTGTTAATAAATAAATAATAAATAAATAAATAAATAAACTCTCCATACTCATATCAAAGATATCTTTGAGGAAATAAAGATTTTGATTCTAAATAAATTAAATTAAATAAATTAAAATAAATTTAAATAATTTAAATAAATTAAATCTAAAATATTGTCTTCTTTGACTTAATCATCTTTTCATTTAATGAAATCTTAAGCCTTGCCTAATGCGTATTTTTTAAATACATTATTTTTTTATATTATGTCCTCCCAGTATATACATCCAAAGGCTGCTGCTGTTCCATCCAGCTAACTCGGTGCAACTTTTTGGTCTATACTGGATAAAAACAATATTGTGAGCAGTAAGGTGTTCAGAATAGTCTGGAAATCAGAGAAAATTAATGTTAAGCTCAATAATACTGTAGGAACAAAAACACCCCCAAATTCTGTTATTTTAGCTATTTTGATGATCTTACCAAAAAAATCCAGAACCAAAACCAAAACCCGTAAGGGTGGTTTTGGCAAAACCAATCCAGATACAAAACACAAAGGAGATCCAGATCCAAAACCAAAACACGAAACCCAAAATATGGCCCGGTACACACTCCTAATATAGGGAATAATTCAGACTGGATCACTGCTGCCGCAGCGATTGCAGTCTGAGTTCCTTTGTGGAGTGCCCCAGGAGCCTAGCGAGGTGCTAAAAGCATCTCAGGGCTGTGATCGCCTCTGCCTGATTGACAGGCAGAGGCGGTCGCGGGGCGGGAGGTTGCGTTCCAATGGCATTAGAATGCCGTTGGTGGGTAGCGGTCTGGACAATGCAGGCATGTCTGTACCATTGTGGGGGCGGACCACAGCGGATGCATGCAACCCGTGGCATGGCAGGTAGCTACCTGCCAGCACGCAGGAGTTGTGCTGGCAGGGAGCTACTGGCCGGGTGCGAAAGCATTGCCGCTGTGCAATGCTTTTGCACCCTTGCGGGGGGGGGGGGGTAGGGCCTGACATGCGGGGTTGTCTAGCCCTATGCTGGGCGTTTCCCCTGCAGGTCAGAGAAACTGATAATAGATGTGCTAAATTTAGCACTACTACGATCAGATCTGAATTAGGCCCATATACACAAACGGGGTCATTCCGAGTTGATCATCTTCCCTGACATGCGGGGGGACGCCCAGCACAGGGCTAGTCCGCCCTGCATGTCAGTGTCGCCCCTTCCCCCCCTCACATATACAAAAGCATCGCACAGTGGCAATGCTTCTGTATTTCTGGAGTAACTTCTGGCCAGCACAGCTCCTGTGGCTGGCCACGAGTTGTTCTTCACTACCGCTGGCCTCAGTGGCTGCGTGAGACGTCACGCAGATGCCGCGGCCCACCCCCCAATGGTCCGCCCATGCCTGCGTTGGCCAGACCGCACCCCCTAAATGGCGGCTTCACACCGCCGTCCAGCCTCCTCCTGCCCAGCGACCGCTTCTGTCTCAGAGGCGATAGCTAGGCAATGACGGCACATGCGCAGTTCTGACCCGATCGCTGCGCTGTGACAAACTGCAGCTAGCGATTGGGTCGAAATGACCCCCAATGTTCTATACAAAGGAGACTTAAGAATTTTTGTACCTGCTGCCTGGTTTGTAAATATATTGGCATATTCATGTTTAAAATGGAAGAGTAAGTTTGTGGAGTGTAGAGAGTAAGTTTATAAATAAATATTGTGAATATATACAATTTTATATTAGGGGTTTTAATAGGTTAATGAAAACATTCTTTCTATGGGGTTGTGTAGTTTATTATACTGCTAAACTATCTGCCACTGCTGTGCTACAATGTTTCATAGATGTGTTATAGCCTTTTAAAGTAATGTGTATGTGCCACTGCTATTTTGCTTAGTTTAACCAGCCATCCTTTAGCTAATATTTGTGAACAATATTGTGAGCTGTTAGGTGGTGAAAATTGACTGGAAATACTGCAAATTAATGTTATTGATGTTAATAATATGGTAGAAACAAAATTAGGTCCAAATTACTTGATTTTAGATATTTTAATCACCTACAGTAAAAAAAGCAAACACATTTACCAACACACACAACAAAAAATCACACACATTGGCCCCCACAAGAAAAAAAAACAGCACACATGAATTGCCCCAGCTTCGTCCACAGAAGACTGATCTAACCTATCAATAGCAGAAGAGAGAGAGGAGTTATTTGTCCCTCCATTACCATTAGACATGTGTGGCACCTGCAATAACTGCGGCCTCAGTGTCTGTGGTCTGGCGTTTTGGACAGTGAAATAATCTGTGGTGCAGGTCTGGAAGGTGACAGGGTAAGAAAGTCTGCAAGGCAAAGGCATGGCTGACAGGGTAAAAGAAACTACAGGGCAGATGTCATGGGATCTGGGATACACTAAGGGGCAGATGTGGTGGGTGACAGGGTAGAGACTGTGGGGCAGATGTGAAGGTTGATAAGGGAGAATCTGTAGGTCAGGTCTGGTCACAGCACCCCAGACCCTTTAATGATCACCTCTCACAGCACCCCCCGGCCTCTTTAATGATCACCTCTCACTTTCTACAGCCACTTTTAATGATCACCTTTCATAGCCCCACCACCCCCAACCCCATTTACTGATACTGTACCTCTCACAGCACCACTCCCCCAGCCCTTTTAATGATCACCTCTCAAAGCACCATCACCTCTCAGCCCCTTTAATGATCACCTTTCAAAGCACCACCCCCCAGCCTCCTTATTGATCACCTTTCAGAGCAACATCACTACCCCCTTCAGTGCAATCCCCCTCACATTCAAAAATCACCTCACACACACTGACCTGCCCTTTTCAATAATCCCCTCACAGCACTCTTTCCCAGACAGCAAATGTACTTTCTTTACTTAGATAATCTATGGGCGGCGACTGTCTCACCTGCAGTGGCATGGCCGTGTATCAGCATGTCCTGATGGGGCCTATTGTATGCATACAGGCTCAAGGGAGCAGAGCTAGCTGACTGCTTCCTCTGGTTGCATAAGTCAGCACATCCTCCCTCATGCATGCCTCCCATCCACAATTAGCGAACCATATATACAACCAGGCTGTGAGGGCAGCACTGTAATTTTACCAAACCACGGGGGAGGGGGCAGTGAGGTCCGCCTCTGCTGAAGGTGATTTTGGCAAAACATAATCCAAGGTTCGATTCTCAGAGAACCCCCCTCCCCCACAAACGTCACACTCCAAGCCCGGATCCGATTCCAGCTTGGGACTTCCCGCCAGACTCGGAAACCAGAACGAGGCAAAATGTCATCTTCCTGCTGTCACAATCTTGTGGGTTTTGGATTCCATATAAACAGCCATGCATTGCCGCCATTTTCACTCCGGACTTGGAGAGTGAGGGAGACAGACCTCTGTCTCTCTGTGTATGGTGGCATTGGGTGGGGTCAGTGTGTGCTCTGCAGGGGTGCTGTTCCTGTCACTGTTGTGTCCCTGTGCTGTTAGGGGTGCTGTCCTGGCTATCACTGATGTTTCATGTGCTATTAGGTGTGTTGCAGCTGTACATGGGTGTTGATGTCCTGGCTGTCACTGTGTTGTACAGAGTGCAGGGGCACTGTCCTCCTGTATGCTGTAAAAATTCAAGATGCTGTTGTTAAAATAAAATTACACTGGCCCTGTATGCTGTAACAATACAGGGGTGCTCTTGTTAAAATAAAAGTACACTGGCCCTGTATGCTGTAACAATAAAAGGGTGCTCTTGTTAAAATAAAATTACACTGGCCCTGTATGCTGTAACAATACAGGGGTGCTCTTGTTAAAATAAAAGTACACTGGCCCTGTATGCTGTAAAAATTCAGGGGTGCTTTTGTTAAAATAAAAGTGCACTGGTCCTGTATGCTGTAAAAATACAGGGGTGCTCTTGTTAAAATAAAAGTACACTGGTCCTGCATACTGTAAAAATACAGGGGTGCTCTTGTTAAAATACAGTACACTGGCCCTGTATGCTGTAATAATACAGTGGTGCTCTTGTTAAAATAAAAGTACACTGGTCCTGTATGCTTCTTTTTTCTTTTTTTATTACAAGACGATTTTCAACATGTACTTCTCAAAATTCATTATCTTCTTTTGTTACATCTATTCACAAATTCAACATTGCATAATTACAATTTATCACTATGTCACTGTTTATGATATGACATAATATAGTAGCACCACATATTTTCTACTTCTTATCCTTAAATCATCATCTGTCCTGACTTTATTAGCTCTTCTTGATACCAATTTGTCCGTGTTATCTTTGCTCTTATCACATCTTTCATTTGTGGATTTAGATTATAGATATATACCCGCCATATAGAAAAACAAATGTTTCACTCTTTTATTTGTAACATCTCTTTCCATTCCATTTTAAATAAGTGCTCAATCATAGTTTGTAACATTTTAATATCTATGGCGTCTTCTGCTACCCACTGTGCCAATATTGTTTTCTTGGCTGCTTATAATATTTTGGTTATCCACTACTTTTCTCCCATTGTCACATTCTCTCTAGTCTGATTAAATGTATAAATCCATATTGCCCTTTCAGGCGTTATATCTAGTGTTTTTCTTAATGTTGTATTCAAATAACCAAAGACCTTTTCCCAAAATTATTTCACTTCCCTATACTCCCACAAACAATGTATTAAATCTGCTCCTATTTTTTTACATTTAATGCAGTTGGAATTTGTAACCAATTCCATATTGTGTCTAATTTTTGGCGTTATATATGCATAGTGTAGTATCTTGAGATGCATCTCTGTATATGACGCTGATATGAGTTGTTTATTCATATTATTTGTTTGTTTGACCATTGTATCTATTTCCATATTTGGGAATGCCTCTCTACATTTCATCATCCCTGTTTTTTCATTTTCTAGGTTCAATATGCTACGAATCTGTCCATATAACCATGATGTAGAGGCTATCACCGCCGGGCAGTGGAGTAGCACGTCATCTAATCCCTTTCCATTATTAACTTCCCATATTGTACATGCACAAGAAGGGAAGTATGACTCTTGTTTGGGCGCACTCTTAATATGATATCTAAGTGTTGATAGATAGGTGATAAGCCTAACAATCCAGAAAGTAGTCTTTATTCCTGCTCTTTAGGATACATAGAGACTCAGCATGACCTATAGGACATATGTCTGAAAAAATGAAATGTTCAGATCTTAGTTATGCCTGGATAACCGCATATTGGAAGGTAGCTACATCTTAAGCTGCTTCCGTCTGCCAAAGATCTGTACAAACTGTGTTTGTATTGATGCACCCTTCGTTGGGTTGAGTGAGTGGGTGGGAAAGCCCACACACTATAGGAAATTCTGATAATCGACCACTGTCATGGGTAGATCGTGGCGAATGAGGATTCAAAGGTAATGAAGTAGAGTATAAGTGGTGATGCTGCTGTTGGTGTTCTTCTAACAGGGAAGGAAAACCTCCTACTCCACTGGGTATTCCCTAGAGGTCGCCCTTCTAGGTACTGACCCAGCCCACCTTCGTTTAGCTTCCAAGATCGGACGAGATTGGGCGTGATCGCAGGGGTATGGTCGTAGAAAGGTTTGACCCTGTGCCACCAATGAGAGTGCACCGAAAACGGAGGGATGGAGTCCTCTTCAGAAAAGAATTGAGGATAGGACTGGGTGGTAGCTGCGGTTAGATGGAGGTTGCAGCAATTGGATAGGTGTGAATCTGCTGTCCACGTTAGACTGAGGAGACGTGTCCCCCTGGGGGGCACGCTCCCCAGCATCACCACTTATACTCTACTTCATTACCTTTGAATCCTCATTCGCCACGATCTACCCATGACAGTGGTCGATTATCAGAATTTCCTATAGTGTGTGGGCTTTCCCACCCACTCACTCAACCCAGCGAAGGGTGCATCAATACAAACACAGTTTGTACAGATCTTTGGCAGACGGAAGCAGCTTAAGATGTAGCTACCTTCCAATATGCGGTTATCCAGGCATAACTAAGATCTGAACATTTCATTTTTTCAGACATATGTCCTATAGGTCATGCTGAGTCTCTATGTATCCTAAAGAGCAGGAATAAAGACTACTTTCTGGATTGTTAGGCTTATCACCTATCTATCAACACTTAGATATCATATTAAGAGTGTGCCCAAACAAGAGTCATACTTCCCTTCCTGTGCATGTACAATTGTTTCTTTTTTGACTCTGGGCGCACCGCCATACGGACAGATAGGAATTTCCACAAACATTGTCCATTTCTGGCCACTATTTGATTATTAATGTACTTTGAATCTAAGGTCGGTGCAGGATCAAAAACCCCTTCTCTTTTCGTACTAACTTCCCATATTCTCAGTGCCATTTCATTTATATAACTCTTTATTTGTAAATGAGTGAATTGTGATATTTCAATTAAAGGATATTTTTCTCTAATAACCTCAAGTGTGTATATTCTTCCACATCCCTTAACTAATATTTGATATATATATTTTAATCCCAGTTTACTCCATTTTGTGAATGTCATGTTAATACCTCCTTGTGTAAAACCTGGGTTGTATCTAGTGATGAGCTGGTTCAGATCCTCACGATCCGTACCCGCCCGAACTTCACCTTTTTTTTCACGGGTCCGAGCAACTCGGATCCTCCCGCCTTGCTCGGTTAACCCGAGCGCGCCCAGAAGTCATAATCCCGCGGTCGGATTCTCGCGAGATTCGTATTCTATATAAGGAGCCGCGCGTCGCCGCCATTTTTCACTCGTGCATTGGAGATGATCGTGAGAGGAAGTGGCTGGCGTCCTCTCAGTTTCTATGTTCAGTGGGCTGAAAATTGTGCTGCAAATATCTGTGCTCAGTGTGCGGCAAATATCTGTGCTCAGTGTGCTGCAAGTGCAAATATCTACGTTCTCTGCCTGAAAAACGCTCCATATCTAACTGTGCTCAGTGTGCTGCAAATATCTGTGCTCAGTGTGCTGCAAGTGCAAATATCTATGTTCTCTGCCTGAAAAACGCTCCATATCTGACTGTGCTCAGTGTGCTGCAAATATCTGTGCTCAGTGTGCTAATTGCTTTATTGTGGGGACCGGGGACCAGCAGTATTATATAGTAGGAGGACAGTGCAGAGTTTTGCTGACCATTGACCAGTGACAAAAAGTATTATACGTTCTCTGCCTGAAAAACGCTCCATATCTGTGCTGCATTGTAGTATATAGCAGGAGGACAGTGCAGAATTTTGCTGACCACCAGTATAACTATATATATAGCAGTAAGGTACAGTAGTCTACTGCTCTACCTACCTCTGTGTCGTCAAGTATACTATCCATCCATACCTGTGGTGCATTTCAGTTTTGCACAGTTTGCTGACCACCAGTTTATAATATATAGCAGTACGGTACAGTAGGCCACTGCTCTACCTACCTCTGTGTCGTCAAGTATACTATCCATCCATACCTGTGGTGCATTTCAGTTTTGCACAGTTTGCTGACCACCAGTATATACTATATAGCAGTACGGTACAGTAGGCCACTGCTCTGCCTACCTCTGTGTCGTCAAGTATACTATCCATCCATACCTATGGTGCATTTCAGTTTTGCACAGTTTGCTGACCACCAGTATATACTATATAGCAGTACGGTACAGTAGGCCACTGCTCTACCTACCTCTGTGTCGTCAAGTATACTATCCATCCATACCTGTGGTGCATTTCAGTTGTGCGCAGTATATATAGTAGTAGGCCATTGCTATTGATATATTACTGGCATATAATTCCACACTTTAAAAAATGGAGAACAAAAATGTGGAGGGTAAAATAGGGAAAGATCAAGATCCACTTCCATCTCGTGCTGAAGCTGCTGCCACTAGTCATGGCCGAGATGATGAAATGCCATCAACGTCGTCTGCCAAGACCGATGCCCAATGTCATAGTAGAGAGCATGTAAAATCCAAAAAAATAAAGCTCAGTAAAATGACCCAAAAATCTAAATCAAAATCGTCTAAGGAGAAGCGTAAACTTGCCAATGTGCCATTTACGACACGGAGTGGCAAGGAACGGCTGAGGGCCTGGCCTACGTTCAAGGCTAGTGGTTCAGCTTCACATGAGGATGGAAGCAAGCATCCTCCTGCTAGAAAACTTAAAAGAGTTAAGATGGCAAAAGCACAGCAAAGAACTGTGCGTTCTTCTAAATCGCAAATCCCCAAGGAGAGTCCAATTGTGTCGGTTGCGATGCCTACACCTCTTTTTTCTTTCATTTTTCTTTGCATCATGTGCTTTTTGGGGACTATTTTTGGAAGTACCATCCTGTCTGACACTGCAGTGCCACTCCTAGATGGGCCAGGTGTTTGTGTCGGCCACTTGGGTCGCTTAGCTTAGTCACACAGCTACCTCATTGCGCCTCTTTTTTTCTTTGCATCATGTGCTGTTTGGGGACTATTTTTTTGAAGTGCCATCCTGTCTGACACTGCAGTGCCACTCCTAGATGGGCCAGGTGTTTGAGTCGGCCACTTGGGTTGCTTAGCTTAGCCATCCAGCGACCTTGGTGCACCTCTTTTTTTCTTTGCATCATGTGCTGTTTGGGGACTATTTTTTAAAACTGCCATCCTGTCTGACACTGCAGTGCCACTTCTAGATGGGCCAGGTGTTTGTTTCGGCCACTTGGGTCGCTTAGCTTAGCCATCCAGTAACCTTGGTGCACCTCTTTTTTTTTTGCATCATGTGCTGTTTGGAGACTATTTTTTAAATCTTCCATCCTGTCTGACACTGCAGTGCCACTCCTAGATGGGTCAGGTGTTTGTGTCGGCCACTTGGGTCGCTTAGCTTAGTCACACAGCTACCTCATTGCGCCTCTTTTTTTCTTTGCTTCATGTGCTGTTTGGGGACTATTTTTTAAATCTGCCATCCTGTCTGACACTGCAGTGCCACTCCTAGATGGGCCAGGTGTTTGTGTCGGCCACTTGGGTCGCTAAGCTTAGCCACCCAGAGACCTTGGTGCACCTCTTTTTTTCTTTGCATCATGTGCTGTTTGGGGACTATATTTTAAATTTTCCATCCTGTCTGACACTGCAGTACCACTCCTAGATGGGCCAGGTGTTTGTGTTGGCCACTTGGGTCGCTTAGCTTAGCCATCCAGCGACCTTGGTGCACCTCTTTTTTTCTTTGCATCGTGTGCTGTTTGGGGACTATTTTTTAAATCTGCCATCCTGTCTGACACTGCAGTGCCACTCCTAGATAGGCCAGGTGTTTGTGTCGGTCACTTGGGTCACTTAGCTTAGTCACACAGCTACCTCATTGCGCCTCTTTTTTTCTTTGCATCTTGTGCTGTTTGGGGACTATTTTTTTGAAGTGCCATCCTGTCTGACACTGCAGTGCCACTCCTAGATGGGCCAGGTGTTTGTGTCAGCCACTTGGGTCGCTTAGCTTAGTCATCCAGCGACCTCGGTGCAAATTTTAGGACTAAAAATAATATTGTGAGGTGTGAGGTTTTCAGAATAGACTGAAAATGAGTGGAAATTATGGTTATTGAGGTTAATAATACTATGGGATCAAAATGACCCCCAAATTCTATGATTTAAGCTGTTTTTGAGGGTTTTTTGTAAAAAAAACACCCGAATCCAAAACACACCCGAATCCGACAATACATTTTCAGGGAGGTTTTGCCAAAACGCGTCTGAATCCAAAACACAGCCGCGGAACCGAATCCAAAACCAAAACACAAAATCCGAAAAATTTCCGGTGCACATCACTAATTGTATCCTATTGGTAGAAAGAGTAAGATATTAGGTAATGTCTTGTTTTTTTGTGTTTGCCAGTTTCCACGCTAAACATGTTGTGTATATTAATATATTTTGTGCTTTATGTTTACTTATTAGTGTTGTAGGTGTATGGAGTGCAGTAACTAACGTCATGTTTGTACACAAAGACTGTTCAATTTTATTATCCGCATATTCATTAGTATTTTTTATCCAGTCAACTGCATATCTAAGATTTGCTGCTATAGTGCATGTTTTCAAGCATGGAAGATTGATCCCTCCCGTTTTACTTGTTTGCATTAATTTATATAATGCTATCCTTGGTTTCTTCCCCACTCATATAAATGTACTAAATCCTTTATGCAAAAGTGTTATACAGTATCTAGATCTGTCACGATCAAAGTAATCATTTTAATTACATATAGTGTTCTAGGAAATGTGACAATTTTTATCAGCTGTCAACTACCCAGATATGATAATGGGAGATGTTTCCATCTCTCAAAATCTGACACCGTTTTCGGTATAATGTTTGGAAAATTTGCTGCGTATAACGCAGACGCACACGTAGTGATGTTTAATCCTAAATATTTTATTGTCTCCTCTGCCCATTTGAATGGAAATGTATCTCCCCAATCCTTTCTGACCTCTTTATTTAATGCTTAGGCTTCTGTTTTATTGTAATTTACCAGAAATCCTGATATTATATGAAATTCCCTTAATATTTCCATAAGCCACGGTATTACTTCCTTCTGATTCTTGATATATAATATTAAATTATCTGCATATGCAGATAGTTTTAATGTACTATCGCCCAACTCCACCCCTTGCCATTCTTTGCACTAAAAGCAATTTCTAATAAATGGATCTAATGCCAGATTGACAGTGGGCACCCTTGCGTTGTCCCCCTGTAGAGCTGGAATACTGATGTGATTAGAGATGAGCGGGTTTGGTTCTCCGAGAACCGGACCCCCCAAACTCCACGTGATTTACGCCGGTCCGAGGCAGCATCGGTTCTTCCCGCCTTACTCGGAAAACCCGAATGAGGCAAAACGTCATCACCCCACTGTCGGATTCTCGCGAGATTCGGATTCCATATAAATCGTCGCGCGTCACCGCCATTTTCACTTGTGCATTGTCGAGAGAGCGAGAGGACGTGGCTACGTTCTCTGAGTGGAAAGCTCAATATCATCTCAATATCAGTGCTCAGTATCTGTGCTGCATTGTGGTGACCAGTATACTACAGTACAATAGTCCAGTGCTGCATCTCGCTGCTCAGTGTCAGTTCTAGTATCCTCATCAGTGCTCAGGATCAGTGCTCATTGTCTTGTGCTGCATTGTGGTGACCAGTATACTACAGTACAATAGTCCAGTGCTGCATCTCGTTGCCCAGTGTCAGTTCTAGTATCCTCATCACTGCTCAGTATCACTACTCATTGTCTTGTGCTGCATTGTGGTGAACAGTATACTACAGTACAATAGACCAGTGCTGTTCTCGCTGCCCAGTGTAAGTTCTAGTATCCTCATCACTGCTCAGTTTCACTACTCATTGTCTTGTGCTGCATTGTGGTGACCAGTATACTACAGTACAATAGTCCAGTGCTGTTCTCGCTGCTCATTGTCAGTTCTAGTATCCTCATCAGTGCTCAGTATCACTACTCATTGTCTTGTGCTGCATTGTGGTGACCAGTATACTACAGTACAATAGTCCAGTGCTGTTCTCGCTGCCCAATGTCAGTACTAGTATCATCATCAGTGCTCAGTATCACTGCTCATTTTCTTGTGCTGCATTGTGATGACCAGTATATTATAGTACAATAGTCCAGTGCTGTTCTCGCTGCCCAGTGTCAGTTCTAGTATCCTCATCAGTGATCAGTATCACTGCTCATTGTCTTGTGCTGCATTGTGGTGACCAGTATACTACAGTACATTACTAAAAGTCCAGTGTCTTGTGCTGCATCTTGCTGCTGTAGGGTGCTGTGGTAGTGTCCTGTCACTGTGCATAGGTCATCATCATTCCAGTCACAGTGGTATCTGGTATCTATCTAGTGGTGTCTAATTCCAGACATTACTGCCATCTAATTCCAGATATATTACTGGCATATAATTCCACACTTTAAAAAATGGAGAACAAAAATTTGGAGGGTAAAATAGGGAAAAATCAAGATCCACTTCCATCTAGTGCTGAAGCTGCTGCCACTAGTCATGGCGGAGACGATTCAATGCCATCAACGTCATCTGCCAAGGCTGATGCCCAATGTTATAGTAGAGAGCATGTAAAGTCCAAAAAACAAAAGTTCAGTAAAATGACACAAAAATCTAAATTAAAATCGTCTGAGGAAAAGCGTAAAGTTGCCAATATGCCATTTACGACACGGAGTGGCAAGGAACGGCTGAGGCCCTGGCCTATGTTCATGGCTAGTGGTTCAGCTTCACATGAGGATTGAAGCACTCATCCTCCCGCTAGAAAAATGAAAAGAGTTAAGCTGGCAAAATCACAAATCGCCAAGGAGAGTCTAATTGTGTCGGTTGCGATGCCTGACCTTCCCAACACTGGACGGGAAGAGGTTGCTCCTTCCACCATTTGCAGGCCCCCTGCAAGTGCTGGAAGGAGAACCCACAGTCCAGTTCCTGATAGTCAAATTGAAGATGTCACTGTTGAAGTACACCAGGATGAGGATATGGGTGTTGCTGGCGCTGAGGAGTAAATTGACAAGGAGGATTCTGATGGTGAGGTGGTTTGTTTAAGTCAGGCACCTGGGGAGACACCTGTTGTCCATGGGTTGAATAAGGCCATTGACATGCCTGGTCAAAATACAAAAAAAATCACCTCTTCGGTGTGGAATTATTTTAACAGAAATGCGGACAAGAGGTGTCAAGCCGTGTGTTGCCTTTGTCAAGCTGTAATAAGTAGGAGTAAGGATGTTAACCACCTAGGAACATCCTCCCTTATACGTCACCTGGAGCGCATTCATCAGAAGTCATTGACAAGTTAAAAAACTTTGGGTGACAGCGGAAGCAGTCCACTGACAACTAAATCCCTTCTTCCTCTTGTACCCAAGATCCTGCAAACCACCCCACCAACTCCCTCAATGTCAATTTCCTCCTTACACAGGAACACCAATAGTCCTGCAGGCCATGTCACTGGCAAGTCTGACGAGTTCTCTCCTAACTGGGATTCCTCCGATGGATCCTTGAGTGGAACATCTACTGCTGCTGTTGCTGCTGCTGTTGTTGCTGCTGGGAGTCGATCGTCATCCCAGAGGGGAAGTCGGAAGACCACTTGTACTACTTCCAGTAAGCAATTGACTGTCCAACAGTCCTTTGCGAGGAAGATGAAATATCACAGCAGTCATCCTGTTGCAAAGCGGATAACTCAGGCCTTGACAACTATGTTGGTGTTATACGTGCATCCGGTATCCGCCGTTAGTTCAAAGGGACTTAGAGAATTGCTTGAGGTAGTGTGTTCCGGTACCAAATACCATCTAGGTTCCACTTCTCTAGGCAGGCGATACCGAAAATGTACACAGACGTCAGAAAAAGAGTCACCTGTGTCCTAAAAAATGCAGTTGTACCATGTACATGTGGTGAGCTAAATTGCTCAGGAGGAACTGGCTAGCACCAGAGCCAGATTTGCATGCAATATATGAGCCAAAGGGTACATGTGGGCATTATACATAGGTGCAGCAGTATGCACTCCTGAAAATTTTGTGAGTTTTGATTAGAGTTGTGATGAAAAGATAGATAGGTGAGGCACTGCCTCCCATGCCATAGACTTTTTACTCCACAGTAAAAATGATTAGAATAATGCAAAGAAGATATTTCAAACAGATTCTTTGTATTTTTCATATACTTTATACAGTAAAAACTCTGGCACAAACGTTAGTGTGACAGGAAAGGCTCTGCCTCACCTGCCTCACCTGCTTCACCCCACCGCATGTCACTGAGCTGTACCCACTGTCCACTTAACCACGGACATGTGGACAAGTGGAGCAGGGCAGACTAAGGACTATATGACTGTGACAGCCGACTGGGTAGATGTATTGCCTCCCGCAGCAACAACAGCAGCAGCGGCACCAGTAGCAGCATCTCGCAAACCCCAACTCATTCCTAGGCAGGCTACTCTTTGTATCACCGCTTTCCATAAGAGGCACACAGCTGACAACCTCTTACGGAAACTGAGGAACATCATCGCAGATTGGCTTACCGCAATTGGACTCCACTGGGGATTTGTGACATCGGACAACCCCACCAATATTGTGCGTGCATTACATGTGGGCAAATTACAGCACGTCCCATGTTTTGCACATACAATGAATTTGGTGGTGCAGCATTTTTTTTTAAATGACAGGGGCGTGCAGGAGACGCTGTCAGTGGCCCAAAGAATTGCGGGCCACTTTCAGCATTCAGCCAATGCGTGCCGAAGACTGGAGCACCAACAAACACTCCTGAACATGCCCTGCCATCAGTTGAAGCAAGAGGTGGTAACGAGGTGGAATTTAACCCTCTATATGCTTCAGAGGATGGAGGAGCAGCAAAAGGCCATTCAAGCCTATACATCTGCCTACGATATAGGCAAAGGAGGGGGAACGCACCTGACTCAAGCGCAGTGGAGAATGATTTCAACATTGTGCAAGGTTCTCTAACCCTTTGAACTTGCCACACGTGAAGTCAGTTCAGACACTTCCAGCCTAAGTCAGGTCATTCCCCTCATCAGGATTTTGCAGAAGCAGCTGGAGAGATTGAAGGAGGAGCTAAAACAGAGCGATTCTGCTAGGCATGTGGGACTTGTGGATGGAGCCCTTCATTCGCTTAACCAGGATTCACGGGTGGTCAATCTGTTGAAATCAGAGCACTACATTTTGGCCACCGTGCTCGATCCTAGGTTTAAAGCCTACGTTGTATCTCTCTTTCCAGCAGACACAAGTCTGCAGATGTTCAAAGACCTGCTGGTGAGACACTTGTCAAGTCAAGCGGAACGTGACCTGCCAACAGCTCCTCCTTCATTTTCTACCATCACTGGAGCTGTCAGGAAAAGGATAACATTTCCAAAACCACCCGCTGGCGGTGATGCAGGGCAGTCAGGAGCAAAAACTGACATCTGGTCCGGACTGAAGGACCTGCAAACAATTACTGACATGTCGTCTACTGTCACTGCATATGATTCTGTCACCATTGAAAGAATGGTGGAGGATTATATGAGTGACAGCATCCAAGTAGGCATGTCAGACAGTCCGTATGTATACTGGCAGGAAAAAGAGGCAATTTGAAGGCCCTTTCACAAACTGGCTTTATTTTACTTAAGTTGCCCCCCCCTCCAGTGTGTACTCCGAAAGAGTGTTTAGTGCAGCCGGTAACCTTGTCAGCGATCGGCGTAGGAGGTTACTTCCACAAAATGTGGAGAAGATGATGTTCATCAAAATGAATTATAATCAATTCCTCCGTGGAGACATTTACCAGCATTTGCCTCCAGAAAGTACACAGGGACCTGTGATGTTGGATTCCAGTGGGGACAAATTAACACTCTGTGAGGAGGGGGATGTACACAGTGAAAGGGGTGAGGAATTGGACGATGAGGAGGAGGTGGACATCCTGCCTCTGTAGAGCCAGTTTGTGCAAGGAGAGATTGATTGCTTCATTTTTGGTGGGGATCCAAACCAACCAGTCATTTCAGCCACAGTCGTGTGGCAGACCCTGTCGCTGAAATGATGGGTTTGTTAAAGTGTGCATGTCCTGTTTATACAACATAAGGGTGAGTGGGAGGGCCCAAGGACAATTCCATCTTGCACCTCTTTTTATTTATTTATATTTGCATCATGTGCTGTTTGGGGACTATTTTTTAAGTGCCATCCTGTCTGACACTGCAGTGCCACTCCTAGATGGGCCAGGTGTTTGTGCCGGCCACTTTGGTCGCTTAGCTTAGTCATCCAGCGACCTAGGTGCAAATTTTAGGACTAAAAATAATATTGTGAGGTGTGAGGTGTTCAGAATAGACTGGAAATGAGTGGAAATTATGGTTATTGAGGTTAATAATACTATAGGATCAAAATTACCCCCAATTCTATGATTTAAGCTGGTTTTGAGGTTTTTTTAAAAAAAAAAACAGAATCCAAAACGCACCCGTATCCGACAAAAATTCTTAAGGGAGGTTTTGCCAAAACGCGTCAGAATCCAAAACACGACAGCATAGCCGAATCCAAAACCAAAACACAAAACCCGAAAAATGCCCGCTGCACATCTCTAGATGTGATCATACCATTAACTGTTAAATAGGCCCCAGACTCCCTATATAGAGTTTTGAATACTGTCACTAAGCTCTCACCAATGTTCTGTATTTGTAAAACTTTTATTAGATGTGCCCATGATATTCTGTCAAATGCTTAGTCTGCATCGCAGCTGACTATTATTATATATTTTTTTTGTTCATTGTATATTTTAGTTAGTGCTGCTATTAGGTGTCTCACATTATGTACTGAGTTTCTTCCTTTCATAACTCCGTTTGGGATGTTTGTATAATTTTTGCCAGTACTGACTGCATTCTGCTATGATACTTAAAAATCTTGTTTTAGCAATGATATTGGTCTATATGATTGTTTTTGGCTTGGATCTTTACCTGATTTTAATAATAGAATAATCAGTGCTAAATTAAAATCCTGTGCAGGATTACCCCCTTTCATAATATCATTGTATAGTGTTTCTAAATATAGGGTAATCTGTGATATTAATATTTTATAATATTCTGAGCTAAATCCCGGACAATTTGTTGTTTTTTAAGGCTTTTATAGCCGCTACTATTTCTTCTTTTGATATTGTTGTCATTAATTTCTCTTTATCATCTTCCAAAATGGGGGGCATGTTTGCTTCCCTTAAATATTTCATTCCTCGTTCTGGGTCATCTTCCTGTTCCCCATATAATTCTTTGTAATATTTTAAGAATATCTAAGCTATACAGTATCTTGTGTTTCATATACTGAATTATCTTGCTCTATAATCTATATGATCTGTGGATATGTCCTTTGTTTTCCTGCCATGTTTGCCAGGAGTCTTCCTGTTTTATTGCCCCATTTGTAATATTATATTTACGCGTCTGTCTATCTACATACAATTGTGCTTTCTCAGTACATAATGTATCTTATATCTTTTTATTGACTAAGTTTGTTTGCCTGTTTAGTTCATTATTATTTTGTAACATATCATGATATGATTTAGATAATTCTTTGCTACTTTGTTCCATCTTTTTATAAAATTATCGTCTTTTCTGTAAAAAAATACTTAATGAGATTATTTGTCCTCTTATTACTGGTTTTGATGCCGCCCTAAACAATACTATATCCTCTTTATGTTTTTTGTTTTCTTCCTCATAATTTTTAAATTGGTCTCCTATGTATTCTATAAAATCTTCTGATAATGACATATATCCTGGAAACTTCCAATTGTAGGAAGATACTCTTGGAGTAATTAATTGTAAGTTAAACCATGAAGAAGCGCAATCTGATATCATTATGTTTTCTATCTATGCTATTTGTATCCTTGCTATTAGTGTAATATTTACCAACCAAAAATCTATTCTACTTGATGAGTGATGTGGATGTGAATAAAATGTGTATTCTCTTTCTATTGGGTGTAAGTGCCTCCAAGGATCGATCGGTGAAAGTGATTTTAACATTAACTGTAGAGTTGGTGATGTGCTACCCCGCTGCTCACCTTTTAGTCCTGTTCTGTCTAGTTCTGGTGTAAGGGTGGTATTGAAGTCTCCAAAAATCATAATTACTCCTTCCGCCTATTCTTGTAGTTTCAAATATACAGAAGGGTCCACAGTTATCTTGGCTAGTTTGCTGAGCCTAGACACAACATGGTTTATTAACATAAACCCTTCATCTATTGTTCTCAGCTGCAATACAATACAGAGAACAATACAGGGGATTAAGTCCGATTGCCCAGTCTCAGTTAATCCTATTAAAGGTCAAGATAAACATGGACCCATCTGTATGTCTGGAAAAAAAAAACATTACTAGGTCCTGTGGGAGTGTACAATGTTGCTAATGTTACCATTTTAGAACTACAACAAATCTGATATAAGCGCCTAATGAAAGGTTATTTTTAAAACAACATCAAGAGCGCTGCCAAAAAAAGGACTGTGTATGTGCTTTAACGGTTAACAAGTAGAAAGAAGAAAGATTGGCTGCGCTTATAATGTTGTAAAAATACCATGTTAGTGTAGAGCTGACAAACACAATAATGTATGAAAAAATATTTATTAAAATATTATTACACCAATAAAAATTTATACACAATGTATAGCAAAATTATACGTTTATATATACCCTGAAAGGACCATAGTTGTCAATAAACAAATAGCAGTATCCACAAAGTGAGTTTGTTATTGGTAATAATGTTAAAAAAATGTAACATCCGTGTAACATTCATATGGCTGCTCACTAAAAATGTATCATTCACATAGACTGTGAAGCTGCAAGCTTTCTATACATACAGAGGCAACGTGCACTTAAGATTGATGGAAGTCCCAGCAACAGATGGCTTAATTCAAGAAAATTATATAGTTACCTCTCCTGGGCTATTAGCACCGAGCGTCCTCGGTGCAGTCCACTATAGCCCTCTATCTGGATTAATGAGAGATGGTAATTGAGCAAATTGCTAGCGCTTTCATTCAGCGCTTCCTCTCTGCTGCTAGCGGCCGTTACTGCCTAAGGAGACTCCAGCCTCAGCCAGAGGACTTGTCCTGTTACACACAGCAGCCCTGGTTTGCGCCTCTAGCTACCAATGATAGAAGAATAATTGACGGCACCGGACGGCATACTCTTCTCCGCATGTAAGTGGGCATATCAAAGGATTTCTACCAGCCGCCTGGAGATTTTAGGAAAAGCCTCTTGATATAAAGATACCTTTCACCACACGGGAACAGCCTCCATCAGAGCAATTTGCTCATAAACGTATAATTTTGCTATACATTGTGTATAAATTTTTATTGGTGTATTAATATTTTAATAAATATTTTTTCATACATTATTGTGGTTGTCAGCTCTCCACTAACATGGTATTTTAACAACATTATAAGCGCAGCCAATCTTTCTTCTTTCTTAATGTTACCATTTTGCCTTCTATATTCAGTTTCACAAATAAAAATCTTCCTTCCTTATCCACTTTTGTATCTATAATATTATATTTCAGTGTCTTACTGTATATGATCATTATCCCTCTTTTTTTGTATCAAAACTAGCTGTTTTAAATTCTCCGATCCAATTATTCCTTAAAATATTATTATCTCCTCTCTTCCAATGTGTCTCTTGTAATACTGCTATATCAGGTTTTAATTATTTAAGTTGTTGTATAATTTTCTTTCTTTTCACTGGAGTGTTCAACCCCTCCACATTCCATGTTAGGAGTTTAATATACTTCTGTATTATTTTGTTTCCCTTTACTGATGTATCACTCATTGTTTTACTCAGCTTTTCTTGTACAAACCTTTGTTGTGTACCTTAATTTCCATACCAACCCCGTCCCAGCAGTTGGGTGAAGTATAGTTCTTATCTCCTCATATTCTCCATAGTGATGTTTTGTGTATATAGATTTTGTTGTAAAGAATGTGTACATGTCTACTGTTTCTAGTCTTTTTTTTCTCATACTCTTACCCACCCCCGTGTGTCGCATGTCTTTCTTTAGAGCTTTGTTTTTATCTATTTTAGCCCGTCTTTAGAAAAATATAATAATTACCAGAGTTTAAAAATCCCATAATACCTGCAAGCATGCAAAACACATATTTTACCTGTAATTTAGGTCTTAACATTCAAATTTACTCTTCTACTCTCAGATACCTTGTAACATTTAATTTGCATTCCCAGTAATGGGAAAATACCCTTTAATTGAGTCCACAAAAGTCCTTGCTAATTCTGTTTTTTCAAAAAGGTGCAGTTTCCCATAATAGATCACTCTTAAGCTAGCTGAGTACATCAGGGAAAATCTTACTCCAGCTTCATAGAGCACCTTGCATACTAGTACAAATTACTTCCTTTTCATTGCCACTTGTTGCGAGAAATCTTGTACAAAAAAATAGCTTCTGTCCTTGATATTCCAGTGCTTTTGATTTTCTATATGCCTCCATCAGTCTGACTTTATATATTTTAAGACTTTTAAGATTACCGGATGAGGCCGCTGCATCTCTTCTCTTTCCTGTCCTATAAGATGTACTCTTTCAATAAATAAATTGACGTTCAGTGTAGCGCATTTTAATTCAGATGGAAGCCAGTTTGTAACCAGCTCATATAAGTCCCTTTGTTTCACTGTTTCTGGTAGTACTATTTTTCTCAAATTGTTCCGTAAATTTCTGTTTTCCATTTCTTCCATTTTCTCTTATAATGCCATTATTGCAGTGTGTTGTGTTTTAGTCTTATTTTTCTCCATTTCTAAGTCGTCTTCTATATTTGAGACACGTTGCTACACCACTTTTATTCTCTTTCTGTGCTCTTTTAATTGTGTTAAGATGGTGCTCCAGGGACTCTTTCACCCTTGCTAGCTTTTTATCCAATATGGGAGAGATTAGATCAAACATTTCCTGTACTTTAGCTGCTACATCCACTCTTTGCTTTTCTGGTGTTTTTTCTTTTTTATCCCCTAAGATTTCTACCTGGTGTGTAGCCGGTGAGCTTGGAGGTGACACTAGTGACATTGATTGATTTTTTCCTCTTGCTGTTTGTCCTCTTTTGTTTTATTTCTTTTGCCTTGACACATATTTTTTCCATTTTAATAAAGTTCTTTATACACTATTCTTTGATATGAATAGGTTTCACCAGTGTCTCTTTCTCCTCTCCAGGAGTACTTCCTTATACAGTTTTTGCTGTTTCTTACACTATCTTATGCTGCTTTATATTCTCCTCCGCCCCCTATGTTACATGCAATATCATGTGGCTCTCCTGTCCTGTTTTAGTATACCTCTGAAGGGAATCAAACCACAATCTCAGCCGTCCTTCTATATTGAGGGGAAGTCAAATACTGAGACCGGGCACAGACAGAAGTAAATAAATGGGGGGTAGGCACTGAGTTTAAGCACAGGCAGCTAGTAAGGGGGAGAGCAGTCGCTGGAAAATGTCATCAGCAAAATATGAGAGGAGTGCTGGCACTAGGCTTAAGCACTTTCCAGCAGTAAAACACACAGAAAAAAATGCAGACACCACCACTGAAATTAGGCACAGATTACAGAGGGTCAAAACCCTTATTCACCCCAGTCAGTGACTCTCCTGCTATATACTTCTGTTTATTGTGGGCAACTAGTATCATCTTATATGCCCGGCCGTTTCTTCAGTCATAAGTGGCACCATTCGTGTCAGCAGTAGGTGGAGGAGAGAGGCAGACCAAAGAGTGGGGCTCATTGGTACCTCTCCGTTAATGCTTTTCCACTGTAATTTGCTTATGTCAGCTTATATGTGCAGTTATCTCTCCAATTCCATATACCACCATATCATAGGTAATAAATATAGGAGGTAGATGAGCAATGGGGTAAAGCCCATACAATTTATAGAGAGGGAGCAGGCAGTTACAGTATGCCCCACCAACCTTGCCTAGGGGATAAACTAATGCTGGGTGCAGACTACAGTATGTAACCGTGTTTGGTGTATCGCCGTCAGTCCCCTTCAGCTGTCACGTACCACCCAGGGGTGCCTCTTTCCACCTCTCTCTCCAGAATTTCCTCACACTTGCTCAGGTTGGCTTTTGCAGTCTTGGGTGCCCGGCCATCTCCCCCCGCCATGGGCAGCGCCGTGCATTTCCACGGACCAACTTCAGTGTAGTTGATGCAGGGAGCTGGATGCCGAACATTGCTGCAGTCTCTTCACCTGCACGTATCCTGGCAGACCTCTTGTTGTTTTCTGGGTCTGTGTCTCGCCTTCCCTCACTGTATAGCTGCATGGGACGAAGCTCCAAGAGCTCACACAAATGGCGTCCTTCAATTCGGCCCGCCACCGGAAGTCCGTCTGGTCCTGTATGCTGTAAAAATACAGGGGTGCTCTTGTTAAAATAAAAGTACACTGGCCCAGTATTCTTTAAATATACAGGGGTACTCTTGTTAAAAGAAAAGAAAACTGGTCCTGTATGCTGTAAAAATACAGGGGTGCTCTTGTTAAAATAAAAGTACACTGGCCCAGTATTCTTTAAAAATACAAGGGTACTCTTGTTAAAATAAAAGAAAACTGGTCCTGTAAGCTGTAAAAAATACATGGGTGCTCTTGTTAAAATAAAAGTACACTGGCCCTATATGCTGTAAAAATTCAGGGGTGCTTTTGTTAAAATAAAAGTACACTGGCCCTGTATGCTGTAAAAATTCAGGGGTGCTCTTGTTAAAATAAAAGTACACTGGCCCTGTATGCTGTAAAAATTCAGGGGTGCTTTAGTTAAAATAAAAGTACACTGGTCCTGTATGCTGTAAAAATTCAGGGGAGCGCTTGTTTAAATAAAAGTACACAGGTCCTGTATGCTGTAAGAATACAATGGTGCTATCCTGTGAAATGGAGAACAACAATTTGAATGAAAAAATAGTTGAAGATCAGGAAACACTTCCAGTTCCTAGTACTTGTGCTGAAGCTGCTGCTGCCACCAGTCATGACATTGACGATGCAATTCCATCAATGTCATCTGTGAAAGCCGATGCCCAATGTTAGAGAGGGCATGTAAAATCCAAGAGGAAAAAATTAATAATAAGAAAAAAAGATATTATTTGATGAGAAACCTAAAATTGCCAATATGCCATTCATGGCACAAAGTGGCATGGAAAGGCTAAGGCCTTGGCCTATGTTCATGACTGGTGGCTCAGCTTCTCATGAGGATGGAAGCTCTCCTCCCTCTCAAAAAAAATAAATAAGCTTCTTAATGCACAGGAAAAAACAACTGTGCATTATATCACAAATCCCCAAGGAGAGACCAAGTGTTTCCGCGGTTGCGATGTCTTGGCCTGACCTTCCCAAGACTGTATGGAAAGAGGAGGCTACTACAAACATTTGCATGCCCCCTGCAAGTGCTGGGAGGAGCACCACCAGTCCAGTTGCTGATATTGAAATTGAGGATGTCACTGTAGATGTACACCAGGATGAGGAGGATATTGGTGTAGCTAGCGCTGAGGAGGAAGTTGACGATGAGGATTCTGATGGTTATGTGGCTTGTTTGAATAAGGCCCCAGTGGAGACAGCTGTTGTCCATGGGATGAAAAAGACCATTGTCATGCCTGGACAAAATACCAAAAAGCCACCTCTTCAGTGTGGAATTATTTCTCCTCAAATCTGGACAGCAGGTGTCAAGGCATGTGTTGCCTTTGTCAATCCATAATAAGTATGGGTAAGGATGTTAACCACCGAGGAACATCCTCCCTTATACGTCACCTGCAGCGCATTTATCAGAAGTCATTGTCAAGTTCAGAAACTTTGGGTAAGAGATTAAGCAGTACACTGACACCTAAATCCCTTCATCCTGTTGTACCCAATCTCCTGCAAGCCACTCAACCAACTCCCTCAACGTCAATTTCCTCCTCAGTCAGGAACATAAGTAGTCCTGCAGATCATGTCACTGGCATGACTGACGAGTCTTCAACCAACTGGGATCCTCCAGAGGATCCTTGAGTATTACACCTACTGCTGCTGCTGCTGCTGTTGTTGCAGATAGGAATCAATTGTTATCCCAGAGAGGAAGTCGGAAGACCACTTGTACTACTTTAACTAAGCAATTCACTGTCCAACAGTCCTTTGCGAGGAAGATGAAATATGACAGCAGTCACACTGTTGCAAAGTAGATTACTGAGGCCATAACAACTATGCTGTTGTTAGACATGCGTCCGGTATCCACCATTACTGCAGTGGGATTTAGACAGTTGATGGACATACTGTGTCCCCGGTACCAAATACCGCTTAGATTCCCCTTCAAAAGGCAAGCGATTCCCGGACTGTACAGGGACATTAAGATAAGTGTCCCCAGTGTCCTGAAAATGCGGTTGTACCTAGTGTCCACTTGACCACGGACATGTGTACAAGTGAAGCAGGGCAAACTAAGGACTACATGACTATGACAGCCCACTGGGTAGATGTATTGTCTCCCGCATCAACAACAGCAGCAGCACCACCAGTAGCAGCATATTACAAAACGCCTAGTTGTTCCTGTGTATCACAGGTTTCCGGAAGAGGCACACTGCTGACAACCTCTTACAGAAACTGAGGGACATCATGGCACAATGGCTTACCCCACATTGGGGTATATTTACAAATATTCGTATTTTTCCGAATGTGGTTAAAGTTCAAACACGAATGACATCGAAAGTGTAAATTTGCAACTTTTTGAATTTATTACGACTAATTTACTAAGCTGTCGTATTCTGCATTTTCGTATTTACCGATGTCGATGTCATTCGTTTTTTTTTTGCAGTGTTTTACGTGAGTGACTTGTAAAACACTGCCGACTTTAATACAATGAATCTCGGCCGGATCTGAGAGATCCGTGCTGGGCTTCATTGTGCACCTTTCTTAAAATAGAAATCAGTGTTAAAATAAAAAAAAAATTGCGTGGGGTCCCCCCTCCAGACTCTCCTGGAGATTTGTGATATCTGACAATGCCACCATTATTGTGCGTTCATTACATCTGGGCAAATTCCAGCACATCCTATGTTTTGCACATACAATTCATTTGGTGGTGCAGAATTTTTTGAAGAATGACAGGGGCATACAGGAGAAGCTGTTGGTGGCCCAAAAAATTGCAGGCCACTTTCGACATTAAGCGACTGCAAGCCAAAGACTTGAGTGCCAGCAAACACTCCTGATCCTGCCTTGCCATCACCTGAAGCAAGAGGTGGTAACGAGGTGGAATTCAACACACTATATGCTTCAGGGAATGGAGGTGCAGCAAAAGGCCATTCAAGCCTATACATCCACCTATGATATAGGCAAAGGAGGGGGAATGCACCTGACTCAAGCGCAGTGGAGAATGATTTCCGTGTTGTGCAAGGTTCTCCAACCCTTCAAACTTGCCACACGTGAAGTCAGTTCAGACACTGTCAGATTGAGTCAGGTCATTCCCCTCATTAGGCTTTTGCAGAAGCAGCTGGAGAAATTGAAGGGGGAGCTAAGACGTTGTGATTCCACTAAGTATGTGGGACTTGTGGATGGAGCCCTTCATTTGCTTTGCCAGGATTCAAGGGTGGTCAATTGGTTGAAATCAGAGCACTACATTTTGGCCACCGTGCTCGATCCTAGGTTTAAAGCCTACATTGTATCTCTCTTTTTGGCAGACACAAGTCTGCGGAGGTTCAAAGACCTGATGGTGAGAAAATTGTCAACTCAAGCGGAACGTGACCCGTCAATAGCTCCTCCTTCATTTTCTCCCACAACTGGGGCTGTGAGTAAAGGGATAACATTTCCTAGCCCACCCGCTGGCGGTGATGCAGGGCAGTCAGGAGTAAGTGTTCACATATGGTCCGGACTGAAAGGCTGCCAACAATTACTGACATGTCTACTGTCACTGCATATGATGCTGTCACTATTGAAAGGAGGATTATATGGGTGACAGCATTAAAGTAGGGATGTCAGACAATCTGTATGTATACTGGCAGGAAAAAGAGGCAAGTTTTGAGGCCCTTGCACAAACTGGCTTTATTTTACCTGGATTGCCCATCCTACAGTGTATACTTTGAAAGAGTGTTTAGTGCAGCCGGTAACCTTGTCAGTGATCGGCATAAGAGGTTACTTCCACAAAATGTGGAGAAGATGATGTTCATCAAAATGAATTATAAATTCCTCCAGGAAGACCTTTACCAGCAATTGCCTCCACAAAGGACACAGGGACCTGTGATGGTGGATTCCAGTGGGGACAAATTAATACTCTGTGAGGATGAGGATGTAGACACTAAAAGCGGTGAGGAATCAGAGGATGAGGATGAGGATGACATCTTGCCTCTGTAGAGCCAGTTTGAGCAAGGAGAGATGAATTGCTTCTTTTTTGGTAGGGATTAATTGCTTCTTATTTTGTGGGGGCCCAAACAAACCAATCATTTCAGCCACAGTCATGTGGCAGACCCTTTCTCTGATATGATTGGTTTGTTAAAGTGTCATGTCCTGTTTTATGCAGGGCCCAAGGACAATTCCATCTAGTTTTTAAAACTACCATCCTGTCTGCCACTGCAGTGCCACTCCTAGATGGGTCAGGTGTTCACTTGTGTCGCTTAACTTAGTCATCCAGTGATGTTTTCAGAATAGGCTGGAAATTAGTGGAAATAAATGTTATTGAGGTTAAATAATACCACAGGATCAAAATTTCTCCCAAATTCTGTGCTTTTAGCTGTTTTTATGATTTAAAAAAAAAATCATCCAGATCCAAAACCAAAACCCGAAAGGGTGGTTTTGGCAAAACTAATCCAGATCAAAAACACGAGTGGAGATCCAGATCCAAAACCAAAACACAAAACCCGAAAAGTGTCCGCCGCACATCTCTAGTTCCACGCATATCTCTAAAAACAATAAGTCACTTTTTAGGACAACTATCATTCCCCCTCTAGTTCCTTTTTCCCTTTCCTCACACTAAGTTTTCTTTATTTTTGCCATAAGAGTATAAGTACTGTATACTGATCTGGTACCAATCTGCATATGCCTCATTGTACATTAGAACATTCTTCAAGAATGAGCAGTTTCAGAAATATAATCTTAAAATTCGCTATATATGTAAATTTGTAAATACACAGCATTTTTTATTTCAGTTTGGACACACCACTCCCAAATTGAAATCTCTCTGCACATTTTACATCAGCCCCACCATGGTTTTCCCAGTTTCCCAGTTACAGTACCTTATTCTTTTGCTTTACCTCCAAATCATAATCAGGTGCTATGTAAAGAAAATCTATGAACAAATTTGCTATTAAAAATTATGACATACTTGAAAATTCTATCCACATCTGATAAAAAAAGGCTTAATTTAACCCAGACATATTTGTAATTATTTATTGGGTGGGTGTGGGGTGGGGAGGGGTGGCCCCTGTGTCGGTATGGCTGGGCTGCTTCAGGTCGGCACACCCTAACACTTTATTAACACTTATGATTTTCCCTATCACTTTGTATATATTTTTGTATTATTTTAATCACACCACTCACATAGCACTTCTGTGCTTCTTATTAACCCTTATTAATTCTCACCTGTGTGCTGACCTGGGGTGGCCGGCCTGTGCCGACATCATGGGGTCCTGCACCCCGGACCCATACCTAGTATTAGGGACCCCCAGTGACGGAGAAGCCTTGTCGATCGGCCTGGGGGCTTAACCCTATATCTGCAGATATACGCAACTAAGATCTCCGTATTATCTGACTATTATGTAGTAATATTTTTCACTCGGTGTGCATTAGGGAACACATTGTTTTTTCCTACAAAAAAAGCTAACTGCCTGAAATATATTGAGATATGTCTGTTTGGGATGGTAACAGGATCCTGGCACTTGGGATGAAGGTGGTCAGAGGACCTACAGTGGTATCCCGATGTACACAATCCTGACACCTGATAGGTATTTTACTGTCCCCTACCCCCCTAAACCGAACCCTCCCTAGCCACAGCTTAACCCTATCACACCCCCCACAGGTTAACCCTCCCCACTTAGTGCCTAACCCTCCCTCCCCACAGCCTAACCATAACCCTCCCCCCTTAGTGACACCCTCAGTTTTTAGTGCCTAACTCTCCCTGCAACCTAACCCTAACCTCCCACCCTGCAGCATAACCCTAACCCTTCCTCTTGTGCCTAAACCTAACCCCCCACAACCCCTCCCCACAGCCTAATCCCCCAGGGCACACTTATGATTGAGATGACAACACTCGGGATTCCAGTGCCAGTAATGTGATCGCTGTTAGGATCCAAGCGTCAGTCTTCTAAACAGTGTTGGGATTCCGGCATCAGTATTCCCACTGCCGGCATTCCAAATGCTGGTATGTTAACCGCATCCCATCTGATTCATGAACAATTGGCCTGATTCACATGTGGACGCAGTGCCAATATTTGACCAGAGGAGTCACACAGTCACACTGTGCATGTGCTGCAGTTGATAAGTGATGGCAGATGCAGTAAGGATGTATTTGCAAAGCGTGTAAAAAAAGCATTTGGGAGAGGAAGCAAAGGGTGGCTTCAAAAATGCAGGTGTGTCACAACCATTTTCTAGGTGTGTCTGAGCCTGTGACTGAATTTGTACACAGTTGGAAAGGCTCCAGTGCCTTACTTGCAATGTACATACTGAGCAACCACAGAGTTGCTCATATGATCAATGGTGTGACCAATGTGAACCGATGGTGTGACTTTGTATGCAGAGACTATGTCTGAGGGCGATTCTGAACAAATATCTGTGAAAGTATCATATTTTTGCACGTTCACTGCAATGCACAATCACAGTAGAGATGGCATTTGCATTCACACTAACTTTATGTATATAGGCCCTCATTCAGCTTCAGTTGCAGTTTTGTTATTTTAGCAACCCAGCACAGGGCAAGGCCACCTAGCATGCAAATACCCGACAACAATGCGATCGCAATGTAATTGCAAATGCATCGCTGATTTGTGGAAGCCAGGCTGCATAGGCAGGCGCAGCGTCGCTATTTTCCGGATAGCAGCAGCCGCATATGACATCAAGCATCCGCCTTGGAACTGCCTGAGCAATGCCCCGTCACCGCCCTGCAAACACCTCTGCTTGTCAATCAGGCAGAGGCATTCGCATACCTGAGATGCTATCGCATCTCCCTGCCCACACACGTGCAAAGTGGGTCCTGTGCATGCACACTGCGGGGGCAGATGGGGGGATGCATTTGCATCTCAATTCCTTTTGATGCTGAATGCCCCCTTAGTTTAAAAAATAGTGTAAACAAATGGATGTTTGCATGTAAAAAATTTTTTTACTGACTGCAGTATTCAGAAGCAGGGGCATAGCGAGGGTGGAGTGAGTGGAGCCTGACTAGAAGATGACTAGCAGATAGGGAAGGGGTGGCCACCACACTGACTGCATGTTCCATGTCACTGATTGAAATGCAGAGTCAAGTGCAGTGCAGTGTGGTGTGTTGTTAGGTAAGAGGGGATGTTTGGAGGCTTATCAGAAGAACCTTCCTGGCTTTCAGGACAGGTACTTTATCTGCATTCAGTAATATGGAACATGGAGGCAGTATGGTGGCCACCCCTTCCCTTTCCTCAGTCCTTTGCTCCTACCAATGGAGGCTCAGCCTGTCAATCACATAAAAGCTCTGCCCCCTTCTTGGTGAGAATTGTTGTGTGTATACTGTGTGTATATGTGTGTGTTTATGTCTGTGTATACTGTGTTTATGTCTGTGTATACCGGGGGTCATTCCGAGTTTTTCGCTCGCGATTAAGGCGAAAATGCGCATGCGCATGGTACGCAGTGCGCATGCGCTAAGTATTTTAGCACAAAACTTAGTAGATTTACTCACGTCCGAACTAAGAATTTCCATCGTTGAAGTGATCGGAGTGTGATTGACAGGAAGTTGGTGTTTCTGGGCGGAAACTGACCATTTTCTGGGAGTGTGCGGAAAAACGCAGGCGTGCCAGGATAAAACGCGGGAGTGTCTGGAGAAACGGGGGAGTGGCTGGCCGAACGCAGGGCGTGTTTGTGACGTCAAACCAGGAACAAAACGGGCTGAGCTGATCGCAGTGTAGGAGTAAGTATCGAGCTACTCAGAAACTGCTAAGAATTTTCTATTTGCAATTCTGCTAATCTTTCGTTTGCAATTCTGCTAAGCTAAGATACACTACCAGAGGGCGGCGGCCTAGCGTGTGCAAGGCCGCTAAAATCTGCTAGCGAGTGAACAACTCGGAATGACCCCCACTGTGTGTTTATGTGTATATGTATGTATGTGTATTAGTGATGAGCGCCTGAAATTTTTCGGGTTTTGTATTTTGGTTTTGGGTTCGGTTCCGCGGCCGTGTTTTGGGTTCGACCGCGTTTTGGCAAAACCTCACCGAATTTTTTTTGTCGGATTCGGGTGTGTTTTGGATTCGGGTGTTTTTTTCAAAAAACCCTAAAAAACAGCTTAAATCATAGAATTTGGGGGTCATTTTGATCCCATATTATTATTAACCTCAAAAACCATAATTTCCACTCATTTTCAGTCTATTCTGAATACCTCACACCTCACAATATTATTTTTAGTCCTAAAATTTGCACCGAGGTCGCTGGATGACTAAGCTAAGCGACCCTAGTGGCCGACACAAACACCTGGCCCATCTAGGAGTGGCACTGCAGTGTCACGCAGGATGTCCCTTCCAAAAAACCCTCCCCAAACAGCACATGACGCAAAGAAAAAAAGAGGCGCAATGAGGTAGCTGTGTGAGTAAGATTAGCGACCCTAGTGGCTGACACAAACACCGGGCCCATCTAGGAGTGGCACTGCAGTGTCACGCAGGATGGCCCTTCCAAAAAACACTCCCCAAACAGCACATGACGCAAAGAAAAAAAGGCGCAATGAGGTAGCTGACTGTGTGAGTAAGATAAGCGACCCTAGTGGCCGACACAAACACCGGGCCCATTTAGGAGTGGCACTGCAGTGTCACGCAGGATGTCCCTTCCAAAAAACCGTCCCCAAACAGCACATGACGCAAAGAAAAAAAGAGGCGCAATGAGGCAGCTGTGTGAGTAAGATTAGCGACTGTAGTGGCCGACACAAACACCGGGCCCATTTAGGAGTGGCACTGCAGTGTCACGCAGGATGTCCCTTCCAAAAAACCCTCCCCAAACAGCACATGACGCAAAGAAAAAAAGAGGCGCAATGAGGTAGCTGTGTGAGTAAGATTAGCGACCCTAGTGGCCGACACAAACACCGGGCCCATCTAGGAGTGGCACTGCAGTGTCACGCAGGATGTCCCTTCCAAAAAACCCTCCCCAAACAGCACATGACGCAAAGAAAAAAAGAGGCGCAATGAGGTAGCTGTGTGAGTAAGATTAGCGACCCTAGTGGCCGACACAAACACCGGGCCCATCTAGGAGTGGCACTGCAGTGTCACGCAGGATGTCCCTTCCAAAAAACCCTCCCCAAACAGCACATGACGCAAAGAAAAAAAGAGGCGCAATGAGGTAGCTGTGTGAGTAAGATTAGCGACCCTAGTGGCCGACACAAACACCGGGCCCATCTAGGAGCGGCACTGCAGTGTCACGCAGGATGTCCCTTCCAAAAAACCCTCCCCAAACAGCACATGACGCAAAGAAAAAAAGAGGCGCAATGAGGTAGCTGTGTGAGTAAGATTAGCGACTGTAGTGGCCGACACAAACACCGGGCCCATTTAGGAGTGGCACTGCAGTGTCACGCAGGATGTCCCTTCCAAAAAACCCTCCCCAAACAGCACATGACGCAAAGAAAAAAAGAGGCGCAATGAGGTAGCTGTGTGAGTAAGATTAGCGACCGTAGTGGCCGACACAAACACCGGGCCCATTTAGGAGTGGCACTGCAGTGTCACGCAGGATGTCCCTTCCAAAAAACCCTCCCCAAACAGCACATGACGCAAAGAAAAAAAGAGGCGCAATGAGGTAGCTGTGTGAGTAAGATTAGCGACCCTAGTGGCCGACACAAACACCGGGCCCATCTAGGAGCGGCACTGCAGTGTCACGCAGGATGTCCCTTCCAAAAAACCCTCCCCAAACAGCACATGACGCAAAGAAAAAAAGAGGCGCAATGAGGTAGCTGTGTGAGTAAGATTAGCGACCGTAGTGGCCGACACAAACACCGGGCCCATTTAGGAGTCGCACTGCAGTGTCACGCAGGATGTCCCTTCCAAAAAACCCTCCCCAAACAGCACATGACGCAAAGAAAAAAAGAGGCGCAATGAGGTAGCTGTGTGAGTAAGATTAGCGACCGTAGTGGCCGACACAAACACCGGGCCCATTTAGGAGTGGCACTGCAGTGTCACGCAGGATGTCCCTTCCAAAAAACCCTCCCCAAACAGCACATGACGCAAAGAAAAAAAGAGGCGCAATGAGGTAGCTGACTGTGTGAGTAAGATAAGCGACCCTAGTGGCCGACACAAACACCGGGCCCATTTAGGAGTGGCACTGCAGTGTCACGCAGGATGTCCCTTCCAAAAAACCCTCCCCAAACAGCACATGACGCAAAGAAAAATAAAAGAAAAAAGAGGTGCTAGATGGAATTGTCCTTGGGCCCTCCCACCCACCCTTATGTTGTATAAACAAAACAGGACATGCACACTTTAACCAACCCATCATTTCAGTGACAGGGTCTGCCACACGACTGTGACTGATATGACGGGTTGGTTTGGACCCCCCCAAAAAAAGAAGCAATTAATCTCTCCTTGCACAAACTGGCTCTACAGAGGCAAGATGTCCACCTCATCATCATCCTCCGATATATCACCGTGTACATCCCCCTCCTCACAGATTATCAATTCGTCCCCACTGGAATCCACCATCTCAGCTCCCTGTGTACTTTGTGGAGGCAATTGCTGCTGGTCAATGTCTCCGCGGAGGAATTGATTATAATTAATTTTAATGAACATCATCTTCTCCACATTTTCTGGATGTAACCTCGTACGCCGATTGCTGACAAGGTGAGCGGCGGCACTGAACACTCTTTCGGAGTACACACTTGTGGGAGGGCAACTTAGGTAGAATAAAGCCAGTTTGTGCAAGGGCCTCCAAATTGCCTCTTTTTCCTGCCAGTATAAGTATGGACTGTGTGACGTGCCTACTTGGATGCGGTCACTCATATAATCCTCCACCATTCTTTCAATGGTGAGAGAATCATATGCAGTGACAGTAGACGACATGTCCGTAATCGTTGTCAGGTCCTTCAGTCCGGACCAGATGTCAGCATCAGCAGTCGCTCCAGACTGCCCTGCATCACCGCCAGCGGGTGGGCTCGGAATTCTGAGCCTTTTCCTCGCACCCCCAGTTGCGGGAGAATGTGAAGGAGGAGATGTTGACAGGTCGCGTTCCGCTTGACTTGACAATTTTCTCACCAGCAGGTCTTTCAACCCCAGCAGACTTGTGTCTGCCGGAAAGAGAGATCCAAGGTAGGCTTTAAATCTAGGATCGAGCATGGTGGCCAAAATGTAGTGCTCTGATTTCAACAGATTGACAACCCGTGAATCCTTGTTAAGCGAATTAAGGGCTCCATCCACAAGTCCCACATGCCTAGCGGAATCACTCCGTGTTAGCTCCTCCTTCAATGTCTCCAGCTTCTTCTGCAAAAGCCTGATGAGGGGAATGACCTGACTCAGGCTGGCAGTGTCTGAACTGACTTCACGTGTGGCAAGTTCAAAGGGCAGCAGAACCTTGCACAACGTTGAAATCTTTCTCCACTGCGCTTGAGACAGGTGCATTCCACCTCCTATATCGTGCTCAATTGTATAGGCTTGAATGGCCTTTTGCTGCTCCTCCAACCTCTGAAGCATATAGAGGGTTGAATTCCACCTCGTTACCACTTCTTGCTTCAGATGATGGCAGGGCAGGTTCAGTAGTTTTTGGTGGTGCTCCAGTCTTCTGTACGCCGAAAGTGTCCCGCAATTCTTCTGGCCACCGACAGCATCTCTTGCACGCCCCTGTCGTTTTTTAAATAATTCTGCACCACCAAATTCAAGGTATGTGCAAAACATGGGACGTGCTGGAATTTGCCCATATTTAATGCAAACACAATATTGCTGGCGTTGTCCGATGCCACAAATCCACAGGAGAGTCCAATTGGGGTAAGCCATTCCGCGATGATCTTCCTCAGTTGCCGTAAGAGGTTTTCAGCTGTGTGCGTATTCTGGAAAGCGGTGATACAAAGCGTAGCCTGCCTAGGAAAGAGTTGGCGTTTGCGAGATGCTGCTACTGGTGTCGCCGCTGCTGTTCTTGCGGCGGGAGTCCATACATCTACCCAGTGGGCTGTCACAGTCATATAGTCCTGACCCTGCCCTGCTCCACTTGTCCACATGTCCGTGGTTAAGTGGACATTGGGTACAGCTGCATTTTTTAGGACACTGGTGACTCTTTTTCTGAGGTCTGTGTACATTTTCGGTATCGTCTGCCTAGAGAAATGGAACCTAGATGGTATTTGGTACCGGGGACACAGTACCTCCAACAAGTCTCTAGTTGGCTCTGCAGTAATGATGGATACCGGAACCACGTTTCTCACCACCCAGGATGCCAAGGCCTCAGTTATCCGCTTTGCAGTAGGATGACTGCTGTGATATTTCATCTTCCTCGCAAAGGACTGTTGGACAGTCAATTGCTTGGTGGAAGTAGTAAAAGTGGTCTTACGACTTCCCCTCTGGGATGACCATCGACTCCCAGCAGCAACAACAGCAGCGCCAGCAGCAGTAGGCGTTACACGCAAGGATGCATCGGAGGAATCCCAGGCAGGAGAGGAATCATCAGAATTGCCAGTGACATGGCCTGCAGGACTATTGGCATTCCTGGGGAAGGAGGAAATTGACACTGAGGGAGTTGGTGGGGTGGTTTGCGTGAGCTTGGTTACAAGAGGAAGGGATTTACTGGTCAGTGGACTGCTTCCGCTGTCACCCAAAGTTTTTGAACTTGTCACTGACTTATTATGAATGCGCTGCAGGTGACGTATAAGGGAGGATGTTCCGAGGTGGTTAACGTCCTTACCCCTACTTATTACAGCTTGACAAAGGGAACACACGGCTTGACACCTGTTGTCCGCATTTCAGTTGAAATACCTCCACACCGAAGAGCTGATTTTTTTGGTATTTTCACCAGGCATGTCAACGGCCATATTCCTCCCACGGACAACAGGTGTCTCCCCGGGTGCCTGACTTAAACAAACCACCTCACCATCAGAATCCTCCTGGTCAATTTCCTCCCCAGCGCCAGCAACACCCATATCCTCCTCATCCTGGTGTACTTCAACACTGACATCTTCAATCTGACTATCAGGAACTGGACTGCGGGTGCTCCTTCCAGCACTTGCAGGGGGCGTGCAAATGGTGGAAGGCGCATGCTCTTCACGTCCAGTGTTGGGAAGGTCAGGCATCGCAACCGACACAATTGGACTCTCCTTGTGGATTTGGGATTTCGAAGAACGCACAGTTCTTTGCGGTGCTACTGCTTTTGCCAGCTTGAGTCTTTTCATTTTTCTAGCGAGAGGCTGAGTGCCTCCATCCTCATGTGAAGCTGAACCACTAGCCATGAACATAGGCCAGGGCCTCAGCCGTTCCTTGCCACTCCGTGTGGTAAATGGCATATTGGCAAGTTTACGCTTCTCCTCCGACAATTTTATTTTAGGTTTTGGAGTCCTTTTTTTACTGATATTTGGTGTTTTGGATTTGACATGCTCTGTACTATGACATTGGGCATCGGCCTTGGCAGACGACGTTGCTGGCATTTCATCGTCTCGGCCATGACTAGTGGCAGCAGCTTCAGCACGAGGTGGAAGTGGATCTTGATCTTTCCCTAATTTTGGAACCTCAACATTTTTGTTCTCCATATTTTAATAGGCACAACTAAAAGGCACCTCAGGTAAACAATGGATATGGATGGATACTAGTATACAATTATGGACGGACTGCCGAGTGCCGACACAGAGGTAGCTACAGCCGTGGACTACCGTACTGTACTGTGTCTGCTGCTAATATAGACTGGTTGATAAAGAGATGTAGTAGTATGTATGTATAAAGAAGAAAGAAAAAAAAAACACGGGTAGGTGGTATACAATTATGGACGGACTGCCGAGTGCCGACACAGAGGTAGCTACAGCCGTGAACTACCGTACTGTACTGTGTCTGCTGCTAATATAGACTGGTTGATAAAGAGATGTAGTAGTATGTATGTATAAAGAAGAAAGAAAAAAAAACCTCGGTAGGTGGTATACAATTATGGACGGACTGCCGAGTGCCGACACAGAGGTAGCTACAGCCGTGAACTACCGTACTGTACTGTGTCTGCTGCTAATATAGACTGGTTGATAAAGAGATGTAGTAGTATGTATGTATAAAGAAGAAAGAAAAAAAAACCACGGGTAGGTGGTATACAATTATGGACGGACTGCCGAGTGCCGACACAGAGGTAGCTACAGCCGTGGACTACCGTACTGTACTGTGTCTGCTGCTAATATAGACTGGTTGATAAAGAGATGTAGTAGTATGTATGTATAAAGAAGAAAGAAAAAAAAAACACGGGTAGGTGGTATACAATTATGGACGGACTGCCGAGTGCCAACACAAAGGTAGCTACAGCCGTGAACTACCGTACTGTACTGTGTCTGCTGCTAATATAGACTGGTTGATAAAGAGATGTAGTAGTATGTATGTATAAAGAAGAAAGAAAAAAAAACCACGGGTAGGTGGTATACAATTATGGACGGACTGCCGAGTGCCGACACAGAGGTAGCTACAGCCGTGAACTACCGTACTGTACTGTGTCTGCTGCTAATATAGACTGGTTGATAAAGAGATGTAGTAGTATGTATGTATAAAGAAGAAAGAAAAAAAAAACACGGGTAGGTGGTATACAATTATGGACGGACTGCCGAGTGCCGACACAGAGGTAGCTACAGCCGTGGACTACCGTACTGTACTGTGTCTGCTGCTAATATAGACTGGTTGATAAAGAGATGTAGTAGTATGTATGTATAAAGAAGAAAGAAAAAAAAACCACGGGTAGGTGGTATACAATTATGGATGGACTGCCGAGTGCCGACACAGAGGTAGCTACAGCCGTGAACTACCGTACTGTGTCTGCTGCGACTGGATGATAAATAATGATATAAAAAATATATATATATCACTACTGCAGCCGGACAGGTATATATTATATAATGACGGACCTGCTGGACACTGTCTGTCAGCAGAATGAGTTTTTTATAGAATAAAAAAAAACACCACACAAGTGAAGTCACACGACGAGTGTTTAACTTTTTCAGGCAATCACAATATAGTATACTACTAACTATACTGGTGGTCAGTGTGGTCAGGTCACTGGTCAGTCACACTGGCAGTGGCACTCCTGCAGCAAAAGTGTGCACTGTTTAATTTTAATATAATATGTACTCCTGGCTCCTGCTATAACCTATAACTGGCACTGCAGTGCTCCCCAGTCTCCCCCACAATTATAAGCTGTGTGAGCTGAGCACAGTCAGATATATATACATAGATGATGCTGCACACTGGGCTGAGCAGTGCACACAGATATGGTATGTGACTGAGTCACTGTGTGTATCGTTTTTTTCAGGCAGAGAACGGATATATTAAATAAAACTGCACTGTCTGGTGGTCACTGTGGTCAGTCACTAGTAAACTCTGCACTCTCTACACTTCTACAGTACTCCTAAGCTCCAGTAAATCAGGTTAATCTCTCTCTCTCTCTCTCTCTTCTAATCTAAATGGAGAGGACGCCAGCCACGTCCTCTCCCTATCAATGTCAATGCTCGTGTGAAAATGGCGGCGACGCGCGGCTCCTTATATAGAATCCGAGTCTCGCGAGAATCCGACAGCGTCATGATGACGTTCGGGCGCGCTCGGGTTAACCGAGCAAGGCGGGAGGATCCGAGTCTGCTCGGACCCGTGAAAAAAACCATGAAGTTCGGGCGGGTTCGGATTCAGAGAAACCGAACCCGCTCATCTCTAATGTGTATATATATGTGTGTGTGTAAATGTGTTTGTTTATATTTATTTATTTATTAACAGTTTCTTATATAGCGCAGCAAATTCCGTTGCGCTTTACAACTGGACACAATTAGAAGACAAAACTAGGTAAAAACAAACAGTCATAGAGGGAGGAGGGCCCTGCTCGCAAGCTTACAATCTATGTGTGTATATGTCTGTGTGCATATGTGTGTATATGGGTACAGAATGAAGGCAAACACATAACATCAAGCGCTGAGAAATAAAAAAAGAAAATAATAAAGAATCAAACCTTCCATTTGAATATGAAGAGAGAGGTTTCTATGGAAGGCGTTTCCCTTTGGTTCTAAATTGGAGACTCCACTCTTCCATTCATATTAGGAATGATGTCATGTAAGGAAAAATACAATACAATAGTGTAGTACTGCATGTCTTCACAAGATAACACTTCACCCCAGTGATATTGTCTAGGAAGAAGATGAGTGTTGAACCGGATCTACAGGTGATTAAAACTTTCAACTTAATGAAGGACAAAATGTACCCAAACTCACAATAGAAATTGGGTATAAAGGCATATAAAGGTATCTTTAAATCGATATAAAGCCACAGAAAGCAATCTGATGGGCGTACCCCAACTCACAGTGACTATAGGTGGATGAAGCATGTAAAGGTTTCTTTTTAGTGTAGTACTTCAAATCACAGCATAACCCAACTCACAGTTTAGCAGGTTTTTGTAAACATATCACGGTTTCTTTCATTCTCCAGATAACCAAACGATGTGGTATATGTCAAGAAAGATTTATTCCATAAAAAGTCGTTTCCAGAAAAGTTCATAAAATATTCCCGCAAGGTATAAACATGTGACAAAACATAAAAAGGAGCAATGATAGACATTCACGCCACCTGGTTTGGACACCTGGTGTAAATCACCTGGTCAACCGGATTCCGGAGTTCCTTCCTGATCAGGGCATCCAGGGTCCAAGATCCAGATGGGGAGATGGTAGAGAATAATAAAAAGCTCCTGTCTGCTGCCAACGCATTTCAATTTCTACAAGAGATCTTTATCAAGGCCTGCAGACCAGGAGCCCATGTGCCTGTATTTATACCCACAATAAGCAATAAAACAGGAAGTGAGGTCATACAATAATTAGTCTTCACATAAACATTATCCAGATCAGTTCAAATGACTTAATCAAGTTGGAGGCATTGAATACAATTTGTAATGGTTAGCATTCATCCACAGAATTAACTGTGCACTTATAAACCTTTTAGTTGTATCATTGCGGTACATTAAACCGCCATAACGGAAGCAGAAGTGAGTACCCGTGGAACGCATGCGTTCCACAGGTTTGTCGGAAGCGCCGGTCATATATTGCATTTCAGAATCCCCCTTCATATTAAAACATCATGATGGAAGGCAGAAGTGCACGCTCATGAACAGCATGCATTCCACCAGTAGTCCTGAGGCGCTAATCATATGATGCAATCCAGAACTGCTTGTTAGTGGAACGCAAGGATTGAATGCAGAAACAAAAAGACCCGCATAAGCTGCTTAGTGCTCAAAGACCATTAGGGTACATTTATATTCAATTCTCCAACTGAATGTACATATTAAATATTTCAGCATTGGATCCTTAGATCATGTCGTCAACAGAATTCACAATATAGAAATATACAACCAACATATAAAATAATAATATACAACAATCATGTCAACATCGGAATCTTGAATTCTGGTGTTTTCTTAGAAGTCCCTTTTGTAAAAGAAATCCATATAGAGTCCATAAAAAGTCCATAAAAAGTATTTATAACTACAAAGGAAGAAAAAAACAATAAAAATTATTCATAAAAACCATTTGGTCTCAAAGTCACTGTTAAGCCCGTTTGGTATAAGGGTTTTATAATTGTAAATAAGGGACATTTCTTTTCTGGCTAATTTGCTAGCAAAAACTTTATTCCTTATGTCATGTTCAATAATTGCTAGACCATAAAAGCCCAAAATATGTGAATTAGAACATTGATGATTTTGTTTGAAGTGAAATGATAGAGCGTGAGTCTCCAGACCATTCTTAACGTTTCTTACGTGTTCCCCAATTTTCACTTTCAATGGTCTGGATGTCCTCCCTATATAGAATTTCTCACATGAGCATTTCACAGCATAAATGACGTTTTTACTGTTACAAGTGATGAATTGATTGAGAGCAAATTCCTTTCCATTTATATTCACCTTATCAATTTTATTGCGGCCCTTGTCTTTGATGTTTTTACATCCCTGACAGAGGCCACATCTAAAAAATCCCTTAGATACAATTTTTCCTTTTTTCTCTGGTCCTCGTAACCTACTTGTTACCAGCTGGTTCTTCAAATAGGTGCCTTCCTATAGATACAGACTGGTTTCTTAGGAATGCAGGTGCCAATAGGGGGGTCTTTAGTTAATAGTCCCCAATGTTTGTTGAGGATTTTCTCTATGCGACTATATTGGCAATTATAGTTCGTAACAAATGCCCATTCAAACGATTCCCTTTTTGTTCATCCTTATTAGCAGACTTGGGTCTAAGAAGTGTAGTTCTATCGATTTCTTTTACCTCTCTCAGGGTTTTGTCTACCTTCATCATATTATAACCACTCACACAAAATTTCTCACACATCTCAGTGGGCTGTGTAGAGAATACTTCCATGTTGGTACAGTTCCTTTTGAGTCTTTTTACAGTTCCTTTTGAGTCTTTTTAACTATCCGCAAGGAATTGACTTAAGCCAATTATGGTGATGGCAACTTGTTGCATTAATGTAAGAACCTGAGTCTGTCGGTTTACAATAGTTCTTTGTACAAATTTGATTTTCTTTAATGCATACAGTGATGTCTAGAAAATTAATAGTGTTATCACTAATTTCAAATGATAAATTAATATTATACTCATTTACATTTAGAGAGGTGCAGAAATCATCTAAACTCTGTTTATCCCCCCTCCAGATGAAAAAAACATAATCTATATATCTAACGACACCAGGTTCGCCCCGAATGGGTTATTAGCCCAAATGATGTTATCTTCCCAACTATCCATAAATTAGTTGGCGTAACTGGGGGCGAACCCGATGCCCATCGCTGTCCCGTTTTTTTGCAGGTAAAAATCATCTTTAAAAAGAAAATAAATATTTTCCGAGATGAGTCTAATACCCTCTAACAAAAATGTCTGTAATGGTCCCAATAAATCTGAATTTCTTAAAGCCGCTTGGGTGGCAGCTATACCCAGATCATGTTTAATGATCGTGTAGAGGGAGGAGACATCCGCTGTGATCAGCAGATCCCCCTCCCTCCACTCGACATGGGATAGATGGTCCAAAAAGTCTTTCATGTCACAAAGGTGGGAATGATTCTTAAGTACAAGGGGTTGGAGGTGATAGTCGATAAACTGAGAGAGGTTCACCAATAAAGAACCCACACCGGAGATGGGTATGCTTATGTATGGCTATGTGTATATGTGTGTTTATGTGTATATTTCTTTGTATACAGTATATGTGAGTATGTGTGTGTATGTTTATGTATGTCTCTGTGTATATTTCTGTGTATATGTGTGTGTTTATGAATGTCTGTGTGTATATGTGCATGTCTGTGTATATCTGTGTGTGTATATGTCTGTGTATATATCTGTGTATATATGTATTTGTATATGACTGTGTGTGTTTATGTATGTCTGAGCCTATATGTGTGTGAATATATATATGTGTGTGTGTGTGTGTGTGTGCATGTGTGTGTGTGTGTGTGTGTGTGTGTGTGTGTGTGTGTAGTGCTGGTGGTGGTGGGGCACCTTGACTTGACCATGCTCCGGGTGTCATGTCTTCATGCTACGCCTTTGTTCAGAAGTGTAGATCTTTCTTTAGAAAACACAATGAGGGGCTGATTCTGAGTCAATAGACCTCAGTGCATGATAGAAAATGATTGACCACAAACACAGCCACTTTGGGCTAGATATACTGTAAGAGGGTGCGAGTTTGTGAGAACAAACTTGCACCTTTACGCTGTGAGTTCAGTGTGAGCTTGTACTGCAACCAGGACCGGATCTAGACTTTGTGGCGCCCTTGGTAAAAAAATAGGGATGTGGCTTCACGGAGAAGGGGCATGGTTAGTTATGCCCCCTGTAGAGTTGTGCCCCCAGTAGAGTTGTGCCCCCTAGTTGCGCCGCTTAAAAAAAAATAATACTTACAATCCCCGCTCCTGCTTCCCGACCGCTGCTGTCCTCCGTCTCCAGCCGCCGGCGCTGCTCCTCTGATCTATGGGAGAGACGTCATGACGTCTCTCCCATAGCACTGCATAGACACTAGAGGTCAATTATGACCCCTAGTGTCTATGTGCCGCTCCCACAATGCAGTGCGGTGCGCGATGACTTCATCACGCACCGCACAGCACCGCATCTACTGAGCACTGTGGGGCACAAGTAGCGGAGCTTGCCATGGCAGTGGCACTCTCTGGAAGGCGGCGCCCCAGGCAAAAATCCTGTATGCCCATAGCAAGATCCCCTACTGACCACAACTCACAAAGTATAATAGCCTATGAGTTGGAGAGTTTGAAGTGCGAGTCCATGCGAGTTTTACTGCAGGTAAACTCACACATTATATTGCGAATTTCATTAAAAGGTGTAAGTTTGACAGATCAGCAAGATACATGCACGTGTCTGTGTGTAAAAGTAATTAAATACAGATGTGTCCTCTTTCATCAGTGCTACGTTAAATGGCCATTCTAGTTGTGTCTGGCCTTGAGAGCATTTACAGTACTAATGCCTGGTGTCTTTTGTGCATGTTTTTCTCTGAAAATGTGCATCGCTATGTAAATAATATGCACAAGCAGACTATGCTGATTAAAATTATGGGGGTAATTCAGATCTGATCGCTGCTGTGCATTTTTGCACAGCAGGCGATCATGTACAAACTGCGCATGCATATGAACCGCAATGAGCACGAACATCGGACAACAACGGGCATCACCGATCAGTGACATAATACTATCGCACGGGCATTCGCAAGGTGATTGACAAGAAGAGGCCATTTGTGGGTGTTAACTGAGCGTTTACAGGGAGTGTCAGGAAAAACATTCCCAAGCATTTTCAGGGAGGATGTCTTACATCAGCTCTGGCCCCGACCAGCCTGTTATCATCGCACTGGAGTAGTAAGTCCTGGGTTGCCCACATACTGCACAAAGTGAATTTTCGCAGCTCGGCATACACATGGGATCGCACACTTGCTCGGTGAATTTACACTCCCCTGGAGGTAGCGACTAGCTGATCACAGGATAGCAAAATTAGCATCCCAGCGATCAGATCTGAATTTCTCCCCATATACGGCATGCCTATATTCTATGAGCAACTGCGGTTGTATTTACATATGAAATGCCACGTTACAGTGTTTTCCTGGATAACAACCACTGACACTGTAATGTAGCATTTCATATGCAGATATAGCTGCAGTTGCACACAGAGTTGCACAGGAGATGCCTGCTCACTCACGCTAGGCATCTCAAAATGCATGGCGTATTGAGGCTAAATGTGTAAGGTCACATCTGTAGTAAAAAATCACAAAAAATAAATGGTGTTGGGTCCCTCCTAAAAGCATAACCAGCCCCAGGCTCTTTGAGCTGACTCTTGTTAACAAAAATACAATGAAAAAAATGCATAAGGTTCCCCGGTATTTAATGAACCAGCACCAGGGTCTTGGAGCTGGCCCTGGATTTAAAAATACAGGGAATAAAATGAGTCCCATCTATTTTAAGAGTCAGCAACAGGCTCCACTAGCAGGGGGGTAATGCCTTAGATAGGGGACACACTTGACAGGTGTACCCCGGCTAAAGTATTCATCCCCCCTAACTAGTCATCCCATGCCAGGGATTAATCTAGGTCAGGGTGGATTGGGTAACTCATTTTTTTTTATGCCCCTGGATGCTAATAAACTGCAAGGTATAGGTGAGTATGGATTTCCCCCCATGTAGTGGACTCTACTTGGAGAAAAGGAGTGAACCTGCCAGGGACAAGGTGAGTGTACAGTATGTGAGTGTGACTGTGTGTATTATTTATAGTGTGTCTGTCTTCATTTTCCTATTTATTTTACAGGGGGAATATAGGTAGAAGCGGGCCTTTTAATACCCCGCATGCTGGTACTTGTGTTTCTCCAAGTACCAGCGAATAGGTAGGAGACATGCTCAGGCCTGTAGTCCTCCTGTCAAAGTTAATATTATTCTAACTTTTTACTGAATTGCTATCAACTTGGCACCCACCAACCAATGCCTTAATGCCCTTGAGAGGAGAGACCCCCTTTATGGGGGGTCCCCACTTCCACAGGAATTCCCAGCCTGGGGTGACTAGTTAGATGGGGTGGGGGAAATGCTTCAGTAAAGGGATCCCTTCCAGTGCTTCTCCTGATTGTTGCTTTACCCTCGTGCTAGTGGTGCCTGTTCCTGGTACTTAAAATATAAGCAACTCATACTCATTTTCTTCCCTATATTTTTAGAACCAGGGCCAACTCCAAGAGCCTACTGCTGGTTCTTTAATTGCAGTGGAACCCTACACATTTTTTTCAACGTGTTTTCTGAACCAGGACGAGATCAAAGAGCCCGATGCTGGTTATGCTTTTTTTTGACGGAGGAGATCCCACACCATTTCTTCTGTTTTCTTATTATTTAATGACTTCTACACACAGAAACTTGCACAGATCTCACTGATCTGTGCAGCCTTCTGTCAACTTGCTAGCCAGAAACAGGTCTGTTTTTCCAGAGCACCCTATTACATTTTGCAAATTGTATCTTTTAAATGGGGAAATATCTGGATATGAGTTTGCCCCCTGCAAGTACTGTAGCAGGAATGCAAGTAACATGTGAGTTTGCATTTTCTTGCAGCATATTATATGTGTGAGTTCTGAAAATGTGTACGTTTAGAGCTAAACTCGCACCTTTTCAGAACTCATACACCATTACATTTAGCTCTTTATGTCCAACTCAGAATCAGCCACCGAACTGGGGAACTGATGCAGAAGCTGGGAAGCTATTGTAGATCTTTTTAACAGCATATGTTTGCAACAGGTACTGAACTACAAATGGTCATAACTAGGTATAGAAGTTATTGTAGATTACATTGAAAGGATGGACCTCAGTGACTGGAATCCAGACTATAGGGGGTAAGTTTACTGTAGGTCAATTTAAATCATTTTTAATCCATTTCAAATCCTTCTGAATCAATCAACATCAATGTGTTTCAGGGGCTAAATTGCACATTTACTAACACTTAAAAATCAATATCATATGGTCTAATGTTATGTTTTCTTATTCATGACATGTATAATGACTGTTATGTCAAAGCAAATTTATCCAGGTCTAAAAATATTTATCATACATGTCGGTGATTTGTACAAATTATGTGAATCATTCAGCTAGCCATTACCCTGAATTACTAAACTAGGCAGTTATTGTTTAAAAAAATGGTGGCAGCGGGGTAAATTGAGACACAAATTGAGGGTGTCAATGTGAGTGCAAAATCTCAGCAGAATCAGGGCAAGCACTGGCAAAAGAGTAACACACTTTTGCATTTAAGTAAAATGATGTGGCATTTTTACCACAAAGGGGTAGATTTATCAAAGCTTGGAGAGAGATAAATGGGTCTATTTACTAAGCATTGGATAGAGATAAAGTGGATGGGTAAAACATACCAGCCAATCAGCTTCTAACTGTCATGTTACAGGCTATATTTAAAAAATGACAGGAGCTGTTTGTCTGGTACTTTATCACCATCAAAGCTTAGTAAATACACCCCTAAGTGTTTAGAGATAAAGTACAAATCAATCAGCTCCTGTCATTTTTCAAATACAACCTGTAAAATAAACAGTTACATTCTGCTTGCATAGTATTTTTAATAAATTTCCCCCTCAGAGGCGATCACTAGGCAATGATGGCTGGCATGCACCGGCTCACTGCGGCGCTGGCAAACGCGCAGTTCCGACCCGATCAGGTTTAGTGTGAAAGGCACAAACCCGGGAATAACCTGGGAATAACCCAGGTCGAAACTACAATGTGAAAGGGTCTGAGCCTGCTTAGACCCGGGTCAGACCAAGGTGCAAAAGCTGGGTCCAACCTGGGTTTGCAATCTGAAAGCAGTATAATAATTGACATACAGGAAGCCACTGGATGTGATCTATTATAGGAAAAATATTGCAGAGCAGCGTTCTATGCATAGATACACAGTACTTATTCATATTTCATTAGAAATGAGAAAGCAACTAATTCAGAATTTATTAACCTTAAAACCAAAAGTCAGCCTTCAAGTTGATGAAAGCACAACTTTCTCTAAAAAAAACTACACTGATCATATACTGTATGTGCGAGCAATGATGGTGACAGGCAGGCGAAAGTTTGCGAACCTTCAACTTTTTTTCTTGATTCAGTTGAGCTTGAAAGTACAACAGCCCAGGGCATTTGTGATTCCTTACGAGCCACGCTGAGCAAACATGGCTTAACAAAAAGTCTTTTGTCAGGAATTGTTATTGGTTTTGGAAGTGACGGAGCAGCAGTAATGCTTGGTTCTAAGTCTGGAGTTGCCATAATTCTACTTATGGAGTTTTCAAACCTCATCAGTTGGCACTGCCTAAACCACCACCTAGTGCTAGCTGTTGTAGATAAAGTGATGGATCTTACAGAGATATTTCACTTTCAGTCTTTTGTAGATACAGTAGTGTGTATACACTATACAGTTGTCCAAAGAATTTGAGAGAGTTACAGAAGTGTTCAGCAGAACTCCATGACACTATTTTAAGTATACGTCATGTACAGTACTTGATACCAGATGAGTTGCCTCCAGTTTCAAAACAGTATATGCTATATGGCATTCATATCCTTTGTTGTTTAAGCATTTTCAAGAACAGATGTAATGCACTGGTAAAGAAAACACAAAGTTTTACTCTTTGAGCAGGCAATTGCAAAGTGAGGAGTTCCTTAAGAATTTGGCCTTAATGTGTGATGCTCTATTAGTACTTTGTGGCCTTTAATTAGCTTTACAAGACAGAAAGATTCACTTACTGTAGTAAAAGCTCAAAGGCTATTTTTGAGGCCAGGTCATGTTTTTGAGTCACGCATTGACAATGTATAAGGAATGTTCTGAAATGATGCTTCTGGATCTATCTAGACAGGACATTTCAAAGGAATAGAACTTATTAAAAATTCTAAAGTACAAACCATAAGTCGGGGGCTGTCATAACTGAAGGCTGAGGATGACCTAGGGAAGCCTCAGACGTAGCGGCTGATGTGTATATGAACTGTGGAGGTTGAATAGGATTCTTGGACATGCAGGAGGTTAAGCACCATTTGCCCAAAGGCGTGACCACAACAACGGAGTATATAAAACAAAGTCTGTTAATTAAACACACAGTTTAGACACCTTTGCAGTTCAGATAACTTCAACAGTAGCTTGTGCAGATTAGACAGCAGTACAGTTCAAAGGAGCACAGTGGTAAAGGAGTACTGTGGCTCAGCAGGATGAGATAAGACAAAGTCCTTGCAAGACTTTGAGATGGTAAGTCCGTTGGCCACAGCTAACCACTGTATGAGGGAACAAGCTGGTACTGCCCAGCAGATGACACTTTGGAAGCTGGAGTTGGTACAGATGCACAGAAGTAGAAGGAAACTTAGAAGAACTGCCGGGGATGCTGGATGGAACCGGAGCAGACAGAAGGTGTATTGAAATCACCGCTGTAGATAGAGTCCGATGGTAAGTATTGATGGTGAACTGTGGTTCGATGTTGTGTGGTAGATGATAAGCGGATCGATGCTGGAACACCGCAGGAGATGGAGAGTGATACTGGAAGTGATACAGGACACCGCTGAGAGCTGGAAGTGACTCAGGAACACCACTGGAAGCTGGAAGCGAGACTGGAACAATGCTGCAAGCTGAAAGCTGGTGCCGAAGTCACTGTAAATCACGGAAAGCAATGTTGGTAAGCAATGAGAGCTGGGAGTGATACTGGAACACAGCTGGAAGCTGGAAGCCAGTGATAGATCACTGCAGATTATAGGAAGCAATGTAGGAACACTGCTGGAGTCAGGCAGCACCACAGGATGATTTCTGGTGCGGGGTCTTTTTAAGTGGAGCAAAGTCACAGGAGCTATAATACCTGGAAGCACAAGCTGGAACATCCAGAAACAGGAGAGACATGTATCACTGGGATAGACAACCAAAGCACTGATGATTAGGCAGCCTTGATGCAGGATATTTATACCAGCTGGGAAGCAGGTATTGGCTGAGCAATTAGGCAGAGTCCAGAGCACAGCAGATAGGCTGTAAGGTATCATGTGATTAATCCAAACATGGCTGTGCCCATGTTTGAGTCTGGAGGGAAAGTCTGTTTGAACTTAACATGTGGAGATCTGTAGTAATGGCAGGAGAGGCCGCAGAGGGCAGGAGACGCCATTCACTGTGACAGGAGGAACTTGCTGTGTAGTTGCCTTGACAGCGCTACTGGGATCACTGAGGGGAGACTGAGTCAATGTTGTACAGCACGCTGCACACAGACAGCACAGGTGGAATCCAGGCTTGGAGCACTGGGACAGTCTCAGGAGGCACTTAGAAGGTAAGAAGTGTTGACTAACTACCTGGATCATGACAGGGGCACTTTTATGTTAGGCTAAAATGTAATATTGAAAATTGCTGTCTGTCATCAGAAGACATGAAGTTTTACAAAGTTGTTAAAGTTATTTAAAGTGACTTTTGGCCAGAAATCTTGCCAATGGAGTTTGGTGAAAAAGAATTGAAAAGCTTAGGTTACTGTTTCCAAATAATTTTGGAAAAACAAAGATGGTTTTTCGAGGCTTCAAACACAGTGGAGGTAAAAGTGTACCATCAGATTTGTTGCCACTTTTCCACTGCATACAAACGGTGGCAGTTAGCAATGCAGAATGTGAAAGAGGTTTCAGTGTGATGAACATAATAGCTACCAAGATAAGGAGTTCTTTTTCCATTCCTCACCTAGCAGAATTTATGATGATTAACATACTGTATGTGGTTCTCCAATTCACTTATGGAATCCAGTGCCTTATATGAAATCTTGGTTAGCAAAAGGCAGACAAAGTGCTCTTCAAGATGCCTGCCTAACATGATGGAAAAGAGAGGATAGCTCCAGTTTCCAGCACTAGTGGCATTTGTTATAGGTGAGTCAAACATTATTGATAATTCTTGCTTTGTAATAATCAATATATACATTGATCTCATTCACTAAAGTGCATCTTTTGCATGCTATAGGGTCCCCTGAATATGGTTGGGTCCATTAGGGTTAGGCAGTGTAAGGACTGGATTAATAGCTACCATACATTATCTTCATATAGAATGGCTTGGTCTTCAGGTTGCTCAGTATAAGAGAAGAGGAAGAAGTCAGGCTAAGGCACCCTTCTTATACCATCCATATTTAAGGGACATTTTGTGAGGGAATCAGAGTGATATTTTAGGGCTTTGTGGGGAGATCTGATGCCGTGGTTTTATTAATTTTCAAATAATATGTAATTGTAAGACATTTTCAATCCTCACTAATAAATGTTTAATCTTCTTTTGGAACAGAACAATGTTATAAAAGCACTGCAGCAGGCAAAGCCCTGCATCCCGAATTGACCTCTCCTCTACTTCTTCTGCAGGGTGAACTTTCCAAAGACCACCACCATTTTAGGACTCCATCACCCTGGAATGGCAATCACCACCATAAGAGGACTCTGTCAACCGGGAATCTAAGATACAATGTGGTAAGTATCACTAGTAGTGTTCTTCGTGTAACTTCATTAAAAGTTTATTAAAATACTATATTCTCTTTATTTTTAGCTGATGAAGTTTGAAAACTCCTTATGTAGAATTGTGGCAAATCTAAACTTAACAAACTGACCCCTCATCTCCTATTTCCTCTGCGGGGTGAACTTTCCAAAGACTACCACCATGTTAGGACTCCGTCATCTAGGAATGGCAACAACCACCATCAATAGACTCCCGGGAATCAAAGACTCAATGTGGTAAATATCACTATTAGTGTTCTTCGTGTAACTTTATTATGGGATGCGGTCATTAGGTCGACACAGCTTAGGTTGTCAGTCATTAGGTTGACCACTGAAGGTCGACATGCATTAGGTTGACATGGTCAATAGGTTGACATGGTCATTAGGTCGAAATGTACTAGGTCGACAGGTCAAAAGGTCCAACAGCAAATGCAAAAACAATGGACATACTTGAATAGGAGGGGCTGGGGTGTGTGGCACACAAGGATGGGTCAGGGGAGTGAGTTCCACCACCTCTCTAGGAGAACTTTAAGCAAGTACATTTATTTTCACTGTTTAGCAGTTCTGGTAGCATTCAAAAATGCATATTCATAGAAAATCCTATATTGAACTATGGCATAAAGTAAGTATAAACTTTGTATCAGCAGATGCTTATTTACTACCTTTGTCAGCTGACTAATAAACCTTACCATTAACAATAAAAACATGACACATAAGTGTTGCCATTACAATTGGTCACCATTTATGGATAACAGCATAGAGAGGGTAGAAAAGAATTGGTGTCAGGAAAAGGAGACAGATCAGCAGTAAACTATCAGGTGCTGCAGTCTTGGAAATCGTTAGAGGAATTAAAATGTAACCAATAGAGGTCAGAATCCTTTACTTGCAGCATTACTCCACTGGTTCAACTGTTTAATCATATCATGGCAAACAACAAAGCACCATTAAGCCAAATGGGGACACTGGCCCCCATAGAGGACATCAGCCACACCATAACATTAGCCAAGTATATCAGCTATGCATCACTAATCAGCCAATCTGCCGCTACTCACCACAAAACAGAAAATAACAACTACAACTAAGGGACCACCAAAGATAAGGGGGAGGGGGCTCGGTGGTAAGCTGAAATTTATAGAGGCCTCAAAAAGGGAGCATAACTTTTTATTATTGTCAGAGGCCTTAACTAGATCCCCTTAGCGTCATCTGGATAAGCAGACATTAGTCACTGCTAAGACAATAAATTACTAACCCAGACTGAAGCCCCTTTCTGCCTGAGATTTACATTTCTTTCAGTCCTATGGGCAATTCTGTTATCCAATTCTACACGTACATGTTGTCATGGATTTTTGAGTCCTCCAAAACACATGTACAGCAATCTAGAGATCCAAAGATATTTTTTCCATTCCTTTTCTTAAATAAATAATGATAGTTATTGTTTAATTATCTATTTAAAATGTAGTTTTTATACTGTAACATCTTCAGGCAAGCAATAACATCCAATGCTTCATGTTTAACATCATTATTAGTTAAAAATTTACTAACTCTATTAACATAAATTCTGTCCGCAAAACCTAATACATTACAACTGAATAATATCTTCATTGCACAAGTCTTGCCACTAGTCAATAATTAAAACTTCCCTATAGCAGATATCTTATTATTAATATTTTCAGTGTACTCAATTCAGCATAATAAAAAAAACAAGCATTGTTCTAAATATTCATTATAAAAAGAATAAATGTAAATACTGCGGGTAATCAAGTTTCACTTTATGTATTTAAAAGTATGCCTTCTATATGTTGGCCCTGTGCTTTGCTAATAAATTCACAGGACTCTATCATCATGGATTCACTTTTTTGGTGCTCTTAAGGTGCTACATTAAGCTGCAAACATACTGTAGTTTCTATATTGGCAATTTTGTAATGTAATCATAGGCAAAAACACAGTACATAGAAAAGTATGTAATAATGATAATTATACTAATTAATTATGATGATGATATTAATATTATTATTATTATTATTATTATTACTACCAATAATGTATCTCAAACATTTGCAATATTCAAATGTAGTTTTTAGATATTTTAATGTTTCATGTGTTTAAGTTATCATTAATCACTGTATATGTATGTAAGTTTAGAAAAAAATAAAAGCATATTTTCCTACTGCACAAGGCAACCATGCATGACCCAGTCTAAAGAAAATGCCATCCCTAGGCTGGTGACTAACCAAAAAGATTGCTGCTGCCACCACTGAAGAGACCTGTTTAGAAGACTCCCATTATCATCTCTAAAATGGCAGAAAATTTTGAAATGGATAGTGACACATACACAGTGAAGTACCACTAAACATCAATTGGAATGCTAGTGAACACTTAAACACAGGTACGGCCTTGATATGGATGACGACACATGCACCCTTGAATACCTGACACTGGGCCTAATTCAGACCTGATCGCAGCAGCAAATTTGTTAGCAAATGGGCAAAACCATGTGCACTGCAGGGGGGGGCAAATATAACACGTGCAGAGAGAGTTAGATTTGGGTGGGTTATGTTGTTTCTGTGCAGGGTAAATGCTGGCTGCTTTATTTTTACACTGCAATTTAGATTTTAGTTTGAACACACCCCACCCAAATCTAATTTTCTCTGCACATGTTATATCTGCCTCCCCTGCAGTGCACATGGTTTTGCCCATTAGCTAACAAATTTGCTGCTGCGATCAGATCTGAATTAGGCTCACAATTATCTGAAGAAGGGAGTCAAACAATTAACTATGGGGCACTTTTTATTAGTGATGAGCGGGTTCGGTTCCTCGGAATCCGAACCCCCCCCGAACTTCACCCGTTTTACACGGTTCCGAGGCAGACTCGGATCCTCCCGCCTTGCTCAGTTAACCCGAGGGTGCCCAAACGTCATCATCCCGCTGTTGGATTCTCGCGAGATTCGTATTCTATATAAAGAGCCGCGCATCGCCGCCATTTTCACTCGTGCATTGGAGATGATAGGGAGAGGACGTGCAGCGTTCTCTCAGTTTCTGTGTTCAGTGTGCTGCAAATATGTGTGCTCAGTGTGCTGCAAATATCTGTGCTCAGTGTGCTTGCAAATATCTGTGCTCAGTGTGCTGAAAATATCTATGTTCTCTGCCTGAAAAATGCTCCATATCTGTGCTGCATTGTAGTATATAATAGGAGGACAGTGCAGAATTTTGCTGACCACCAGTATTATATAGCAGTACGGTACAGTAGTCCACTGCTCTACCTACCTCTGTGTCGTCAAGTATACTATCCATCCATACCTGTGGTGCATTTTAGTTGTGTGCAGTATATATATTAGGAGGACAGTGCAGAATTTTGCTGACCACCAGTATATAATATATAGCAGTACGGTACAGTAGTCCACTGCTCTACCTACCTCTGTGTCATCAAGTATACTATCCATCCATACCTGTGGTGCATTTTAGTTGTGCGCAGTATATATATTAGGAGGATAGTGCAGAATTTTGCTGACCACCAGTATATAATATATAGCAGTACGGTACAGTAGTCTACTGCTCTACCTACCTCTGTGTCATCAAGTATACTATCCATCCATACCTGTGGTGCATTTTAGTTGTGTTCAGTATATATAGTAGGAGGACAGTGCAGAATTTTGCTGACCACCAGTATATAATATATAGCAGTACGGTACAGTAGTCCACTGCTCTACCTACCTCTGTGTCGTCAAGTATACTATCCATCCATACCTGTGGTGCATTTTAGTTGTGCGCAGTATATATAGTAGGAGGACAGTGCAGAATTTTGCTGACCACCAGTATATAATATATAGCAGTACGGTACAGTAGTCTACTGCTCTACCTACCTCTGTGTCGTCAAGTATACTATCCATTCATACCTGTGGTGCATTTTAGTTGTGCGCAGTATATATAGTAGGAGGACAGTGCAGAATTTTGCTGACCACCAGTATATAATATATAGCAGTACGGTACAGTAGTCCACTGCTCTACCTACCTCTGTGTCGTCAAGTATACTATCCATCCATACCTGTGGTGCATTTTAGTTGTGCGCAGTATATATAGTAGGAGGACAGTGCAGAATTTTGCTGACCACCAGTATATAATATATAGCAGTACGGTACAGTAGTCCACTGCTCTACCTACCTCTGTGTCGTCAAGTATACTATCCATCCATACATGTGGTGCATTTTAGTTGTGCACGGTATATATAGTAGGAGGACAGTGCAGAATATTGCTGACCACCAGTATATAATATATAGCAGTACAGTACAGTAGTCCACTGCTCTACCTACCTCTGTGTCGTCAAGTATACTATCCTTCCATACCTGTGGTGCATTTTAGTTGTGCGCAGTATATATAGTAGGAGGAAAGTGCAGAATTTTGCTGACCTCCAGTATATAATTTATAGCAGTACGGTACAGTAGTCCACTGCTCTACTTCTGTGTCGTCAAGTATACTATGCATCCATACCTGTACTGCATTTTAGTTGTGCGCAGTATATAGTAGGAGGGGACAGTGCAGAATATTGCTGTGACCACCAGTATATATATAGTAGTACGGTACAGTAGTCCACTGCTCTACCTCTGTGTTGTCAAGTATACTATGCATCCATACCTGTGCTGCATTTTAGTTGTGCACAGTATATAGTAGGAGGGGACAGTACAGAATGTTGCTGTGACCACCGGTATTTATATAGCAGTACGGTACAGTAGTCCACTGCTCTACCTCTGTGTCGTCAAGTATAATACAAAAGTTCCGTAAAATGACCCAAAAATCTAAATTAAAAGCGTCTGATGAGAAGCGTAAACTTGCCAATATGCCATTTACGACACGGAGTGGCAAGGAACGGCTGAGGCCCTGGTGTATGTACATGGCTAGTGGTTCAGATTCACATGAGGATGGAAGCACTTGTCCTCTCGCTAGAAAACTGCAGTGCCACTCCTAGATGGGCCAGGTGTTTGTGTCGGCCACTTGGGTCGCTTAGCTTAGCCACACAGCTACCTCATTGCACCTCTTTTTTTCTTTGCATCGTGTGCTGTTTGGGGACTATTTTTTAAATCTGCCATCCTGTCTGACACTGCAGTGCCAGTCCTAGTTGGGCCAGGTGTTTGTGTCGGCCACTTGGGTCGCTTAGCTTAGTCACACAGCTACCTCATTGCACCTCTTTTTTTCTTTGCATAATGTGCTGTTTGGGGACTATTTTTTAAATCTGCAAATCCTGTCTGACACTGCAGTGCCACTCCTAGATGGGCCAGGTGTTTGTGTCGGCCACTTGGGTCGCTTAGCTTAGTCACACAGCTACCTCATTGCACCTCTTTTTTTCTTTGCATCATGTGCTGTTTGGGGACTATTTTTTAAATCTGCCATCCTGTCTGACACTGCAGTGTCACTCCTAGATGGGCCAGGTGTTTGTGTCGGCCACTTGGGTCACTTAGCTTAGTCACACAGCTACCTCATTGCACCTCTTTTTTTCTTTGCATCATGTGCTGTTTGGGGACTATTTTTTAAATCTGCAAATCCTGTCTGACACTGCAGTGCCACTCCTAGATGGGCCAGGTGTTTGTGTCGGCCACTTGGGTCGCTTAGCTTAGCCATCCAGCGACCTCGGTGCAAATTTTAGGACTAAAAATAATATTGTGAGGCGTGAGGTGTTCAGAATAGACTGGAAATGGGTGGAAATTATGGTTATTGAGGTTAATAATACTATAGGATCAAAATTGCCCCCAAATTCTATGATTTAAGCTGTTTTTGAGGGGTTTTTGAAAAAAAACACCCGAATCCAAAACACACCCGAATCCGACAAAAAATTTTCAGGGAGGTTTTGCCAAAACGCGTCCGAATCCAAAACACGACCGTGAAACCGAATCCAAAACCAGAACACAAAACCCCAAAAATTTCCGGTGCACATCACTACTTTTTATACAGGATAAGGACCATATGGGGCCTCCTTGAAAATGTCCCACCAGATAAAACACACTGGAGATATGCCCACTGGTTTATGAACAATTTACTACATGTTTACTTTGCTGGTATATTTTTATTCCTGGTGCCTGCTAGTACTCTTATTAAATCAACACAGGCACCTCTATCAATATTTATAATAAAACTGCATTTTTACTATGGCACAGTAGTGCCTGAATTACCTCAATTATAATTTTTACACCACCCATTTATAAGCATTCATCCCTCAATAACTAACAAATCACCAGGACTAGCATAACCAGATTTGTACTTCAAAGGAAAAAAAAGTATTGGATGGTACGCAATAAAAGAAATACAGGCAGCTATCACATATAAATGGAACACCACACCCATTGAAGCCAAAAATAAGCCTATAAAGTTATACTGCCTGGGCAACAGGCACCTCTAAACCAAATATGTAATTTAAAAAAACCAGAGGTAGGTATTAAAACATTTTAATCACGCTGATAAAATACATATAAATTCATGATATTAAAAACAAATATATACAGCAGGTCAATATTCACTGATCCCAAAGTTCATAACAATTCTCACCCTCCAAAGGTGCTGTGGAGGGCAAATGCTTAATAAGCAATAAGGTCCCTGGTTTAGCTCCTCGGCACCACCACAAGTTCTTGAACCTGTGCACATTTGATAATTTGAGGTGGAGAGAGGATGAGTGAAGCAAAAGCATATACAGCTCAGTGTGTAAGAATGGACTAAAAATTATAACAGTGCATAGAAAGTGGTTTATACTTGGAATTCAGGACAATTAAGAACACCTAACTACAAAGTTCAATGTCATATTCTACCTACCAATTAGAGACTTTGCAACCACTGACATCTCTTTTTAATTTATCTATTACAACCTGAAGCATAACTTAGACAATATTTGCATATTATTGAAAATAAGATATTGGACTAAGAAGGAACTGTAACTATCCTAGAGTGCACCAACTTTTTATATTTAAAGTTTATTTAGGGAAAATGAAGCAGGGTACAAGCATTGCAATCAAAGAAAAGGATGCAGGACTAGTCAAAAGTTTTACGGAACTTGTTAAGTCTTGAGAGACTTAGAGTCTTCTGTGGATGTAAGATTTGTATGTAGGAAACTGGTTGGGCGTAGGTCAACTGGTAGACACAAGGAGTGGAATTAGGGTTGGTTGGTGCTGACACTCCGGTAGATACTGGCTCACAGGGAGACTGAAGAACTGACACAATACTGAGTACACCACTGGAACAGACAAGGACTTCTGGAGAGCAAAAGATACTGGCTGAGATGGATTATTGGCTAGGGAGGAAGACCAGTCAATATGACGGTTCATTACTTGCAACCAGCAACGGTCTAGGACCATATCATGAAAGGTCTTTAGAATCACTAAGAACTGAATATGTTCATGGTGCATCACTCTAACATGTATAGAAATGGCTTTGGTGGAATGCAAAATCAGGCCTTCACAGACACTATTTGCATCAACTGCTGTCAGTGTTATGGATCTGGCTAGAGTTGTCAAATTAATATTTAATTTCTGGACAACAGAAAGTTTCCTGCGGTCACAGAATTAATTTAGGTAGTTAGGAATTGAGATTTCTGGGCATATTCCAGGGTCACAGTCTATATGAGATCTGAGTTTGGAGGAGCTTGCCTGACTCGGACGACAGAGGTCAGCTGGGAAACTCTAGGGTTGGTTAGTACTGACTCTCTTACAAATATTGGTATACAGGGAGACTGGTGAACTGATGTAATACTGAGTACACCACTGGAACAGGCAAGGAATTCTGGATAGCCTGGAGAATGGCTTAGCTGGATTACCTGCTAGGACCAGCTATGTATGGTAATGCTGGACAGGGACCATTTACAATTTCAGGAATACCGGCCTGGAACTGGCTAAGGATTTGGTTATGCCAAACAGGAATCAGAAATAACTTGATATCCAGAATCTGGGCTGGAACCGGAATAGCTTGATATACAGAATCCAACCAGAATAGCTTGATCTGCAGAATCCGTACAGAAGCCAGAGTAACTTTATATTAAAAATCCATGCTGGAACCAGAATAGCTTGATGTGCAAAGTCCAGCCTGGAACCAATACAGGTTTATATGCAGAATCCAAGATAGAATCGCTGGACAGCTAGGCTGACACAGGGATAAGACAGATATGCAGGGGAACTTGGTATGTGGAACCACAGGACACCTTGTGACAAAAGTTTCGTTGGCATCTTCTCAGTCCCTGAAGACGCCGTTTATCCCCATTGCTTAATGCCCATTGGAGGATGCAGTCAGCTGAACAGGAAATTGCACCCAATTGGCTTATCCACGGGCAGCTGACCAGGACCAAGATGGCAGCACGCAGTGGACTTAACCAGCAGAAAGACTCACAGATGGACGCAACAGAGATGGCCACACTGGAATGCTGGAGGGATAACTGCAACCCAGCACCAGATTGAAGAGGAGACCGTAACCTGGTGCCATGAACCCACTGAGCAGACCTCAGCAAACAGTGTGCAGGTAAGTGTAGCTGCTGCTGAATCCTGACATCAACATTTGGATCTCTGCCATCATTAGAAAACTGATTGACCATCAGTTGCAAACCATCAGTGGTAACTAACCCTTGATGGTTGAGGAATCCCCCCCTACCATAAATGTCCTCATTAATTTTCCATTCATAATTTGCTGTTGTACAGCTTACAGATAATTATTACAGAGTACTTCATGAGAATCCTTCCTGGCAATTGTAATTTCTGCCAAAGCAAGAAAAATTGTAGGAAGAAATCTCATCATATTGTAACCTTTTTTGTGGTCTATGTCTGTATTTGTACTAAATCAGCTGACATGTAGACTTTATACTGTTATTGTCTGATATTTGCCTGTGCTCTAATCACCAGCTATAGTATTTGTGAGTTGCTGTTGCGACATCCTGTCTGTGATTAGAATGTCTGCTAGAAGAATATTTCAAGTATTTACTATTTACTATTTACTTACATTATACATTATTAGTATTTACTATTTACTTACATTATAAATATTATTACTAGTGTGACCTACTTCTTTAAGTCTACTAAGATTCTTCTTCTGATCTTAAATGAAAAAAAACCCCAATTTGATGGAACACAATACATAGACAAAAAAATACGATAACAAGTGGGTACTCCTATTCCTGGTGGAAACAGAAAAGTCATTCAGTGTCAGAAAAGCAGATTTTTCCTTGCCATTCCCATGTTTTCATTTTACTGATGACAGTCATGACTTATAGAGGGAAAACATGCTGTCAGTGCTGCAATCAGTAGTTGTAATTACTACATAGATTACAAATGATTGATATTCCAAGTATACAGTACAATACTAGGCCTCATTAGCCAAACAATCAGTCATAGAACAAGCTTATTTAGAATGAGTCAGGAATAAAGCGGTCATTGCCAGATGATTATCACTCAGGAAGACTCATTATTGGATGCTACTTCTACATTTTAATTATTTTATTTATTGTAAGCTCATGAATTAATACCATGGCATAGAATACATTTGCTTGTTATCCAGTCGAAAGCTAACTATCATGATTTCAACTTCTGTCTACTCATTTTTCCAAACACAAATGTATCTAATTCATTATTTAAACTCAATATATAGCAAAGTGGGATATTACATAACTTTAGCCACTAACCTTGGCTGTTATGTTTAGATGCTACAATACTATCACATAAAAAATGTCTCCTTTGAATCTCACAATAAAAAGGAACAAGTGAGTAAATCCTCTATTTATATTCCTCACCTCTTACCCAGGTACATTAACAAAACATTAGTACAGTAATATACACTAGAACCTTCCCATTATATCCTCCAAAATAATAAAAAAATGAAGTATAATTTACTATACAGTACAGGTGCTGCTTATCACTGTGAAAAAGAAAATAAAAGCAATGTGTACACTACTACATACCAGTATAGTAATAAGCGGAACATACTGCCTTTCCTTTTTTTAACTTGAAAATAGACAAATGTTTTATATATATATATATATATATATATATATATATATATACACATATATATACATATGGGGCAAATACCACTGATTCATAATAATCACTGATCATAAGGACTAGGAGCTTGAAATTTGGAGAGTGACATGCTTTTTGTAATATAGGCACCCACTAAGAGGGGATTTTTAAAAAAAATCAACACACAAATGGGTTAAAAGGGGTGAGATAATTCCCCCATCACAGAGAAGAGTTAAGACAACCCACCATAGTTGGGCTATAAAGAATGCATTGTGCTAGTACCAAGTCGTGTAGGGGGAGGACACAATGCTCTGTTCCTGGACTTCCTTGTAGTGGCATTTGCAGAGCACTCCATTATTCAACTAGGTGAGCTACATCAACTGCCACCCCTAAACATTGTCAAAAATCGCTAAATGTGGCTCCCTATTTGAATAATGTACTGCTCTAAAACTGCCACTAGCAAGGAAGTGCAACCTTATGGTTCAGGAGATTTTGTGATGAGTCAGTGTTTTTTTGCCTATATATTTAGATTTCAGATATAATTACTTTAACAACCTATTTCCAGTCAGGAGAGGATAGTGTCTCAATTATCAGAGGTTAACCTGTCACTTGAGCTAAACATTGCTGAACCTCTCAGAGAGCAATAAGAGGAAAGAAGACATAGATATTTTGACTTTTAAATGCATTGAAGGAAAGCTTGATAGTCAGCAGTTGCTTATCTGATGTGTAAAGGGTACCAACAGCTCTCTCAGTGACCTTAAATGTTGTGCAAAAATCTTTACCTTTTTACTTCAAAGACGGAATCCAAAGGAGAGTGAGAAGCTAAGCAAGGAGATCTAGGGCACTTCGGAATAGAGTCAGCCTATCCCTTACATATTTAACCTACAGTGGGCGGAGCTTGGACTTTTGTCCAAGAATTTACAGCACTGAGCAGGGCAGCATCAGTGGCGAGACTGGTCATAGAAGGAGTCAGATTATTCTTCTCAGTGCCAGCCTTTTGACAATCTGGAGAAGGCCTGCCCAGAGGTGTGGCCTGAAAGACATTGGCAGTGGCAAGCGAAGCATGTCCTGTTGTAAGTCTAATTAGTTTATCAGAGGAGGGATGGAGCAGAGAAGGAGGCGGATTATCCTCCTCAGTGACAGCCTTTTGACAGTATCAATCCAGGAAAGGCCCACCCAGAGGTGTGGCCTGACAAAGATGACTTAAATCCACCCATTCCACTATGCAATGGTACTAGACTGCAGGAGAAGACTCTGCACAAACATGTAATTGAAGCAACAATATTCACAGGCGTCGACCAAGGATAACAATAAAGTGGAGGCTGCTCTATAATACAATATTAAGAATAAACAGTATCAAAGAGCAATTAGAATTCTCTAATTGAGCAATTAAATAAAAAAATATATAAAAAACATACATTTCACATGTGTTAGAAAGGTATGAATTCATACACTGAGTTGTGATATAATTACCCTTCATATATGTCTGGAACTGGAAGGAGTTAGTATTGGAGTAGTCCATTCCTATTAAGACCCCTGTGTGGATTGCACTGATCCAAAAGCAATGTCCCATGTGCAGATGAGAGTCCAGTAGGAGATGTGCACCGTTAAAGGAAAATTGGCTGAAAAGGTCACTTTGTAGTGAGTTCCTTATGCATCACGGTGTATGTGTTGCTCCATTAGGCTTGGGCTGGAATCCTCTTAAAGTGGGATGAGATGTTGTTGCTGCAGGGGATGTTCCGGTTACTTTGCTCCAATGTTCCTCACATGGTAATCACGGTTACTGACGCGTTTCACTGCATTCAGCTTGCAGCTTTTTTTAAAAAAAGCTGAAAGCTGAATGCAGCGAAACGCGTCAGTTACCATGATTACCATGATTGCTTTTGGATCAGTGCATCCACACAGGGGTCTTAATAGGAACGGACTACTCCAATACTAACTCCTTCCAGTTCCAGACGTATATGAAGGGTAATCATATCACAACTCAGTGTATGAATTCATACCTTTCTAACACATGTGACATGTATGTTTTTTATATAATATTTTTTTATTAAATTGCTCAATTAGAGAATTCTAACTGCTCTTTGATACTGTTTATTCATAATATTGTATTATAGTGCAGTCTCCACTTTATTGTTGTTTTTGTGGTTATTGTGGGAGGGACTTCCCCTTTTTGAGGCAGCAGCTTAGCAAAACAACTCACGTCCTTAGCGCCCAATTATACCTTGATATAACCTCTCTGCATCGATATAACCTCTCTGTCTTCATTCTGAGAATATCTCTGAGACCATCAGACTACCATTTCCAGTTCAAATGGCTGCAATTCACGGTAAAGGTCTACTATGCCATGACCATTAACAAAGGTCAGCAGCAGAGTTTGAAAGTGGCTGGTGTGGATCTGAGGAGTGACTGCTTCTCCCAGGGCCAGTTGTATGTTGCCTGTTCCAGAATCAGCTCCCCTGACAGCCTTTCAATTCTCCAGCCTGAATGAAAGACTAAAAATGTAGTTTACAAGGAAGTCCTTCAAAATTAAAGTGGCATGCCAAAACAATAATAATCTATTATCAATTGCATTTTAGTAATTTGTTGATATTATGTATGTATATATATATATATATGTGTGTATTTATATATATGTATATATATACTGTATATATCTATATCTATATATGCATATATATATATATATATGTATATACATATACATTAAACAGTGTTTTCTACTGATATAAAATGAAAATAACAGTGGTATTTTAAAATGAGGTGGGTGACTACAAGCCTAGTAAAAAGTTTATACATAAAATGTATTGAAGGATAATCTGATAATACATAATGTATAAGACACAAAAAAAAAGTTTTTGCACATAATATATAGCCAATATAAGAAATATAAAAAATATAAATGTGATTTTATATTAATTGTATATGCTTTATTGTATCTTAAATACACCTAAGTAGTATTATTTATAATTTCTGAACCATATAAATATAATAAAATAAAAATATATATTATAATATAAATTCCATCTGGAATCATATAATATTGTTGATTTTCCTTATCTTGCACTTATGTACAGTATATATATATATATATATATATATACATCACCAAAAACGGATGAATGATGGCACTCAGGCAGCTAGTAAAGATGCAAAGACTGGTCTTTATTGACATTTCGGGAGTTGCACCCCTTTCTCAAGACACACACCAAGACAGCCTATATATACTGGCTGAATACCCGTGCTTCGCTACGGAATGTAAAGAATAATGTCAATCTCTGGGCTTCCCAGGAATGATGCTGTCAAAATGCTGGTGCTGAGAAGAATAATCCATCTTCTTCTCTGCCCTGTCCCGCCTCTGATGCTGCCCTGCTCACTCCTGTAAATGCTGGGATGGCAGGCAAAGCTCCACCCACTGTATGTTAAATATGTTAGTTTTGCAGGCTGACTCTATGTCAAAGGGCCCTAGGTCTCCTTGCTTAGCTTCAACACTAAAGTATGCCTCTACCACTACCTGTGTGTGCCTCTGCCCCTACCCGTGTGTCCATCTGCCCTTACCCGTAGGTGCCTCTTCACCTACCACTATGCCTATGACCCTACCCGTGTGTGCCTCTGCCCCTACCCGTGTGTGCTCTATCCTTACCTGTGGGTGCCTCTGCCCCTACCCGTGTGTGTTTCTGCCTCTACCCATGTGTGCCTCTGCCCCTACCTGTGTGTGCCTCTATCCTTACCTGTGGGTGCCTCTGCCCCTACCTGTGTGTGCCTCTGCCCCTACCCATGGTGCCTCTCTCCTTACCTGTGGGTGCCTCTGCCCCTACCCTTGTTTGCCTCTGCCCCTACCCATGGGTGCCTCTGCACTTACATGTGGGTGCCTCTGCCCCTACCCATGTGTGCCTTTGTTGCTACCCATGTTTGCCTCTGCCCCTACCCATGGGTGCCTCTGTACTTGCACGTGGTGCCTCTGCCCCTACCCATGTGTGCCTCTGTGTAAATTGCTTCAGGCATTCCAGAGTTATGCCAAAAACTATGGATTTTTAAATGTCACCCCCTTCCCACCACCACCCCTATGAATGCTAGGGATGTCTTACCCACACAGTATTATTTCCCAGATTTTAAGTCATATGTGTACCAAGTTTGGTGTAAATTGCTCCAGGCATTCTAGAGTTATGGCCGAAAACTATGGATTTTTACATGTCACCCCCTTCCCACTCCCACCTCTAGGGGTGCTAGGGGTGTCTTGCCTCCACAGTATTTTTTTCCAGATTGTAAAATATATGTGTACCAAGTTTGGTGTAACTTGTTTCAGGCATTCCAGAGTAATGCCTGAAAACTATGGATTTTTACATGTCACTCCCTTCCCACCCCCACATCTAGGGGTGTCTTACACCACACAGTATATTTTCCAGACTGTAAGTCATATGTGTACCAAGTTTGGTGTAAATTGCTCAAGGCATTCCAGAGTTATGTCCGAAAATGATGGATTTTTTTAATGCCACCCCCTTCCCACCCCTAAGGGTACTAGGTATGTCTTACCCCCACAGTATTATTTTCCAGATTGTAAGACATATGTGTACCAAGTTTGGTGTAAGTTGCTCCTGGCATTCCAGAGGTATGCTCAAAAATATGCATTTTTACATGTCACCCTCTTTCCACCCCCACCCCTAGGGGAGTTAGGGGTGTCTTACCCCCACAGTATTTTTTTCCAGACTGTCAGTCATATGTGTACCAAGTTTGGTGAGTTATGGCCGAAAAAGGATGGATTTTTACATGTCACCCCCTTCCCACCCTTAGTGGTACTAGGGGTGTCTTACTCCTACAGTACTTTTTCCAGATTGTAAGACATGTGTACTACATTTGGTGTAAATTGCTCCATGCATTCCAGAGGTATGCTCGAAAACTATGCATTTTTACATGTCACCCCCTTCCCTCACCCCAACCCCCTAGGGGTGCTAGGGATGTTTTAACCCCATAGTATTTGTTTCCAGATTGTAAGTCATATGTGTAACATGATTGGTGTAAATTGCTCCAGACATTCCAGAGTTATGCTGGAACATACACACACATATACACACATCCATAAATATATATATATATATATATATATATATAATTACAATTGCTCCTGTCAAGGGGTAGGTATATATTATACAGTAGCGGATCTTGCCACGGGCAAGCTGAATTTATGCCTGGGGCGCCACTGTCCTGAGGCCGCCGCCATTGTCCTGAGGGTGCCGTGGCCATGGCAAGATCCGTTACTGGTGCCGTTGCCGTGCAAGGACGTTATCATGCACAGCATGGCATTGAGGGAGGGCCATAGATGCTAGAGGTCATAATTGACCTCTAGTGTCTGCGCGGTGCTATGGGAGAGACGTCATGAGGAGCGGCGCCAGCAGCCGGAGATGGAGGGCAGCAGCAGTGAGAATGGTGAGTATTTATTTATTTATTTATTTTGGTAAGTGCCGCTACTGGTGGCACAGCTACAGGGGGCACGGTATTGGGGGCACAACTACAGGGGGCAAAACTACTGAGGGCACAGCTACAGGGGGCACAGCTACTGAGGGCACAGCTAAAGGGGGCACAGTAATAGGGGCACAACTACTGAGAGCACAGCTACAGATGGCATAACGGTGACCACACCCCTTCCCCATGAATCCATGCCCCTATTTTTTGATGGCACACACTTACCCTGTTTTACCTGTCGGGGGGGGGACGCCAAAGAAAATGTTTGCCCTGGGCGTCAAAAGGTCTATGTGTTGGAAGCAGGAAATATGGGCAAGCATAAGAACGTTGGCAACTTTGACAAGGGCAAAATTGTGATGGCTAGACGAGTGGGTCAGAGCAGCTCTAAAATGGAGGATCATGTAGGGTGTTCATGGTATGCAGGGGTTAGTGCCTACCAAAAGTGTTGAATTGGTGCCAGGGTCATTGATTAGCATGGGTAGTAAAGTTTAGCCTATCCATGTGAATCCCACAGAAAAGCTAATGTACGGTAGCAGAAAGTGCTGAAAAAGTTAATGCTTGCTATGAGAAAATGGTGTCAGAAAAAACAGTGCATCGCAGCTTGATGTGTATGGGACTGCATAGCCACAGACTGGTCAATTTGTCTATCATGTGGACAGTTAAGTACAGTATATGTGTGTAATTTTCCTGGAGAAGAGATGGCACCAGGATACACTGTGGGAAGAAGGCAAGCCAACAGAGACAGTGTGGTGCTCTGGGCAATGTTCTGCTGGAAAACCCTGGGTCCTGCAACTCATGTGGATGTTACTTTGGCATTTACACCTACCGAAACATTGTCACAGACCAAGTACACCCATTCATGATAACATTATTTCCTGATGGTAGAGGCCTCTTTCAGCAACATAATGCACCTTGCCACACTGCAAATATTGTTCAGATATGGTTTGTGGAAAATGAATTAAAGTTGTAGACATACTCTCCAAATGTTCCCAGATCTCAAAAATACAGTATTGAGCATCTGTGGGATGTGCTGGAATAACAAGTTTGAGCCATAGAGGCCTCACCTCACAATTTACAGCACTTAAACTATCACCTGCTAATGTATTGGTTCCACATCCCACAGTACATCTTCAAAGATCTTGCGAAGTCCATGCCTCTCTGGGTCAGAGTTGTTTTGGCAGCATGAGGGGGACCTACACAAAATTAGGCAGGCGGTCCTTTTTATTATTATGAAAATATTTAATTCATTTTAAATTAACCTATAACTTGAATTAAACTTTGTATATTTTCGGAAAATGAAGACATTTGGGTTTGCAATTCTGGTCTACGTATTCTAAGCCAACAGACTGTAATACCTTTTTTATCTGCTACTAGTTTTCATTCAACTCCCTTACTGTAAATAAAGGTTTAATTTATTTGAAATTATTGTGTCTCAGTAGAATTAATAGCAACCCAGCTGAAGGAGAACAATAAATGGATATTCTTGTAACTAAATGTAAATATAGAAGATATAACAATCAAACTATAGGTAGCTACTTCAGAGTAAAACCACTGCTATACTGTACATACATCTAAAATTCCCTTGGTTAATTAATATTATACAGCAAGTATTAACATTAACATTACTAACATTAATCTCTGCTCTTCCCTGTTCTGCCGCCAGCTCTGCTCTCCCTATTTGCCATCCCGCTTTCTCTTTACTATTGTGTCCCCTCACTCTTTCCCTGTAACTGGTCTGCAATTCCGGGAGTACTGCTGCAGATGTTACTCTTACCAGGTGACCATCTTCAGCCCGTAACCTCCTTCCACCACCCAAATGGGTTGGGTAGAATATCCCGGCACTTGGGATGCTGGCGCTCAGAATACTAATGCCGGCATCCCGATCATGAAGATACCGACAGGGGTGAGTTATGTATTCTAACTAAAGATGTGCGCCGACCCTGAAAATTTGGATTTGGCTTTGGATTCATTGGCGGGATTTGGATTTTATAAACAAGGTGTTACACACACATGTGGTGCTCAAAGGACAAATTATTCCACCATAGATTATGAATAAAGTGACAATAATCACCCTAATTGGTAATGGTCCTCCGTTCTTGTATTGGACCTAGAAAAAAAAAAGTGACCACCTCCACAACGTAATTAGTGGTAGTTGGGGCACAGAAACAGAAAGAAAATGGATAGTGCAGTATCCTTTTTGAGTTGGTTGGATTTAATAAATTAGTGCACTTACAAATATACGAGTACATATCAGCATTTCACAGATGATTCCACTGGTGTAAGATGTTAACTTTCAGATGAATCAGAATACTTGAGTCTGCAAGACAGAATATACTTGCCTCCTCATAGTATGTGCAGGAGTGCAAGTAAAGAAATATAGTGCAATAGTCTATGTAATAAAACACACATTTAATACAAGATGCACTTACAAACATAAAGGATTCAGAGGTATGGTACAATGATCCCAAAGGGGGCACAGCAACTCAGCAAGCAGCACACAGACTGATAAGTCCCACTGGAAGCGGATGTAGATATTCAAACAGATCATCCAGATGGTTGTCGTGGAGCTGTCAGGTTCCCTTGTGGGTCAGAGTTTTTGGGAGAACAAGCACTTAACGCGTTTCTGACTATTAAAGTCCTTCGTCAGAAGTGTAGCATGATCCTCCCTGTGATCCTATTTAAGTCTCCAGCAGTCAACACAGCTGTGTGTGATGATTGCAGCTTCCCGGCGTTCGCGCCGTTCTGCGCATGCGCAGTTCTTCCGGAAACCGGGAATGCGTTCCATTGTGACCCGGAAATGCGTCACATGCGTTTCAGAAGCCGGAAGTCCATTTTAAAGATAGCGCTGCTCACAATATCGTCTCAGAAACAGCGCATAAACACGAATGTCCATAGTTAAAATGTCCAAAGCCATCATAAAAGAAAATAATAAAAAGCAAGATTAAAAACAGTTCCTAGATATATAAAAATAATATATAGAAAATGCTGAAAGTGGAGATGTGCACAGTAGTGAAAAGAAGGGATAGCCGAATTAGGCAATATATAGGAATAAGTGTCCTCGATTAAGAAAACACTTAAGCTCGAAGTCATCGTTGAGACCCCTGGGCATAAGGGTGCCCAAACGGTGAATCCATTTAATCTCTGACCTTGAAAGTCTTTCTTCTAAATCCCTATTACACCATGAAGGTAATAATAACTGTATTCCAACAAAATTCTTTATGCAACATTCTTTAGACATATGAAATTTTTTAAAATGAGCAGATACCGTGTGGGTGTCTAGGCCCTTACGTATGTTGTATACGTGTTCGGTCATCCTAACTTTGAGGCACCTGGTGGTTTTCCCCACGTAGAATAGACCACATGTACACTCCAAAATGTAAATTACATTTTTTGAGTGACATATGATAAATTCTCCGATGGGATAAACCTGATTGTTAACAGTAAACTCCACCTGCTTACGTAGTTTGTCTTTGACTGTCTTGCACATTAGGCAGGATCAACATTTGTGGAATCCTTTCATCCTAGCGCTTTGTTTTATTTCAGGTTCGATACTACTTTTAACCAGATAATCTCGTAATGAGGGAGCCTTCCTGTATATGAATGACAGTTTGTCTGGAATATGTTGTGACAGGATGGTATCTAATTTTAATATTTTCCAGTTCTTCTTTATGACTCGTTCTATCTCTCTGTGACAAGAGTTAAATTGAGTAATAAAGGCCCATTGGGTCCTACTATCAGAACTCGGTTTTACTTTCCTCTCTTCTAATAGATTTTTTCTATCCACCTGATCTATTCGATCTCTCGCTTTTGTCAGAATGTCTGATGAGTAACCCTTAGCTTTAAACCTCTCTGTCAATTCATCAAGTTGTTCAGTGCATACAGTTTGTTCTGTGCAATTTCTTTTTATTCTAGTGAACTGGCCAAAAGGTATCCCATCTAGCCAGTTCTTGTGATGTTGGCTAGTAGTTTCAATAAAGTTATTGCAATCAGTGGGCTTGCGATATGTCATTGTATGTAAAGCTCCTTCTTTAACATAAATGCTCAAATCTAAAAAACATACCTTCTCCATACTTAAATTGAAGGTTAAATTAATAGACATAGTATTAGAATTAAAAAATACACAGAAATCATCCAAAGAATCCTTAGTACCCCTCCATATAAAAAAGATATTGTCTATAAAACGATGCCAGGACACCAGGTTCGCCACCAGACCACCATCAGCCCAAATGGTGTGTTCCTCCCAGTATGCCATAAATAAATTTGCATAGCTGGGGGCGAACCTGATGCCCATAGCAGTCCCCACCATTTGGAGATAAAAGGATCCATCATAATAAAAATAATTGTTTAAGAGTATAAATTTTATACTATCAATGATAAAGTGCTTTAGTGCCTCACTCATATTACTTTTATCCAAAAAGTGTGTGACAGCTGCTACACCTTTTTCTAGTTCTATTATTATGTAAAGCGTCTTGACATCTGCACTGCATAGGAAATTTGCATCCTCTGTCCAGTTTGGATTTGCCAAACAGCTGTGACGGGATTTGCATTTTTTTCCACAATTGACACATTTTTGTCCGTAGAGTATAACTAATCTCAATAACATTCATTTCCAGTCATTTGCATACAATTTTGACCACCTTAATGTACACAATGTTGTTTCAGACACTTTAGGTCAGAGTCTGCAGCCAACTGGTTAGTTACTACTAGGTGGCAGAGCAGCGGCACAAACAGATGGCAGTTTGTAGCATATCTATGAAACACTACCACACAGCAGTGGGATAAAATGAATGGTGGTGCATGATAGAATTGTCTTTGGGATATGTTGGATTTTAAACAGGACATGTACACTTTAACAAAACAATAATATCAGGGACAAGGACTGCCACACTTGTGGCAGAAATTATTTGTTTGTTTGGGCCCCCAAAAAACAATCTACCAATTGCCTTAAAGCAACATCTCTACAGTGTCTACAAGATGTAATTTCCACTGCCATCCTCATCAGTGTGTACATCCTTCTCATCATCATACAAAGTTAATTCCTCCCCACTTGAATCCCCCATTACATATGTCTCTGTATTTTGATATAATTGCTGGGACAGGTCTTCCAAGGGGAATTTCCAGTTAATTTTGATGAACATCATTTTTTCCACATTTTGAGGAAGAAGCCTCCTACACCATTTACTCACAAGGTTCCCAGCTGTGCTGAAAAATCTCTCCGAGTACACACTGGAGGGTGAACAGCTTAAGTAATACAAAGCCCGTTTGTACAAAGGCCTCCATATTGATTTTTTTTCCTTCCAGTACACCAAGGGACTCTGTGACATGCCTACTATTCTTGTGTCATAATCCTCCAACATTCTTTGGATAGTGACCATATCGGATGGAGTTATGGTAGAGGTGTCACTACTGGGAAATTCATCTAGACCCGACCAGATGTCAAAATGCTCTGCATCCCCACTATGTCTTTTGGGAAAACATAGTTTTTTCCTGGCTGTTTCGGAAGAAATTGAAAGAGCAGACATCACTTCAGCTGCCAACTTGCTCACAAAGAGCTCTCTACATCTCATAAGATCTGTGTCATTTGGAAAGAAAGACAACGCATACGACTTGAACCTACAGTAGATTCAAGCACGGTTGCCAAAATGTAGTGATCCAATTTCAAGATATTGTCAACCCTTGTATCCTCGTTTAGCAAAAAAAGGGCTTGATCTACAAGTCCGACATATTTTGCAGATAAACCTTGTTTTATCTCCTTCAAATTCTCCAGTTGTTTTTCCAAAAGCCTAATTAGGGGAACCACCTGGCTTAAGATAGCAGTGTTGGAACTGACTTCACAGGTGGCTACTTTGATGGGTTTGAGTACCTTGCACAAGACAGAACGTATTTTCCAGTGTGCTGGGCTGAGGTACATACCACCCCCTCCTCTCCCATAGTCATGGCTTGTTGTATAGCTATGAATGGCTCACTGTTGCTCCTCCATCTGCTGAAGCATATGAAGGGTGGAGTTCCACCTTGTCACCACCTCTTGATTCAGTTGATGGAAGTGCTGATTCAACTCTTCTTGCAGCTGCTGCAATCTTCTGCATGCTGTTGTGGAATGTTGAAAATGCCCCAAAATCTTCCAGCCACAGACAGCATCTCTTGCATGCCCCTGTAATTTTTCAAAAAAACACTGAATCACCAGGGTTATTGTGTGAGCAAAACAGGGGATGTGTTGAAATTCACCCAGCTGTAATGCTATTATGATATTATTGGCATTATCCAAAATGACAAATCCCGAGGAGAGTTCAAGTGGGTTAAGCCATGTCACTATCACATCCCTTTTTTTCTCTAATAGGTTGTCAGAGGTATACCTCTTAGTAAAGCCAGTGATACACAGAGTAGCCTGCCTTTGAATGAGCTGGCGATGTTTGCTAGATAGTACTGCTGCTTCTGCTGCTGCTAAAGGTGATTCAACCACCCAGTGGGCTGTCACACTCATATAATCTTTAGTTTGCCCACCCCCGCTTGTCCACATATCTGTGGTTAGGTGGACATTGGCTACTATGGCATATTTTAGGCCGTGTATGAGGTTTTTCTTAACGTCCTGGTACAGCCAAGGAATGGCCTTTCTGGTGAAATGGAACCGAGATGGAATTTCTACCATGGACACGCGCCTCCATTAACTGCATAAAGCCCACTGAATTGATGGCAGATATTGGACACAGATATGTTACTATCCAAACAGTCATGGTGTCAGTGATATGCTGTGCGACTGGGTGAGAACTGACATACTTGTTTCTCCTTACCAAGCATTGCTGAACAGTCAATTATTTTTGGGGAATACTACTAGAACTAGCAGTTTTCTTGGTCCACTTTTGGGATGGTGAACTACCCCCAGCATCAGCAGCAGCAGAGCCAGCATCAGCAGGCCTTTTGCTTAAGGATTCTTCTGTGGAATCCTGGAAAGGGGAGGAAACACCTAGTATTAACAAATTGAGATCAAAAGATATTTTTTGTTTAATACACACCCCATCATCCACACATACTATCACTTACCCAAGATACATAAGTCACTTTCTTCACCACCTGGGCATCCTATAATTTTGTGAGTGAGTTTACTAACTACGAACTTATCCACATTTGTTGATTTTTTTTTACAACCTCATGTTGTGAAATTAAAATCATATATTAGGGACGCAACGCACTTTATTAACCTAATTAAGGATATAGAATGGAAACATGAATATGTATTACTGACTTGTGATGTTGAGTCCTTATATAGAGAATATTCCAAACAGAGGAGGTATTGATGCACTTAAGAAGTTTTTGATTCCGAATGTTAATTTCACCCGAGCACAATGTGATTTTATTCTAAATTCAGTTCACTTTATATTAACGCACAATTATTTCACTTTTGATTCTAAATTTTATTTACAGAAGCACGGTACTGCCATGGGCACCAGATTCACCCCGAGCTTTGCCAGCAAATATATGGGGCTCTTTGAACAGACCTTTGTTTGCGGGGGCCCCTTTGGGGCGAATCTGCTGCTCTATGGTCGGTACATAGACAACATGTTTTTCATTTGGGAAGGTGATGGCCCCTCCACACAATCATTCGTCAATTATTTAAATCAGAACACTTTTGGGTTGACATTCACAAGCACTATGCACCCCACACAAATTACATTCTTGGACATTGCCCTCCAAGTTGAAAATGGTAATCTAATTACATATACACACAAAAAAGATGTCGACTGCAGTAAGTTCCTGAATTTTAAAAGCTGTAATTACAAACCTGGATTTTAAACATCCCAAAAAGCCAATATCTGAGAATTAGGTGTAACTGCTCAAAAAAGATGTACATTTTATACAACAAGTAAATGATCTCACTGATGCTTTTATCGCACAAGGTTATTCAAAAGGTCTTTTGAAAAAGGCATTAAATTAAGCTTTAAATACGAATCGGAATAATCTGCTCCAAATGAAAGATTCAAGAGCCAATCAGGTTCAATCCTATTTGGGAACCACCTTTGTATCAAAATTCTATGTACAGTCAAATAAAATTAAACATATTATTGAGAAGAACTATGCTTTATTAAAACATGACAAGGTACTTAGGAAAGGCATAGATGAACAACCAAGAGTAGTGTTTAAAAATGCAAATAATCTCAATAACGCACTAGCTCCCAGTCACTTTAAAAGTTCTAAGAATAAGGTAGTTGAAGAAGGAACCTTGATGATGAATTGGACTAGCTCTGCTAGTATGTTCAAAGGGTGTTATAAATGTGGCAAAGTAAGATGTGTTACATGTAGACATATTGTAAAGAAAAGTAGTTTCTTTGAATCAAGCTCTTTAGGCCAAAGGTTCCAGATAAAAAAGTTTTATTAACTGCCAAAGCTCCTTTGTTATATATCTGATCACTTATAGATGTGGGGCACAATATGTGGGAAGAACAACCCGCACACTGAACCAGAGATTTTAAGAACATAGGCGTAATGTCCTAAAGGGATTATTGACACATAGTCTATAACAACATGTAAATCACAAACATAAAGGGAATGTCAGCGTTCTCTCAGTACAAGGTATAGAACAAATAAAAAACAGATAGAGGGAATAGATTTCACTTTTAATGCAAAAGAGAAGCCTTCTGGATTTTTCCTTTAAATACTTTGTCCCCATCAGGCCTTAATGAGATCATAGAGATGAATAACATCTAGAGAGATCCATACAAATGAGGATATACTAGTTTAAGTTAAATCTTATAAATTAACCGCTTAACTGATTATTTTTCCCAAAAAAAATCGCTCCAAAATTGTTGGTTTTTTTTTTATGAGTGAATTAGGTGTAGAACATGAATTTAACCTTATCCAAAATGGTTTTGGTACAAAAAAAATAAAGGGGGTAAAAATTTGGGGGGGATTTTTTTTTTAAATATTTTTTCCTTAAACATCGAAACGTCGATCGGGAACATTGCGACCATTGGAACATCAGTAACATTGTGTCAATCACGACTTTAGCTTTTAGATCCCGTACAGCTGCCAGGTATACAGGGGGGGTCTGGGGCGGTGTTTTGGGGGGGCTGGTTTATACTTCCCCAGCAGCTGCTATTGTCTGCAGCTGCTGGAGGTGGGGGATACTGCCGTGCTGAAAGATCAGCAATGATCGGCAGCACAACAAAGGGGGAGGGTGCAGGGAGGCAGAGGGACCTTCTGGTCCCTCTGTCAGCAGCAGTGGGGGAAAGTTTCCATTCCCTGCTTCTGCTAACGCTATTTATCTGACTTGTCACATCCTGTGAGACCAGGTCAGATAAAACGCTGCCTGGTGTGGTCGCATCTGATGCGACAATGCCAGGAAAGTGGTTAATAGTGGGATCGATGGAATATGGCCTTTGAGGACAAATAAACGTTTCCTGTGTTAAACATGTGGGAAAATAATCATTTAGGTTATCATGTGTGTGATTATTGATTTTCTTTACAATTATGGTGAAATACTATGTGAATCGAGAGTAAATATTAAAACAACTCATACATCAATAGACTTATTGAGTGAGGAGTATGCGGGATTCGAAACGGGGATGTCTATGTAGAAATTTGGGTGGTTTTACCAACGAGACCATTGAGTGATCTATTGTAAAAGTCCCCAATATTGAATGATAAAGATAGATACCCTTATATGTTAAACTATATACATTGTCCCTATTCCGGTCGTAAATTTTTGATTTCCGGTGAGATGGACCTGGGTTATATTGATTGACACATATTTAGGACTGCCATGTAGCATCCAGGTATATACACTGCTCAAAAAAATAAAGGGAACACTAAAATAGCACATCCTAGATCTGAATGAATGAAATATTCTTATTAAATACTTTGTTCTTTACATAGTTGAATATGCTGACAACAAAATCACACAAAAATTATCAATGAAAATCAAATTTATTAACCCATGGAGGTCTGGATTTGGAGTCACCCTCAATATTAAAGTGGAAAAACACACTGCAGGCTGATCCAACTTTGATGTAATGTCCTTAAAACAAGTCAAAATGAGGCTCAGTAGTGTGTGTGGCCTCCACGTGCCTGTATGACCTCCCTACAATGCCTGGGCATGCTCCTGATGAGGTGGCGGATGGTCTCCTGAGGGATCTCCTCCCAGACCTGGACTAAAGCATTCACCAACTCCTGGATAGTCTGTGGTGCAACGTGGCTTTGGTGGATGGAGCGAGACATGATGTCCCAGATGTGCTCAATTGGATTCAGGTCTGGGCAACGGGCGGGCCAGTCCATAGCATCAATGCCTTCTTCTTGCAGGAACTGCTGACACACTCCAGCCACATGAGGTCTAGCATTGTCTTGCATTAGGAGGAACCCAGGGCCAACCTCACCAGCATATGGTCTCACAAGGGGTCTGAGGATCTCATCTCGGTACCTAATGGCAGTCAGGCTACCTCTGGTGAGCACATGGAGGGCTGTGCGGCCCCCCAAAGAAATGCCACCCCACACCATTACTGACCCACTGCCAAACCGGTCATGCTGGAGGATGTTGCAGGCAGCAGAACGTTCTCCTTGGCGTCTCCAGACTCTGTCACGTCTGTCACATGTGCTCAGTGAGTGTCACGAACCGGTCTCTCACCTCTGCGGGTTCTGGGGTTCATCCGTTGCCAGTGCGGTTGCTCGCGGTGCTGTGCGCCCGTGTGGGGACGCGGCGTGATCAGTGGCACAGGTAATGCAGAGTCTGGGAACTGGGAGTACGGGGACCAAATGGCCTAAGGCACTGCGGTGTGTCTGCTGTATAGGAGGTGGCAATGTAGGAGACAAAATAGGTAATACAGAGCACTTGTGAAAACACCTGTGGGCAGGTGTAAGCCAATCCCGTGCTTGTGCTGCCTTTAAGTAGGCTGGGATTATGTTACTCTGGGCCAGTGCTTTGTTGTATCAACGCTGTGCTCTAGCTCTCTACGTGCATTCCTGTGTGATTCCCGTGGTCCAGATATCGCCTCCGTTCCCAGAGGTCCGTCTGCAGCCTTCACTGCTAAAGATCCACCGGCTCTCCGCTGTGCTGTCAGTTAATTGCACACCTACTGGAAACAGTTAGATTCCCAGAGTCTTGCATGAGGTTACCTAGTCTGCCTGCTTTCAACCATACAAAGTTTGGAGGATTCCACTACCCTCAGCTGTTCGTTTGTTCTATTCTGCATTTAACCCGTTCATCACCTTGTCATCTGCTACAGTTTTCACAGTGATCTCCGGAACCCGCAAGTAACCCAATTCAGTGCTTTTATTTTCTATGTTACCATAACAAGGATAATTCTTCACAGCCTCTCAGTTAACTCTCAAAACTTCATTGCAAATCCTTACAGTTATTTCTTCATGTCTGCATTACCCAGTTAAACACATTCTGCAGTTCAGCATCAAAGCTTGTTTATATTTGGACAATTCAACATTTATTCATCAGCTTGTTTTATATACAGTTCCATTAACATTTCTTTTTATTTGTCTTTGAGATTTATTCTGCATATTATTTCTGCCATTCCTGCAATACTTCAGTTTAATATGATGATTAACAACTTGTCATTTAACTCTTTACTGAATTGTTATTTTTAATAAATATATGAAACGGAACTTTCTTCATCCTCCCTGCTTTCTTCATACCCCAGCACCTACACCTGTGGTTGGTCCCGGGTTAACAGATTCACAGAAACACCCGGACCTGACAGTAAGCACTGGCCACATGGATCCGTCAAGTGACCAATTCGCAGGAGGCGGTGCTACATCAGATATCCTTTCCCGTCTGGAAAACCAGGAGTCTATACAGACACAAATAGTTCAGTTTATGCAAACTATGGCAGACCGTTTAGAGACTCTTCATAAAGCTATTAAAACGTCTCAAGTCCAGATTCCAACTCCGGTTGTCCCAGTTACCACTACAGCTTCTCCTGTGACGCTGCCAACGTCCCGCTTGCAGTTACCCTCTCTGAGTAAGTTTGACGGAACTCCAAAACTTTGCAGAGGATTCCTGAATCAATGCGAGATCCAGTTCGAACTGTTGTCCGCCAGTTTCCCATCAGCTCGTTCTAAGGTTGCATATATTATTTCCCTCCTCTCCGGTCAGGCTCTGGAGTGGGCATCACCATTATGGGAAAGAGGTGATCCTATCCTCTCTAATTACAAGGAGTTCGTATCATCCTTCCGGAGAATCTTTGACGAACCAGGCAGGACCACCTCAGCATCTTTGGAGATTCTCCGTCTACGTCAAGGTTTACGTCCTGTCAGTCAATATATTATTCAGTTTCGCACGTTGTCTTCAGAGTTAAACTGGAATGAGGAGGCCCTGATCGCCGCGTTTTGGAATGGACTTTCAGAGAGAATCAAGGATGATTTAACCATCCGGGATGTGCCAACTAAACTGGATGAATTGATTTCTCTCTGTAACAAACTTGACCTACGCTACAGGGAGCGATGTTTAGAGAAATCCAGGGCAGAGCGATCCAGTCCACGTTATCATCCTAGGCCTCGACAAGATTCTTCATCACAGTCTCCGGTAACGACAGAAGAACCTATGCAGATTGGGCGCTCTCGCCTCACAGAGGAGGAACGACTTTGTCGTCGACAGGGTAACCTCTGCATGTACTGTGGGTCCTCCAAACATTTCGTTAAATTCTGCAAACTCCGGCCGGGAAACTCTCGCTCCTAGCTTATTCAAGGGAGGTTAAGCTAGGAGTTACTTTAGAATCACGTTCTGGGAAAGAGCCAACCTTGTCTATTCAATTAGAAGTTCCAAGTTCTACAGCGAAAGTTTCAGCTCTTCTAGATTCCGGGGCAGCCGAGAACTTCATCTCCTCAGCCTTTGTCTTACGGTCTAAAGTTCAAACCATGCCTCTGGAAGCAGCAGTTGCTGTTACAGCAGTGGATGGAAGTCGAATTCCAGATGGTATAATTACTCATCGAACCGTATGTCTCAAGATGAAAGTTGGTGTGCTCCATTCCGAATACATCTCCTTCTACGTGATTCCCAAAGCCTCTCAAGATGTGATACTTGGTTTACCTTGGCTGCAGAAACATAATCCTCAACTTAATTGGCAAACCATGGAAGTCCTTTCGTGGGGTAAATCTTGTACCAAGGACTGTTTAGCCTCAATTGTACCTCTCCGGTCAATTAGCCTTCCCGACCTACCTCCAGTGTATCAATCCTTTGCGGATGTTTTCAGTAAACAAGCAGCAGACTCTCTACCTCCTCATCGCGAATGGGACTGCCCAATCGTCCTGGTTCCGGGCAAAACCCCTCCTAGGGGACGAATTTATCCGCTATCCATCCCAGAGACGCAAGCTATGTCTGATTATATACAGGAAAATCTAACCAAAGGATTTATCAGACCATCTTCTTCACCTGCAGGAGCCGGATTCTTTTTCGTTAAGAAGAAGGACGGTGGGTTACGACCATGCATAGATTACCGTGGACTCAATGAGATCACTGTGAAAAACAAGTACCCATTACCCTTAATTCCAGAATTATTTGATCGGGTAAAGGGAGCTACTGTGTTTACTAAATTGGATCTCCGAGGGGCCTACAATTTAATCCGCATCCGGGCAGGGGACGAGTGGAAGACAGCTTTTAATACCCGGGATGGGCATTACGAATACCTTGTAATGTCTTTTGGTCTTTGTAATGCACCTGCAGTTTTTCAAAGCTATGTGAATGAACTTTTTCATGATCTTTTCTACAAGTGTCTAGTAGTGTACCTGGATGATACCCTAATATTCTCTAAGGATCTAAAGTCTCACCGTCACCAAGTTAAAGAGGTACTGACACGTCTGAGGAAAAATCAACTTTATTGTAAGTTAGAGAAGTGCACTTTTGAAGTATCTTCCATACCGTTGCTTGGTTACATCATTTCTGGATCAGAGCTATGTATGGATCCCGGTAAGGTACAAGCTATCCGAGATTGGTCCACTCCTACAACTCTCAAGGGGATTCAGCGATTTCTTGGCTTTGCTAATTTCTATAGGAGATTCATTAAGAATTATTCTACGTTAGCTGCTCCCATTACAGCCCTAACTCGCAAGGGAGCCAATCCTACGAACTGGTCTTCTGAAGCAATCAAAGCCTTCTCTGATTTAAAGCAAGCCTTTGTGTCAGCCCCCATTCTTCGACAGCCTGATTTGAATCGTCCCTTTCTACTAGAGGTGGATGCATCTACAGAAGCAGTAGGAGCTGTGTTGTCACAAGTCTTTGAAGATAAAAAGGTCCATCCCTGCGGATATTTCTCCCGTAAGTTCCTCCCGGCCGAACGTAATTATGCAATCGGCGAGCAAGAATTACTTGCCATCAAGTTGGCATTTGAGGAGTGGAGATACCTTCTAGAAGGAGCACAACATCGCATTACAGTTTATACTGATCATAAGAATCTTCTATATCTGCAGTCAGCTCAGTGCTTGAATCCACGACAAGCTAGATGGGCGCTTTTCTTCACACGATTTAATTTCAAGCTCACCTATCATCCAGGGTCTCAGAACAAAAAGGCAGATGCCCTTTCTCGGTCCTTTGCTTCTTCTGAATTAAATGATGCTACCACGAATCAAGCCATTGTGAATCCTACGTCCTTTTTAATGACTCAAACCTCTCCAGTTCCTCCGCCTGGCAAGACCTTTGTCGCCACAAATCTTCGAAAACGGCTGCTTACCTGGGCTCACTCCTCTTCCTTCATGGGTCATCCTGGGGTTCTAAAGACTCTCAAATTTATTCAACAGTCTTATTGGTGGCCACGTCTCAAGACCGATGTCCAAGAGTTTATAGCAGCATGTCCTAAATGTGCCCAACATAAGAGTCCAAGAAGTTCTCCACCAGGTTTATTACATCCATTATCCATACCCAAACAACCATGGACTCATATCTCAATGGATTTCATGACCGATCTACCTCCATCAAAAGGGCGAAATACCATTTGGGTGATAGTGGATCGATTTTCGAAAATGGCACATTTCATTCCATTAACTGGATTACCATCAGCCCCTTTACTAGCCAGATTGTTCATCTCTGAAATCTTCAAGTTGCATGGCCTTCCTCGAGAGATCATCTCTGATCGGGGAACACAGTTTGTGGCCAAGTTTTGGAGGTCGCTTTGTTCATCTTTAAATGTCAAGTTGAATTTTTCTTCTGCATATCATCCTCAGACAGATGGACAAACTGAGAGAGTAAACCAAGACCTTGAAACATTTCTCCGGCTATATATATCGTCCTCACAGGATGACTGGGTTGACTACCTTCCATTGGCAGAATTTGCTCATAATAATCTCTTCCATTCGTCTTCAGAATCTACGCCCTTTTATATTAACTTTGGCTTTCATCCTCGTGTGCCAGAGTTCCATCCATTGCCAGCCCTAGAGGCTCCAGCAGCAGATCAAGAGCTTCAACGTCTATCTAGAATCTGGAGTTGTGTGCGTAAGTCGTTGGTCAAAACTTCCGCTCGTTATAAATCTTTTGCAGATAGAAAACGTAAAGCTGTACCGAATTACAAGGTGGGAGACCAAGTTTGGATTTCTACGCGCAATCTCAGGTTCAAAGTTCCCTATAAGAAATTTGCTCCCAAGTTAATTGGTCCATTTCCCATTGTAAAGGTACTCAACCCTGTGTCATACAAAGTCAAGTTGCCACCGTCTTTGAGAATTCCTAATGCCTTTCATACATCTTTATTGAAACCTTTGATTCTCAATAAGTTTCGTACTACCCAGTCCAAATCTCCTAAAGTTCACTCTCTGCAGGATGAGGAATTTGAAGTTAAAGAGATTGTGGACTCACGTTCCCGATATGGACGTTTACAGTTTTTGGTCGACTGGAAGGGTTACAGTCCGGAGGAGAGATCCTGGGTTTTTTCTGAAGATGTTCATGCTCCAAGACTGGTACAGAAATACTTCTCCAAAAATCCTGATAAGGTTCAAAGGTGTTCGGAGACCACCCTTAGAAGAGGGGGTACTGTCACGAACCATTCTCTCACCTCTGTGGGTTCTGGGGTTCATCCGTTGCCAGTGCGGTTGCTCGCGGTGCTGTGCGCCCATGTGGGGACGCGGCGTGATCAGTGGCACAGGTAATGCAGAGTCTGGGAACTGGGAGTGCGGGGACCAAATGGCCTAAGGCACTGCGGTGTGTCTGCTGTATAGGAGGTGGCCATGTTGGAGACCAAATAGGTAATACAGAGCACTTGTGAAAACACCTCTGGGCAGGTGTAAGCCAATCCCGTGCTTGTGCTGCCTTTAAGTAGGCTGGGATTATGTTACTCTGGGCCAGTGCTTTGTTGTATCAACGCTGTGCTCTAGCTCTGAGCTCTCTCCGTGCATTCCTGTGTGATTCCCGTGGTCCAGATATCGCCTCCGTTCCCAGAGGTCCGTCTGCAGCCTTCACTGCTAAAGATCCACCGGCTCTCCACTGTGCTGTCAGTTAATTGCACACCTACTGGAAACAGTTGGATTCCGAGAGTCTTGCATGAGGTTACCTAGTCTGCCTGCTTTCAACCATACAAAGTTTGGAGGATTCCACTACCCTCAGCTGTTCGTTTGTTCTATTCTGCATTTAACCCGTTCATCACCTTGTCATCTGCTACAGTTTTCACAGTGATTTCCGGAACCCGCAAGTAACCCAATTCAATACTTTTATTTTCTATGTTACCATAACAAGGATAATTCTTCCCAGCCTCTCAGTTAACTCTCAAAACTTCATTGCAAATCCTTACAGTTATTTCTTCATGTCTGCATTACCCAGTTAAACACATTCTGCAGTTCAGCATCAAAGCTTGTTTATATTTGGACAATTCAACATTTATTCATCAGCTTGTCTTATATACAGTTCCATGAACATTTCTTTTTATTTGTCTTTGAGATTTATCCTGCATATTATTTCTGCCATTCCTGCAATACTTCAGTTTAATATGATGATTAACAACTTGTCATTTAACTCTTTACTGAATTGTTATTTTTAATAAATATATGAAACGGAACTTTCTTCGTCCTCCCTGCTTTCTTCATACCCCAGCACCTACACCTGTGGTTGGTCCCGGGTTAACGGATTCACAGAAACACCCGGACCTGACAGTGAGATCTTGCTTTCATCTGTGAAGAGCACAGGGCGCCAGTGGCGAATTTGCAAATCTTGGTGTTCTCTGGCAAATGCCAAACGTCCTGCACGGTGTTGGGCTGTAAGCACAAGACCCACCTGTTGACGTCAGGCCCTCATACCAACCTCATGGAGTCTGTTTCTGATCGTTTGAGTAGACACATGCACATTTGTGGATTGCTGGAGGTCATTTTGCAGGGCTCTGGCAGTGCTCCTCCTGTTCCTCCTTGCACAAAGGCAGAGGTAGCAGTCCTGCTGCTGGGTTGTTGCCCTCCTACGGCCTCCTCCACATCTCCTGATGTACTGGCCTGTCTCCTGGTAGCGCCTCCATGCTCTGGACACTACGCTGACAGACACAGCAAACCTTCTTGCCACAGCTCGCATTGATGTGCCATCCTGGATGAGCTGCACTACCTGAGCCACTTGTGTGGGTTGTAGGGAGGTCATACAGGCACGTGGAGGCCACACACACTACTGAGCCTCATTTTGACTTGTTTTAAGGACATTACATCAAAGTTGGATCAGCCTGCAGTGTGTTTTTCCACTTTAATATTGAGGGTGACTCCAAATCCAGACCTCCATGGGTTAATAAATTTGATTTCCATTGATAATTTTTGATAGATTTTGTTGTCAGCACATTCAACTATGTAAAGAACAAAGTATTTAATAAGAATATTTCATTCATTCAGATCTAGGATGTGTTATTTTAGTATTCCCTTTATTTTTTTTGAGCAGTGTATATATATATATATATATATATATATATGTATGTATGTATGTATGTATGTATGTATGTATGTGTATCACTGTCTCTTTATATCATGTTCTGCTATATATTCCCTCTTAGGAGGACACTAGAAATTTAATAATTAAAATAAAATATATTAAAAACAACTTGGCAGAGATCGGGATTGAACTCAGGTCGCTGAATCAAATGATGAGCACTTTAGACCACTAAGCTATATAGCCTCTTGATATCTGAGCATGCTGGAACTTAATGTTAAAGTATTATGTGGATATATAAAAACAAATTATACTATGATTGCTTGTTAATTTTTTTATTACAATATTGTAACGAAACTATGATTCACCAATTGTTCCTCAATGATGCCTTATGAATAACTTAGGATAATATTAACTAATGAATGGAAATACCATCTATCTAACTACTGTTAAATAGCTCCACATCAGGTAGTTGCTTTGATTTTTCCTTCCAGGTGAAAATTCTCACTATTAACTGACAAAGACTTTTGATTGGACATTATCACCTTTAAATAAGAGCTCACCTGGACAATGGATCACTGTTCCTTTCCTTCTGAAGAAACTGCCACAGTTTAATGGCAGAGAAAGGCACTACACCATAGTTGCATGCTTCCAGTTACCTGGCTGACGCAGTAGCAGCCATGGCCTTTCTCCCGCTCCGAGACTGTGATAACATCAAGAACGCCTGACAGCTTCATTATTGCTTTAATCCCGCTTCACCAATAACACACATGACAAATACAGTGAGCAGCTATACCCTCTCTCTAGGCTGTTGAGGTAGAAAACGCTATGATACTTACCTTTAACCAACCAGCCTGATTGGAGATAAGAAAGCTAACATGTCAGCCAGCGCAGCTGTCAGACGGTGCGAAATATATCTATAAGAATGGGAGGTGGTAGCATACCGCAGGCAACAGAACTGCTCATTTAATCCATATCCCTGACACTGACTCAGGACAAACCATATAGAATGGAAGCATATTAAATATACATGTGGACAGTGACATTATGCCCTATGGAATATTACTGATTTTATTGTGATATATGTTTTTGTTTTAAACTTTTGTGTAAATTAATAAATTGTTAAGCGCTCTCTACTTGAGTCATTTTTAGTACTCTCTTTTATATTAACAAATTGGTTTCACGACCATCTCTGGTCAAAACTGAGGATATTGAGGTTGAGGATGAAGGTGTTGGTGGTGGAGATCACAGGCAGTGCCGTAACTAGGTGTGTGCTGAGGGGGCATTGCACACAGCGCAATCGCGCTGTGGGCGCACCATCAGCATCCACACTGATTAGCTGCTGCGCTGCCCGCTGTAGTGTACAGTATATTAGTAGCGCTGCGCCCGGCTCCTTCCCCGCCGGAGGCAGCGCTGCTAATATAGATCACAGGCAGAGCAGGCAGCGCTGGGCAATCTGTGTGTGAGAGTCTCTCCGTCCTCCGTGTGCTGCTGGGCTCTGCTCCGCCCCCCCTCCTCCTGCTCTCCTGCACTGTACACTGACTTCCGGGTACAGGAGAGACGACGGCTGCAGCTGCTGCTTATCACAGCAAGTGAAGTCTCTCCCTCCATTCCCTCCCACCCCTCGTGCAAGTGCTCCTTATATTGTAGGTATGTGCTGCTAGTTACTAGAGATGAGCGCCTGAAATTTTTCGGGTTTTGTGTTTTGGTTTTGGGTTCGGTTCCGCGGCCGTGTTTTGGGTTCGAACGCGTTTTGGCAAAACCTCACCGAATTTTTTTTGTCGGATTCGGGTGTGTTTTGGATTCGGGTGTTTTTTTCAAAAAACACTAAAAAAACAGCTTAAATCATAGAATTTGGGGGTCATTTTGATCCCAAAGTATTATTAACCTCAAAAACCATAATTTACACTCATTTTCAGTCTATTCTGAATACCTCACACCTCACAATATTATTTTTAGTCCTAAAATTTGCACCGAGGTCGCTGTGTGAGTAAGATAAGCGACCCTAGTGGCCGACACAAACACCGGGCCCATCTAGGAGTGGCACTGCAGTGTCACGCAGGATGTCCCTTCCAAAAAACCCTCCCCAAACAGCACATGACGCAAAGAAAAAAAGAGGCGCAATGAGGTAGCTGTGTGAGTAAGATTAGCGACCCTAGTGGCCGACACAAACACCGGGCCCATCTAGGAGTGGCACTGCAGTGTCACGCAGGATGGCCCTTCCAAAAAACCCTCCCCAAACAGCACATGACGCAAAGAAAAAAAGAGGCGCAATGAGGTAGCTGTGTGAGTAAGATTAGCGACCCTAGTGGCCGACACAAACACCGGGCCCATCTAGGAGTGGCACTGCAGTGTCACGCAGGATGTCCCTTCCAAAAAACCCTCCCCAAACAGCACATGACGCAAAGAAAAAAAGAGGCGCAATGAGGTAGCTGTGTGAGTAAGATTAGCGACCCTAGTGGCCGACACAAACACCGGGCCCATCTAGGAGTGGCACTGCAGTGTCACGCAGGATGTCCCTTCCAAAAAACCCTCCCCAATCAGCACATGATGCAAAGAAAAAGAAAAGAAAAAAGAGGTGCAAGATGGAATTGTCCTTGGGCCCTCCCACCCACCCTTATGTTGTATAAACAAAACAGGACATGCACACTTTAACCAACCCATCATTTCAGTGACAGGGTCTGCCACACGACTGTGACTGATATGACGGGTTGGTTTGGACCCCCCCAAAAAAGAAGCAATTAATCTCTCCTTGCACAAACTGGCTCTACAGAGGCAAGATGTCCACCTCATCTTCACCCTCCGATATATCACCGTGTACATCCCCCTCCTCACAGATTATCAATTCGTCCCCACTGGAATCCACCATCTCAGCTCCCTGTGTACTTTGTGGAGGCAATTGCTGCTGGTCAATGTCTCCGCGGAGGAATTGATTATAATTCATTTTAATGAACATCATCTTCTCCACATTTTCTGGATGTAACCTCGTACGCCGATTGCTGACAAGGTGAGCGGCGGCACTAAACACTCTTTCGGAGTACACACTTGTGGGAGGGCAACTTAGGTAGAATAAAGCCAGTTTGTGCAAGGGCCTCCAAATTGCCTCTTTTTCCTGCCAGTATAAGTACGGACTGTGTGACGTGCCTACTTGGATGCGGTCACTCATATAATCCTCCACCATTCTATCAATGTTGAGAGAATCATATGCAGTGACAGTAGACGACATGTCCGTAATCGTTGTCAGGTCCTTCAGTCCGGACCAGATGTCAGCATCAGCAGTCGCTCCAGACTGCCCTGCATCACCGCCAGCGGGTGGGCTCGGAATTCTGAGCCTTTTCCTCGCACCCCCAGTTGCGGGAGAATGTGAAGGAGGAGATGTTGACAGGTCGCGTTCCGCTTGACTTGACAATTTTGTCACCAGCAGGTCTTTCAACCCCAGCAGACCTGTGTCTGCCGGAAAGAGAGATCCAAGGTAGGCTTTAAATCTAGGATCGAGCACGGTGGCCAAAATGTAGTGCTCTGATTTCAACAGATTGACCACCCGTGAATCCTTGTTAAGCGAATTAAGGGCTGCATCCACAAGTCCCACATGCCTAGCGGAATCGCTCCCTTTTAGCTCCTTCTTCAATGCCTCCAGCTTCTTCTGCAAAAGCCTGATGAGGGGAATGACCTGACTCAGGCTGGCAGTGTCTGAACTGACTTCACGTGTGGCAAGTTCAAAGGGCATCAGAACCTTGCACAACGTTGAAATCATTCTCCACTGCACTTGAGACAGGTGCATTCCACCTCCTATATCGTGCTCAATTGTATAGGCTTGAATGGCCTTTTGCTGCTCCTCCAACCTCTGAAGCATATAGAGGGTTGAATTCCACCTCGTTACCACTTCTTGCTTCAGATGATGGCAGGGCAGGTTCAGTAGTTTTTGGTGGTGCTCCAGTCTTCTGTACGTGGTGCCTGTACGCCGAAAGTGTCCCGCAATTTTTCTGGCCACCGACAGCATCTCTTGCACGCCCCTGTCGTTTTTTAAAAAATTCTGCACCACCAAATTCAAGGTATGTGCAAAACATGGGACGTGCTGGAATTTGCCCATATTTAATGCACACACAATATTGCTGGCGTTGTCCGATGCCACAAATCCACAGGAGAGTCCAATTGGGGTAAGCCATTCCGCGATGATCTTCCTCAGTTGCCGTAAGAGGTTTTCAGCTGTGTGCGTATTCTGGAAAGCGGTGATACAAAGCGTAGCCTGCCTAGGAAAGAGTTGGCGTTTGCGAGATGCTGCTACTGGTGCCGCCGCTGCTGTTCTTGCGGCGGGAGTCCATACATCTACCCAGTGGGCTGTCACAGTCATATAGTCCTGACCCTGCCCTGCTCCACTTGTCCACATGTCCGTGGTTAAGTGGACATTGGGTACAACTGCATTTTTTAGGACACTGGTGACTCTTTTTCTGACGTCCGTGTACATTCTCGGTATCGCCTGCCTAGAGAAGTGGAACCTAGATGGTATTTGGTAACGGGGGCACACTGCCTCAATAAATTGTCTAGTTCCCTGTGAACTAACGGCGGATACCGGACGCACGTCTAACACCAACATAGTTGTCAAGGACTCAGTTATCCGCTTTGCAGTAGGATGACTGCTGTGATATTTCATCTTCCTCGCAAAGGACTGTTGAACAGTCAATTGCTTACTGGAAGTAGTACAAGTGGGCTTACGACTTCCCCTCTGGGATGACCATCGACTCCCAGCGGCAACAACAGCAGCGCCAGCAGCAGTAGGCGTTACACGCAAGGATGCATCGGAGGAATCCCAGGCAGGAGAGGACTCATCAGAATTGCCAGTGACATGGCCTGCAGGACTATTGGCATTCCTGGGGAAGGAGGAAATTGACACTGAGGGAGTTGGTGGGGTGGTTTGCGTGAGCTTGGTTACAAGAGGAAGGGATTTACTGGTCAGTGGACTGCTTCCGCTGTCACCCAAAGTTTTTGAACTTGTCACTGACTTATTATGAATGCGCTGCAGGTGACGTATAAGGGAGGATGTTCCGAGGTGGTTAACGTCCTTACCCCTACTTATTACAGCTTGACAAAGGGAACACACGGCTTGACACCTGTTGTCCGCATTTCTGGTGAAATACCTCCACACCGAAGAGCTGATTTTTTTGGTATTTTCACCTGGCATGTCAACGGCCATATTCCTCCCACGGACAACAGGTGTCTCCCCGGGTGCCTGACTTAAACAAACCACCTCACCATCAGAATCCCCCTGGTCAATTTCCTCCCCAGCGCCAGCAACACCCATATCCTCCTCATCCTGGTGTACTTCAACACTGACATCTTCAATCTGACTATCAGGAACTGGACTGCGGGTGCTCCTTCCAGCACTTGCAGGGGGCGTGCAAATGGTGGAAGGCGCATGCTCTTCACGTCCAGTGTTGGGAAGGTCAGGCATCGCAACCGACACAATTGGACTCTCCTTGTGGATTTGGGATTTCGAAGAATGCACAGTTCTTTGCTGTGCTGCTTTTGCCAGCTTGAGTCTTTTCATTTTTCTAGCGAGAGGCTGAGTGCTTCCATCCTCATGTGAAGCTGAACCACTAGCCATGAACATAGGCCAGGGCCTCAGCCGTTCCTTGCCACTCCGTGTGGTAAATGGCATATTGGCAAGTTTACGCTTCTCCTCCGACAATTTTATTTTAGGTTTTGGAGTCCTTTTTTTACTGATATTTGGTGTTTTGGATTTGACATGCTCTGTACTATGACATTGGGCATCGGCCTTGGCAGACGACGTTGCTGGCATTTCATCGTCTCGGCCATGACTAGTGGCAGCAGCTTCAGCACGAGGTGGAAGTGGATCTTGATCTTTCCCTAATTTTGGAACCTCAACATTTTTGTTCTCCATATTTTAATAGGCACAACTAAAAGGCACCTCAGGTAAACAATGGAGATGGATGGATTGGATACTAGTATACAATTATGGACGGGCTGCCGAGTGCCGACACAGAGGTAGCCACAGCCGTGAACTACCGCACTGTACTGTGTCTGCTGCTAATATATAGACTGGTTGATAAAGAGATAGTATACTCGTAACTAGTATGTATGTATAAAGAAAGAAAAAAAAACCACGGTTAGGTGGTATATACAATTATGGACGGGCTGCCGAGTGCCGACACAGAGGTAGCCACAGCCGTGAACTACCGCACTGTACTGTGTCTGCTGCTAATATATAGACTGGTTGATAAAGAGATAGTATACTCGTAACTAGTATGTATGTATAAAGAAAGAAAAAAAAACCACGGTTAGGTGGTATATACAATTATGGACGGGCTGCCGAGTGCCGACACAGAGGTAGCCACAGCCGTGAACTACCGCACTGTACTGTGTCTGCTGCTAATATAGACTGGTTGATAAAGAGATAGTATACTCGTAACTAGTATGTATGTATAAAGAAAGAAAAAAAAACCACGGTTAGGTGGTATATACAATTATGGACGGGCTGCCGAGTGCCGACACAGAGGTAGCCACAGCCGTGAACTACCGCACTGTACTGTGTCTGCTGCTAATATATAGACTGGTTGATAAAGAGATAGTATACTCGTAACTAGTATGTATGTATAAAGAAAGAAAAAAAAACCACGGTTAGGTGGTATATACAATTATGGACGGGCTGCCGAGTGCCGACACAGAGGTAGCCACAGCCGTGAACTACCGCACTGTACTGTGTCTGCTGCTAATATAGACTGGTTGATAAAGAGATAGTATACTCGTAACTAGTATGTATGTATAAAGAAAGAAAAAAAAACCACGGTTAGGTGGTATATACAATTATGGACGGGCTGCCGAGTGCCGACACAGAGGTAGCCACAGCCGTGAACTACCGCACTGTACTGTGTCTGCTGCTAATATATAGACTGGTTGATAAAGAGATAGTATACTCGTAACTAGTATGTATGTATAAAGAAAGAAAAAAAAACCACGGTTAGGTGGTATATACAATTATGGACGGGCTGCCGAGTGCCGACACAGAGGTAGCCACAGCCGTGAACTACCGCACTGTACTGTGTCTGCTGCTAATATAGACTGGTTGATAAAGAGATAGTATACTCGTAACTAGTATGTATGTATAAAGAAAGAAAAAAAAACCACGGTTAGGTGGTATATACAATTATGGACGGGCTGCCGAGTGCCGACACAGAGGTAGCCACAGCCGTGAACTACCGCACTGTACTGTGTCTGCTGCTAATATAGACTGGTTGATAAAGAGATAGTATACTACTAATATTATATATACTGGTGGTCAGGTCACTGGTCACTAGTCACACTGGCAGTGGCACTCCTGCAGCAAAAGTGTGCACTGTTTAATTTTAATATAATATTATTTACTCCTGGCTCCTGCTATAACCTATAACTGGCACTGCAGTAGTGCTCCCCAGTCTCCCCCACAATTATAAGCTGTGTGAGCTGAGCAGTCAGACAGATATATAATATATATAGATGATGCAGCACACTGGCCTGAGCCTGAGCAGTGCACACAGATATGGTATGTGACTGACTGAGTCACTGTGTGTATCGCTTTTTTCAGGCAGAGAACGGATATATTAAATAAACTGCACTGTGTGTCTGGTGGTCACTCACTATATAATATATTATGTACTCCTGGCTCCTGCTATAACCTATAACTGGCACTGCAGTAGTGCTCCCCAGTCTCCCCCACAATTATAAGCTGTGTGAGCTGAGCAGTCAGACAGATATATATAATATTATATATAGATATTATGATAATAGATGATGCAGCACACTGGCCTGAGCCTGAGCAGTGCACACAGATATGGTATGTGACTGAGTCACTGTGTGCTGTGTATCGCTTTTTTCAGGCAGAGAACGGATTATAAATAAAACTGGTGGTCACTATCAGCAAAACTCCTAATGCTCCCCAAAATTAGTAAATCAAGTGTCTCTCTAATCTATTCTAAACGGAGAGGACGCCAGCCACGTCCTCTCCCTATCAATCTCAATGCACGTGTGAAAATGGCGGCGACGCGCGGCTCCTTATATAGAATCCGAGTCTCGCGATAGAATCCGAGCCTCGCGAGAATCCGACAGCGTCATGATGACGTTCGGGCGCGCTCGGGTTAACCGAGCAAGGCGGGAAGATCCGAGTCGCTCGGACCCGTGAAAAAAAACATGAAGTTCTGGCGGGTTCGGATTCAGAGAAACCGAACCCGCTCATCTCTACTAGTTACTACTTATTCCAGTAAAACAACATAAATACAACAACAAACTACTTTTCTTGTGTTTGGAAATTCTGGACTTTCTCTCAGTGACTTATTAGATAAACTACTGTGTAGTTTATCTATAATAAAGAAAAAAAGATAAACTGCATATACATTTATGTAATGTCCCCTGTAAATTGAATACATAAGATTGTGTGTAAATATTTTTCTGCTATGGTATAAAACTATATATATATATTTGGAGTATTACTGTCTGGTGTAATGTGACTAATGAACGCTGCCGTGCGGTGTAATGTAACTAATGGACGCTAATGTGCATTGTAATGTGACTGCAGGTGCTACCGTGCTGTGTAATGTAACTGGCGGACGCTACCATGCGGTGTAATGTAACTAATGGACGCTAATGTGCGGTGTAATGTGACTGCAGGTGCTACCGTGCTTTGTAATGTAACTGGCGGACGCTACCGTGCGGTGTAATGTAACTAATGGACGCTAATGTGCGGTGTAATGTGACTGCAGGCGCTACCGTGCGGTGTAATGTAACTGGCGGACGCTACCATGCGGTGTAATGTGACTGCAGGCGCTACCGTGTGGTGTAATGTAACTGGTGGACGCTACCGTGCTGTGTAATGTAACTGGCGGACGCTACCGTGCGGTGTAATGTAACTGGTGGACGCTACCGTGCTGTGTAATGTAACTGGCGGATGCAACCGTGCTGTGTAATGTAACTGGCGGACGCTACCGTGCTGTGTAATGTGACCATGCAGTGTAATGTGGCTAACGGAGGGGGGGCAATTCTCTTTCTGGCAGAGGGCACCAAAATGTCTAGTTGCCGCTCTGGCAGTGGCGTAACTAGCGGTGTGTGAATTATAGGAAGGGATGGGGAGGGGGGAGAGGTAGCATTCATTTCAAAACATGACAGGGGGGGGGGCGCAGTTGCGGTTACTTGCACACAGCGCTAAAAAGTCTAGTTACGGCACTGATCACAGGTGCTGGGTTCTAGTAGAGATAAGGGAGACATTTGCTGCTGGACTGCTTGTTATTTTCTTAGCACCAGTTTCTGACACCCTACGCCTGTTATGAGCTCGCTGCAGATGATGTGATAGGGTAGAGGTTCCTAAATGCTTAACATCCCTACCTCTACTTATTTTATTTCCACAAAGGCTATAAATGGCTTGGCAAATGTTGTGAGAATTTCTGTGAAAATAATTCTACACATAGTAGGTGGATTTGTTGGTATGATGCCCAAGCATGGCAATGGCTGTCTTATCATGGCCAACAGATGCTTCCACTTGTGCCTGACTTATACACACAACACACTCATTCTCATCCTCAAGATCCTCATTAGTGCCATCGTCTGCTACACAAATACTCCCCTTATCTTCTTGTATTTACACGGTGGCATCTTCAACAGCTAGGTCACCAGCAATACTTATGCTACTCATCTCCACACATACAGAGGGATCAGTAATGGTGGAATGCAGCTTCTTTGAGGGTTTAAGCTCACACATAGGATTTGGGGATGCAATTGGGCTCTCCTACTGGGAATTTTTTAAATTTTTGTTTCTGAAGTTAGCACAGTTTGTTTTGCTGCCTTAGTGGTTTTCAGTTTTTTCTACACCTCTAAAGTTTGAGTTACAAGGACTTTTATTGTCATGAGAGGCAGAAGATGCCCCACTAACAGTTTGCAGAATCATTAGTCATAAATATAGGCCAAGCCCTGAGTCTTTCCTTGCTACTGCATGATGTGAATGGCATGTTGGCAATTTTAAGTTTTTCTGCAGGAACCAACTTTCTTTTTCTTACTGCTTAAGGTCTTAGTTTCTTTAACAGTTGTGTAAATTGTCTATGCCCTTGAGCATCAGCTTTAGTACTAGATGACATTAAATCGGCATCATGACTGGTGGAAGCAGCTGGAGCACTAGTATTTGGTTCTGTAAACTGATTGTTATCCATTTTTTAATTCACAGATCACAATTCACAAATCAGGGGTGCAGTGGACACAACAAACAATATAAAGATGAGCAAACAAATTATTTTTATTTGTTTTAATTTTGGGGGGATTGAGATTGTGACACACTGCATTGAGTCAGACCGCTTTAACACACGGTACTAAATAAAAGTAACTATGGTGTACTAGTGTGCATTTATTTTGCACACAGCAAACAATGTAAAGAGCAAAGAATTGTTTTTTATTTTTTGGGGGACGCAGCTTGACCCACAATGCTTTGAGTCAGACCGCCTTAACACAAGGTACTAAATACAAGTAACTATGGTGTACTAGTGTGCATTTATTTTGCACACAACAAACAATGTAAAGAAGAGCAAAAAAAGAAAAAGATTTTTCTTTTATTATTTGGGGGTGACGCAGATTGTCCCACACTGTGTTGAGTCAGACCACTTTAACACCCGGTACTAAATATAAGTAACTATGGTGTACTAGTGTGCATTTATTTTGCACACAACAAACATTTGGGCTCATTTGGGCCTTTAATTATCTATGTTCATGTTTTGCTAACTGATAAATGTATCTGATATTTGTAATTATTTTCTGAATAAGCTTACATAGAACCATTGTAATCAGCCAATATATATGTGCCTGTGATCAACCCATTTTTTCTTATAAGGGGTCATTATTGTTTTACCCAATTTGATGTTCCAACATATGCTTTGGACTTTATTTAAAAAAACCATAGGAATTTGAGGGCACATTTTGAATATACAAAATACTGACATATGTTAACCCATCGCTAATTAATTATCACCTACTGCTTAAAGTGCTTGTGCTTATTTCTACTAAGTACTTGTCATGCATTTCTGACAAAAGAGGTTATAATGTCCACTAATACCTAATAAAAACCATTGTCTGGAAAAGGTGACAGTTTTACCACCCATTTCTGGCAATAAAAGGTTATATAGTCCTTTTGGGCCTTTAATTATCTGTGCCTATGTTTTGCTAACTGATAAGTTTATCTGATATTTGGAATCTCTTTTTTTCTGAATAAGCTTCATAGAACCATTGTAATCAGTCAGTATATATATATGTGCCTGTGATCAATCCATTTTCCTTATAATGGGTCATTATTGTTTTTCCCAATTTGATGTTCCAACATATGCTTTGGACTTTATTTAAAAAAACCATAGGAATTTGAGGGCACATTTTGAATATACTAATTACTGACATGTTAACCCATTGCTCATTAATTATCACCTACTGATTAAAGTGCTTGCGCTTATTTCTACTAAGTACTTGTTATGCATTTCTGACAAAAGAGGTTATAATGTCCACCAATACCTAATAAAAACCATTGTCTGGATAAAGGTGACAGTTTTACCACACTTTTCTGGCAAAAAAAAAGGTTATGATGTTTACAAACCACCTGGTAGAAATATCTGTCATACGTTTCTATTAAAAAAAAATTCTCTCAGCACCCCATCTCTCTCATCCAATGTCCTCTATAACCGTAGATGACATTGGACAGCAGAAGTTAGGGTGCACCCTATCTATACCTACTTATTCAAGAACTCTCTCATCCATTGCCAGACATCAAGTTCCCTGCAATGCACGCTGTAACAGGAACTTGGGACAGACTAGCGGGACAGTAGTTCTCACTTTTGGTATGCATGCCAAAACCATACACTCTCTCATTTGTTGGATCACAATACTACTGCCACACTTCACTGGCCACGTCCAAATCTGTCTGATCTTGGAAGCAAATCAGTGATAGGCCTGATCAGTACAAGGGGGTAGAGGTATTAACCTGGAGAAGGTATAAGGAAGTGATAAAGCAGTGGTACAGCAGTGTTAAGTGCAAGGTGATAATGCATCAGCCAGTCAGCTCCTAACTGTTAATTTACATATGGGAGCTGATTGGCTGGTGTTTTTATCACCTTGCATTTATCACTGGTTTATCACTTCCTTATGCCTTCTCCAGGTTAATACATCTGCCCCAAGGTTAGGTTACTACCTTGGAATATCAGGTGCAGTTGCACTATTTCCCAGCAAACAGCAGAAGTGGTGGAGGAAACATTGGCTTTACCTCTATATCTACATCCTCCTGTTAGGAATAGAAATCTAATGACACATATTCAAATACCTAAAAATTAAACTTTGCTCAGCTGATTACCCACAGCACCAAGGGAGCAATTATCAAGGAGTTTACACGATGCTCATTTAATTTTATTACAGTAGTAAATGTACTCCTGATGTACTTAGATATCATATATCTGTTTTTAAATATTTTTCACCAGAGGCGTAAATCTCAAATTGACAGTGTCCACTATGGAATATGATGAGTGTCAATAGAGGGTATTTTAAGCCTAATATTTACATAATTTAAGTATCCTATAGGTGTTTGTGTTTATACTGAAGTCTATGTCCATCCCTTTTTCTTATGATTAACTTTAATAAACGCTAAGTTTTAACATATTTCATATCTCCAAAGTGTGCCCCAACACAGTCTTTCTTTTTCCTTCCAAAACTACCACACAACAAACAATGTAAAGAAGAGCAAAAAAAAAAAAAGATTTTTGTTTTATTTTTTGAGGTGATGCAGATTGTGACACACTGTGTTGAGTCAGACCGCTTTAACACACAGTACTAAATACAAGTAACTATGGTGTACTAGTGTGCATTTATTCTGTACACAACAAACAATGTAAAAGAGAAAAAAAAGACACAACCCTGATTGACCCTGACAGACCCTGATGGCCACTGACTGACAGCACTGTGATGGACGTCTGACACAGCCCTGATTGACCCTGACACACCCTGATATCAATGTGATGGATGGACTGACACAGCCTGATTGACCCTGACAGACCCTTATGGCCACTGACTGACAGCACTGTGATGGATATTCCACTTCTGACACAGCCCTGATTGACCCTGACAGACCCTGATAGCCAGTGACAGCAGAGACTCTGACAGCCTGCCCTGAAAAGTACAGACTGACAGCACCCCACAGCAGACCTCCTCGCAGCGTGGAAGCGTGCAGGAAAATGACGCCGAGCCATGTGACATCGAGACTTTATAGACTGAAAGTCTCACAAGAGATTAGAGATGAGCGGGTTCGGTTCCTCGGAATCCGAACCCGCCCGAACTTCAGTTTTTTTTACACGGGGCCGAGCGACTCGGATCTTCCCGCCTTGCTCGGTTAACCCGAGCGCGCCCGAACGTCATCATCCCGCTGTCGGATTCTCGCGAGGCTCGGATTCTATCGCGAGACTCGGATTCTGTATAAGGAGCCGCGCGTCGCGGCCATTTTCACACGTGCATTGAGATTGATAGGGAGAGGACGTGGCTGGCGTCCTCTCCGTTTAGAGTGACTAGTACTAGAGAGAGACACAAATTTTGGGGAGCATATAGGAGGAGTACTACTTGCTGCTGATAGTGTGACCAGTGACCAGTGCCACCAGTTTAATTAATCCGTTCTCTGCCTGAAAAAAAACGATACACAGTGTGACATAGTCACACATACCATATCTGTGCTCAGCCCAGTGTGCTGCATCATATACTGTATATCATTATCTGACTGCTGAGTGCTCACTGCTCACACAGCTTAATTGTGGGGGAGACTGGGGAGCAGTTATAGCAGGAGTACATATTTTAAGTACAGTGCACACTTTTGCTGCCAGAGTGCCACTGCCAGTGTGACTGACCAGTGACCACTGACCACCAGTATTGTGATTGTCTGCTGACCACCAGTATATTGTGATTGTCTGCCTGAAAAAGTTAAACACTCGTCGTGTGGTGTTTTTATAAACGCATTCTGCAGACAGTGTCCAGCAGGTCTGTCATTACATAATATATACCTGTCCGGCTGCAGTACTAGTGTGATATATATATATATATATATATATATATATATTTTAATTTTATCTCATTATCATCCAGTCTATATTAGCAGCAGACACAGTACGGTAGTCCACGGCTGTAGCTACCTCTGTGTCGGCAGTCGCTCGTCCATCCATAATTGTATACCACCTACCCGTGGTTTATTTTTTTTTTCTATCTTCTTGATACTAGTAGCTTACTTTAGGAGTCTGCAGTGCTGAGTCTGACAGACAGTGTCCAGCAGGTCAGTCATTACATAATATATACCTGTCCGGCTGCAGTACTAGTGTGATATATATATATATTTTAATTTTATCTCATTATCATCCAGTCTATAGTAGCAGCAGACACAGTACGGTAGTCCACGGCTGTAGCTACCTCTGTGTCGGCAGTCGCTCGTCCATCCATAATTGTATACCACCTACCCGTGGTTTTTTTTTCTTCTATCTTCTTGATACTAGTAGCTTACTTTAGGAGTCTGCAGTGCTGAGTCTGACAGACAGTGTCCAGCAGGTCCGTCATTACATAATATATACCTGTCCGGCTGCAGTACTAGTGTGATATATATATATATTTTAATTTTATCTCATTATCATCCAGTCTATATTAGCAGCAGACACAGTACGGTAGTCCACGGCTGTAGCTACCTCTGTGTTGGCAGTCGCTCGTCCATCCATAATTGTATACCACCTACCCGTGGTTTTTTTTTTCTATCTTCTTGATACTAGTAGCTTACTTTAGGATTCTGCAGTGCTGAGTCTGACAGACAGTGTCCAGCAGGTCCGTCATTACATAATATATACCTGTCCGGCTGCAGTACTAGTGTGATATATATATATATATATATTTTAATTTTATCTCATTATCATCCAGTCTATATTAGCAGCAGACACAGTACGGTAGTCCACGGCTGTAGCTACCTCTGTGTCGGCAGTCGCTCGTCCATCCATAATTGTATACCACCTACCCGTATTTTTATTTTTTTCTATCTTCTTGATACTAGTAGCTTACTTTAGGAGTCTGCAGTGCTGAGTCTGACAGACAGTGTCCAGCAGGTCCGTCATTACATCATATATACCTGTCCGGCTGCAGTACTAGTGTGATATATATATATATATATTAATTTTATCTCATTATCATCCAGTCTATATTAGCAGCAGACACAGTACGGTAGTCCACGGCTGTAGCTACCTCTGTGTCGGCAGTCGCTCGTCCATCCATAATTGTATACCACCTACCCGTGGTTTATTTTTTTTTTCTATCTTCTTGATACTAGTAGCTTACTTTAGGAGTCTGCAGTGCTGAGTCTGACAGACAGTGTCCAGCAGGTCCGTCATTACATAATATATACCTGTCCGGCTGCAGTACTAGTGTGATATATATATATATTTTAATTTTATCTCATTATCATCCAGTCTATATTAGCAGCAGACACAGTACGGTAGTCCACGGCTGTAGCTACCTCTGTGTCGGCAGTCGCTCGTCCATCCATAATTGTATACCACCTACCCGTGGTTTTTTTTTTCTATCTTCTTGATACTAGTAGCTTACTTTAGGAGTCTGCAGTGCTGAGTCTGACAGACAGTGTCCAGCAGGTCCGTCATTACATAATATATACCTGTCCGGCTGCAGTACTAGTGTGATATATATATATATATATATTTTAATTTTATCTCATTATCATCCAGTCTATATTAGCAGCAGACACAGTACGGTAGTCCACGGCTGTAGCTACCTCTGTGTCGGCAGTCGCTCGTCCATCCATAATTGTATACCACCTACCCGTGGTTTTTTTTTTCTATCTTCTTGATACTAGTAGCTTACTTTAGGATTCTGCAGTGCTGAGTCTGACAGACAGTGTCCAGCAGGTCCGTCATTACATAATATATACCTGTCCGGCTGCAGTACTAGTGTGATATATATATATATATATATTTTAATTTTATCTCATTATCATCCAGTCTATATTAGCAGCAGACACAGTACGGTAGTCCACGGCTGTAGCTACCTCTGTGTCGGCAGTCGCTCGTCCATCCATAATTGTATACCACCTACCCGTATTTTTTTTTTCTATCTTCTTGATACTAGTAGCTTACTTTAGGAGTCAGCAGTGCTGAGTCTGACAGACAGTGTCCAGCAGGTCCGTCATTACATAATATATACCTGTCCGGCTGCAGTACTAGTGTGATATATATATATATATATATTTTAATTTTATCTCATTATCATCCAGTCTATATTAGCAGCAGACACAGTACGGTAGTCCACGGCTGTAGCTACCTCTGTGTCGGCAGTCGCTCGTCCATCCATAATTGTATACCACCTACCCGTGTTTTTTTTTTTTTTCTATCTTCTTGATACTAGTAGCTTACTTTAGGAGTCTGCAGTGCTGAGTCTGACAGACAGTGTCCAGCAGGTCCGTCATTACATAATATATACCTGTCCGGCTGCAGTACTAGTGTGATATATATATATATATTTTAATTTTATCTCATTATCACCCAGTCTATATTAGCAGCAGACACAGTACGGTAGTCCACGGCTGTAGCTACCTCTGTGTCGGCAGTCGCTCGTCCATCCATAATTGTATACCACCTACCCGTGTTTTTTTTTTCTTCTATCTTCTTGATACTAGTAGCTTACTTTAGGAGTCTGCAGTGCTGACAGACAGTGTCCAGCAGGTCCGTCATTACATAATATATACCTGTCCGGCTGCAGTACTAGTGTGATATATATATATATTTTAATTTTATCTCATTATCATCCAGTCTATATTAGCAGCAGACACAGTACGGTAGTCCACGGCTGTAGCTACCTCTGTGTCGGCAGTCGCTCGTCCATCCATAATTGTATACCACCTACCCGTGGTTTATTTTTTTTTCTATCTTCTTGATACTAGTAGCTTACTTTAGGAGTCTGCAGTGCTGACAGACAGTGTCCAGCAGGTCCGTCATTACATAATATATACCTGTCCGGCTGCAGTACTAGTGTGATATATGTATATATTTTAATTTTATCTCATTATCATCCAGTCTATATTAGCAGCAGACACAGTACGGTAGTCCACGGCTGTAGCTACCTCTGTGTCGTCCGTCGCTCGTCCATCCATAATTGTATACCACCTACCCGTGGTTTATTTTTTTTTCTATCTTCTTGATACTAGTAGCTTACTTTAGGAGTCTGCAGTGCTGACAGACAGTGTCCAGCAGGCCCGTCATTACATAATATATACCTGTCCGGCTGCAGTACTAGTGTGATATATATATATATTTTAATTTTATCTCATTATCATCCAGTCTATATTAGCAGCAGACACAGTACGGTAGTCCACGGCTGTAGCTACCTCTGTGTCGGCAGTTGCTCGTCCATCCATAATTGTATACCACCTACCCGTGGTTTTTTTTTTTCTATCTTCTTGATACTAGTAGCTTACTTTAGGAGTCTGCAGTGCTGAGTCTGACAGACAGTGTCCAGCAGGTCCGTCATTACATAATATATACCTGTCCGGCTGCAGTACTAGTGTGATATATATATATATTTTAATTTTATCTCATTATCATCCAGTCTATATTAGCAGCAGACACAGTATGGTAGTCCACGGCTGTAGCTACCTCTGTGTCGGCAGTCGCTCGTCCATCCATAATTGTATACCACCTACCCGTGTTTTTTTTTTTTTCTATCTTCTTGATACTAGTAGCTTACTTTAGGAGTCTGCAGTGCTGAGTCTGACAGACAGTGTCCAGCAGGTCCGTCATTACATAATATATACCTGTCCGGCTGCAGTACTAGTGTGATATATATATATATTTTAATTTTATCTCATTATCATCCAGTCTATATTAGCAGCAGACACAGTACGGTAGTCCACGGCTGTAGCTACCTCTGTGTCGGCAGTCGCTCGTCCATCCATAATTGTATACCACCTACCCGTGGTTTTTTTTTCTATCTTCTTGATACTAGTAGCTTACTTTAGGAGTCTGCAGTGCTGACAGACAGTGTCCAGCAGGTCCGTCATTACATAATATATACCTGTCCGGCTGCAGTACTAGTGTGATATATATATATATTTTAATTTTATCTCATTATCATCCAGTCTATATTAGCAGCAGACACAGTACGGTAGTCCACGGCTGTAGCTACCTCTGTGTCGGCAGTCGCTCGTCCATCCATAATTGTATACCACCTACCCGTGGTTTATTTTTTTTTCTATCTTCTTGATACTAGTAGCTTACTTTAGGAGTCTGCAGTGCTGACAGACAGTGTCCAGCAGGTCCGTCATTACATAATATATACCTGTCCGGCTGCAGTACTAGTGTGATATATATATATATATATATTTTAATTTTATCTCATTATCATCCAGTCTATATTAGCAGCAGACACAGTACGGTAGTCCACGGCTGTAGCTACCTCTGTGTCGGCAGTCGCTCGTCCATCCATAATTGTATACCACCTACCCGTGGTTTTTTTTTTCTATCTTCTTGATACTAGTAGCTTACTTTAGGATTCTGCAGTGCTGAGTCTGACAGACAGTGTCCAGCAGGTCCGTCATTACATAATATATACCTGTCCGGCTGCAGTACTAGTGTGATATATATATATATATATATTTTAATTTTATCTCATTATCATCCAGTCTATATTAGCAGCAGACACAGTACGGTAGTCCACGGCTGTAGCTACCTCTGTGTCGGCAGTCGCTCGTCCATCCATAATTGTATACCACCTACCCGTATTTTTTTTTTCTATCTTCTTGATACTAGTAGCTTACTTTAGGAGTCAGCAGTGCTGAGTCTGACAGACAGTGTCCAGCAGGTCCGTCATTACATAATATATACCTGTCCGGCTGCAGTACTAGTGTGATATATATATATATATATATTTTAATTTTATCTCATTATCATCCAGTCTATATTAGCAGCAGACACAGTACGGTAGTCCACGGCTGTAGCTACCTCTGTGTCGGCAGTCGCTCGTCCATCCATAATTGTATACCACCTACCCGTGTTTTTTTTTTTTTTCTATCTTCTTGATACTAGTAGCTTACTTTAGGAGTCTGCAGTGCTGAGTCTGACAGACAGTGTCCAGCAGGTCCGTCATTACATAATATATACCTGTCCGGCTGCAGTACTAGTGTGATATATATATATATATTTTAATTTTATCTCATTATCACCCAGTCTATATTAGCAGCAGACACAGTACGGTAGTCCACGGCTGTAGCTACCTCTGTGTCGGCAGTCGCTCGTCCATCCATAATTGTATACCACCTACCCGTGTTTTTTTTTTCTTCTATCTTCTTGATACTAGTAGCTTACTTTAGGAGTCTGCAGTGCTGACAGACAGTGTCCAGCAGGTCCGTCATTACATAATATATACCTGTCCGGCTGCAGTACTAGTGTGATATATATATATATTTTAATTTTATCTCATTATCATCCAGTCTATATTAGCAGCAGACACAGTACGGTAGTCCACGGCTGTAGCTACCTCTGTGTCGGCAGTCGCTCGTCCATCCATAATTGTATACCACCTACCCGTGGTTTTTTTTTCTATCTTCTTGATACTAGTAGCTTACTTTAGGAGTCTGCAGTGCTGACAGACAGTGTCCAGCAGGTCCGTCATTACATAATATATACCTGTCCGGCTGCAGTACTAGTGTGATATATATATATATTTTAATTTTATCTCATTATCATCCAGTCTATATTAGCAGCAGACACAGTACGGTAGTCCACGGCTGTAGCTACCTCTGTGTCGGCAGTCGCTCGTCCATCCATAATTGTATACCACCTACCCGTGGTTTATTTTTTTTTTCTATCTTCTTGATACTAGTAGCTTACTTTAGGAGTCTGCAGTGCTGACAGACAGTGTCCAGCAGGTCCGTCATTACATAATATATACCTGTCCGGCTGCAGTACTAGTGTGATATATGTATATATTTTAATTTTATCTCATTATCATCCAGTCTATATTAGCAGCAGACACAGTACGGTAGTCCACGGCTGTAGCTACCTCTGTGTCGGCAGTCGCTCGTCCATCCATAATTGTATACCACCTACCCGTGGTTTTTTTTTTCTATCTTCTTGATACTAGTAGCTTACTTTAGGAGTCTGCAGTGCTGAGTCTGACAGACAGTGTCCAGCAGGTCCGTCATTACATAATATATACCTGTCCGGCTGCAGTACTAGTGTGATATATATATATATATATTTTAATTTTATCTCATTATCATCCAGTCTATATTAGCAGCAGACACAGTACGGTAGTCCACGGCTGTAGCTACCTCTGTGTCGGCAGTCGCTCGTCCATCCATAATTGTATACCACCTACCCGTGGTTTTTTTATCTATCTTCTTGATACTAGTAGCTTACTTTAGGAGTCTGCAGTGCTGACAGACAGTGTCTAGCAGGTCCGTCATTACATAATATATACCTGTCCGGCTGCAGTACTAGTGTGATATATATATATTTTTTAATTTTATCTCATTATCATCCAGTCTATATTAGCAGCAGACACAGTACGGTAGTCCACGGCTGTAGCTACCTCTGTGTCGGCAGTCGCTCGTCCATCCATAATTGTATACCACCTACCCGTGGTTTATTTATTTTTTCTATCTTCTTGATACTAGTAGCTTACTTTAGGAGTCTGCAGTGCTGACAGACAGTGTCCAGCAGGTCCGTCATTACATAATATATACCTGTCCGGCTGCAGTACTAGTGTGATATATGTATATATTTTAATTTTATCTCATTATCATCCAGTCTATATTAGCAGCAGACACAGTACGGTAGTCCACGGCTGTAGCTACCTCTGTGTCGGCCGTCGCTCGTCCATCCATAATTGTATACCACCTACCCGTGGTTTTTTTTTTTCTATCTTCTTGATACTAGTAGCTTACTTTAGGAGTCTGCAGTGCTGACAGACAGTGTCCAGCAGGTCCGTCATTACATAATATATACCTGTCCGGCTGCAGTACTAGTGTGATATATATATATATTTTAATTTTATCTCATTATCATCCAGTCTATATTAGCAGCAGACACAGTACGGTAGTCCACGGCTGTAGCTACCTCTGTGTCGGCAGTCGCTCGTCCATCCATAATTGTATACCACCTACCCGTGGTTTTTTTTTTTCTATCTTCTTGATACTAGTAGCTTACTTTAGGAGTCTGCAGTGCTGAGTCTGACAGACAGTGTCCAGCAGGTCCGTCATTACATAATATATACCTGTCCGGCTGCAGTACTAGTGTGATATATATATATATTTTAATTTTATCTCATTATCATCCAGTCTATATTAGCAGCAGACACAGTATGGTAGTCCACGGCTGTAGCTACCTCTGTGTCGGCAGTCGCTCGTCCATCCATAATTGTATACCACCTACCCGTGTTTTTTTTTTTCTATCTTCTTGATACTAGTAGCTTACTTTAGGAGTCTGCAGTGCTGGGTCTGACAGACAGTGTCCAGCAGGTCCGTCATTACATAATATATACCTGTCCGGCTGCAGTACTAGTGTGATATATATATATATATATTTTAATTTTATCTCATTATCATCCAGTCTATATTAGCAGCAGACACAGTACGGTAGTCCACGGCTGTAGCTACCTCTGTGTCGGCAGTCGCTCGTCCATCCATAATTGTATACCACCTACCCGTGGTTTATTTTTTTTTTTCTTTCTTCTTGATACTAGTAGCTTACTTTAGGAGTCTGCAGTGCTAACAGACAGTGTCCAGCAGGTCCGTCATTACATAATATATACCTGTCCGGCTGCAGTACTAGTGTGATATATATATATATTTTAATTTTATCTCATTATCATCCAGTCTATATTAGCAGCAGACACAGTACTGTAGTCCACGACTGTAGCTACCTCTGTGTCGGCAGTCGCTCGTCCATCCATAATTGTATACCACCTACCCGTGGTTTTTTTTTTCTATCTTCTTGATACTAGTAGCTTACTTTAGGAGTCTGCAGTGCTGACAGACAGTGTCCAGCAGGTCCGTCATTACATAATATATACCTGTCCGGCTGCAGTACTAGTGTGATATATATATATATTTTAATTTTATCTCATTATCATCCAGTCTATATTAGCAGCAGACACAGTACGGCAGTCCACGGCTGTAGCTACCTCTGTGTCGGCAGTCGCTCGTCCATCCATAAGTATACTAGTATCCATCCATCTCCATTGTTTACCTGAGGTGCCTTTTAGTTGTGCCTATTAAAATATGGAGAACAAAAATGTTGAGGTTCCAAAATTAGGGAAAGATCAAGATCGACTTCCACCTCGTGCTGAAGCTGCTGCCACTAGTCATGGCCGAGACGATGAAATGCCAGCAACGTCGTCTGCCAAGGCCGATGCCCAATGTCATAGTACAGAGCATGTAAAATCCAAAACACCAAATATCAGTAAAAAAAGAAACAAAGAATATAAACCTTCTTAGTGCATATAGCGCAAGAGCATATAATCAAAGTAAAACAACAGGAAAGAATAAGATATGTACGTCCCTGTTTTAAAACCGTAGAATCAGATTTTTCATTCTCAGATTCTCCGAATAGACGATGTTCAATGTGGATGTCACAACCAGGGATATGAAAATAAAGAGCATAGAGACCAATGTGTAGTATTCAACACAGAAATTTGTTTTCTGTGTTGAATACTACACATTGGTCTCTATGCTCTTTATTTTCATATCCCTGGTTGTGACATCCACATTGAACATCGTCTATTCGGAGAATCTGAGAATGAAAAATCTGATTCTACGGTTTTAAAACAGGGACGTACATATCTTATTCTTTCCTGTTGTTTTACTTTGATTATATGCTCTTGCGCTATATGCACTAAGAAGGTTTATATTCTTTGTTTCAATTGTGTATGTGAAATGTGGTGACATTCATTTTAAATCTACAAGTGCAACAGCAGCATTGCGCCATTTAGGTACACTATCCTTCTTCTATTTATCAGTAAAAAAAGGACTCAAAAATCTAAAATAAAATTGTCGGAGGAGAAGCGTAAACTTGCCAATATGCCATTTACCACACGGAGTGGCAAGGAACGGCTGAGGCCCTGGCCTATGTTCATGGCTAGTGGTTCAGCTTCACATGAGGATGGAAGCACTCAGCCTCTCGCTAGAAAAATGAAAAGACTCAAGCTGGCAAAAGCACCGCAAAGAACTGTGCGTTCTTCGAAATCACAAATCCACAAGGAGAGTCCAATTGTGTCGGTTGCGATGCCTGACCTTCCCAACACTGGACGTGAAGAGCATGCGCCTTCCACCATTTGCACGCCCCCTGCAAGTGCTGGAAGGAGCACCCACAGTCCAGTTCCTGATAGTCAGATTGAAGATGTCAGTGTTGAAGTACACCAGGATGAGGAGGATATGGGTGTTGCTAGCGCTGGGGAGGAAATTGACAAGGAGGATTCTGATGGTGAGGTGGTTTGTTTAAGTCAGGCACCCGGGGAGACACCTGTTGTCTGTGGGAGGAATATGGCCGTTGACATGCCAGGTGAAAATACCAAAAAAATCAGCTCTTCGGTGTGGAAGTATTTCAACAGAAATGCGGACAACATTTGTCAAGCCGTGTGTTGCCTTTGTCAAGCTGTAATAAGTAGGGGTAAGGACGTTAACCACCTAGGAACATCCTCCCTTATACGTCACCTGCAGCGCATTCATAATAAGTCAGTGACAAGTTCAAAAACTTTGGGCGACAGCGGAAGCAGTCCGATGACCAGTAAATCCCTTCCTCTTGTAACCAAGCTCACGCAAACCACCCCACAAACTCCCTCAGTGTCAATTTCCTCCTTCCCCAGGAATGCCAATAGTCCTGCAGGCCATGTCACTGGCAATTCTGACGAGTCCTCTCCTGCCTGGGATTCCTCCGATGCATCCTTGCGTGTAACGCCTACTGCTGCTGGCGCTGCTGTTGTTGCTGCTGGGAGTCGATGGTCATCCCAGAGGGGAAGTCGTAAGCCCACTTTTACTACTTTCACCAAGCAATTGACTGTCCAACAGTCCTTTGCGAGGAAGATGAAATATCACAGCAGTCATCCTGTTGCAAAGCGGATAACTGAGGCCTTGACAACTATGTTGGTGTTAGACGTGCGTCCGGTATCCGCCGTTAGTTCACAGGGAACTAGACAATTTCTTGAGGCAGTGTGCCCCCGTTACCAAATACCATCTAGGTTCCACTTCTCTAGGCAGGCGATACCGAGAATGTACACGGACGTCAGAAAAAGACTCACCAGTGTCCTAAAAAATGCAGTTGTACCCAATGTCCACTTAACCACGGACATGTGGACAAGTGGAGCAGGGCAGGGTCAGGACTATATGACTGTGACCGCCCACTGGGTAGATGTATGGACTCCCGCCGCAAGAACAGCAGCGGCGGCACCAGTAGCAGCATCTCGCAAACGCCAACTATTTCCTAGGCAGGCTACGCTTTGTATCACCGGTTTCCAGAATACGCACACAGCTGAAAACCTCTTACGGCAACTGAGGAAGATCATCGCGGAATGGCTTACCCCAATTGGACTCTCCTGTGGATTTGTGGCATCGGACAACGCCAGCAATATTGTGTGTGCATTAAATATGGGCAAATTCCAGCACGTCCCATGTTTTGCACATACCTTGAATTTGGTGGTGCAGAATTTTTTAAAAAACGACAGGGGCGTGCAAGAGATGCTGTCGGTGGCCAGAAGAATTGCGGGACACTTTCGGCGTACAGGCACCACGTACAGAAGACTGGAGCAACACCAAAAACGCCTGAACCTGCCCTGCCATCATCTGAAGCAAGAAGTGGTAACGAGGTGGAATTCAACCCTATATATGCTTCAGAGGTTGGAGGAGCAGCAAAAGGCCATTCAAGCCTATACAATTCAGCACGATATAGGAGGTGGAATGCACCTGTCTCAAGCGCAGTGGAGAATGATTTCAACGTTGTGCAAGGTTCTGCTGCCCTTTGAACTTGCCACACGTGAAGTCAGTTCAGACACTGCCAGCCTGAGTCAGGTCATTCCCCTCATCAGGCTTTTGCAGAAGAAGCTGGAGACATTGAAGGAGGAGCTAACACGGAGCGATTCCGCTAGGCATGTGGGACTTGTGGATGGAGCCCTTAATTCGCTTAACAAGGATTCACGGGTGGTCAATCTGTTGAAATCAGATCACTACATTTTGGCCACCGTGCTCGATCCTAGATTTAAAACCTACCTTGGATCTCTCTTTCCGGCAGACACAAGTCTGCTGGGGTTGAAAGACCTGCTGGTGACAAAATTGTCAAGTCAAGCGGAACGCGACCTGTCAACATCTCCTCCTTCACATTCTCCCGCAACTGGGGGTGCGAGGAACAGGCTCAGAATTCCGAGCCCACCCGCTGGCGGTGATGTAGGGCAGTCTGGAGCGACTGCTGATGCTGACATCTGGTCCGGACTGAAGGACCCGACAACGATTACGGACATGTCGTCTACTGTCACTGCATATGATTCTCTCCCCATTGAAAGAATGGTGGAGGATTATATGAGTGACCGCATCCAAGTAGGCACGTCAGACTTATACTGGCAGGAAAAAGAGGCAATTTGGAGGCCCTTGCACAAACTGGCTTTATTCTACCTAAGTTGCCCTCCCACAAGTGTGTACTCAGAAAGAGTGTTTAGTGCCGCCGCTCACCTTGTCAGCAATCGGCGTACGAGGTTACTTCCAGAAAATGTGGAGAAGATGATGTTCATTAAAATGAATTATAATCAATTCCTCCGTGGAGACATTGACCAGCAGCAATTGCCTCCACAAAGTACACAGGGAGCTGAGATGGTGGATTCCAGAGGGGACGAATTGATAATCTGTGAGGAGGGGGATGTACACGGTGATATATCGGAGGATGATGATGAGGTGGACATCTTGCCTCTGTAGAGCCAGTTTGTGCAAGGAGAGATTAATTGCTTCTTTTTTGGTGGGGGTCCAAACCAACCCGTCATTTCAGTCACAGTCGTGTGGCAGACCCTGTCACTGAAATGATGGGTTGGTTAAAGTGTGCATGTCCTGTTTATACAACATAAGGGTGGGTGGGAGGGCCCAAGGACAATTCCATCTTGCACCTCTTTTTTCTTTAATTTTTCTTTGCGTCATGTGCTGTTTGGGGAGTGTTTTTTGAAGGGCCATCCTGCGTGACACTGCAGTGCCACTCCTAGATGGGCCAGGTGTTTGTGTCGGCCACTAGGGTCGCTCATCTTACTCACACAGCTACCTCATTGCGCCTCTTTTTTTCTTCTTTGCGTCATGTGCTGTTTGGGGAGTGTTTTTTGGAAGGGCCATCCTGCGTGACACTGCAGTGCCACTCCTAGATGGGCCAGGTGTTTGTGTCGGCCACTAGGGTCGCTTAGCTTACTCACACAGCTACCTCATTGCGCCTCTTTTTTTCTTTGCGTCATGTGCTGTTTGGGGAGTGTTTTTTGGAAGGGCCATCCTGCGTGACACTGCAGTGCCACTCCTAGATGGGCCAGGTGTTTGTGTCGGCCACTAGGGTCGCTTATCTTACTCACACAGCTACCTCATTGCGCCTCTTATTTCTTTGCGTCATGTGCTGTTTGGGGAGTGTTTTTTGGAAGGGCCATCCTGCGTGACACTGCAGTGCCACTCCTAGATGGGCCAGGTGTTTGTGTCGGCCACTAGGGTCGCTTAGCTTACTCACACAGCTACCTCATTGCGCCTCTTTTTTTCTTTGCGTCATGTGCTGTTTGGGGAGTGTTTTTTGGAAGGGCCATCCTGCGTGACACTGCAGTGCCACTCCTAGATGGGCCAGGTGTTTGTGTCGGCCACTAGGGTCGCTTATCTTACTCACACAGCTACCTCATTGCGCCTCTTTTTTTCTTTGCGTCATGTGCTGTTTGGGGAGTGTTTTTTGGAAGGGCCATCCTGCGTGACACTGCAGTGCCACTCCTAGATGGGCAAGGTGTTTGTGTCGGCCACTAGGGTCGCTTTTCTTACTCACACAGCTACCTCATTGCACCTCTTTTTTTCTTTGCGTCATGTGCTGTTTGGGGAGTGTTTTTTGGAAGGGCCATCCTGCGTGACACTGCAGTGCCACTCCTAGATGGGCCAGGTGTTTGTGTCGGCCACTAGGGTCGCTTATCTTACTCACACAACTACCTCATTGCGCCTCTTTTTTTCTTTGCGTCATGTGCTGTTTGGGGAGTGTTTTTTGGAAGGGCCATCCTGCGTGACACTGCAGTGCCACTCCTAGATGGGCCAGGTGTTTGTGTCGGCCACTAGGGTCGCTTATCTTACTCACACAGCTACCTCATTGTGCCTCTTTTTTTCTTTGCGTCATGTGCTGTTTGGGGAGTGTTTTTTGGAAGTGCCATCCTGCGTGACACTGCAGTGCCACTCCTAGATGGGCCAGGTGTTTGTGTCGGCCACTAGGGTCGCTTAGCTTACTCACACAGCTACCTCATTGCGCCTCTTTTTTTCTTTGCGTCATGTGCTGTTTGTGAGTGTTTTTTGGAAGGGCCATCCTGCGTGACACTGCAGTGCCACTCCTAGATGGGCCAGGTGTTTGTGTCGGCCACTAGGGTCGCTTATCTTTCTCACACAGCTACCTCATTGCGCCTCTTTTTTTCTTTGCGTCATGTGCTGTTTGGGGAGTGTTTTTTGGAAGGGCCATCCTGCGTGACACTGCAGTGCCACTCCTAGATGGGCCAGGTGTATGTGTCGGCCACTAGGGTCGCTTATCTTACTCACACAGCTACCTCATTGCACCTCTTTTTTTCTTTGCGTCATGTGCTGTTTGGGGAGTGTTTTTTGGAAGGGCCATCCTGCGTGACACTGCAGTGCCACTCCTAGATGGGCCAGGTGTTTGTGTCGGCCACTAGGGTCGCTTAGCTTACTCACACAGCTACCTCATTGCGCCTCTTTTTTTCTTTGCGTCATGTGCTGTTTGGGGAGTGTTTTTTGGAAGGGCCATCCTGCGTGACACTGCAGTGCCACTCCTAGATGGGCCAGGTGTTTGTGTCGGCCACTAGGGTCGCTTATCTTACTCACACAGCTACCTCATTGCGCCTCTTTTTTTCTTTGCGTCATGTGCTGTTTGGGGAGTGTTTTTTGGAAGGGCCATCCTGCGTGACACTGCAGTGCCACTCCTAGATGGGCCAGGTGTTTGTGTCGGCCACTAGGGTCGCTTATCTTACTCACACAGCTACCTCATTGTGCCTCTTTTTTTTTTTGCGTCATGTGCTGTTTGGGTAGTGTTTTTTGGAAGGGCCATCCTGCGTGACACTGCAGTGCCACTCCTAGATGGGCCAGGTGTTTGTGTCGGCCACTAGGGTCGCTTAGCTTACTCACACAGCTACCTCATTGCGCCTCTTTTTTTCTTTGCGTCATGTGCTGTTTGGGGAGTGTTTTTTGGAAGGGCCATCCTGCGTGACACTGCAGTGCCACTCCTAGATGGGCCAGGTGTTTGTGTCGGCCACTAGGGTCGCTTAGCTTACTCACACAGCTACCTCATTGCGCCTCTTTTTTTCTTTGCGTCATGTGCTGTTTGGGGAGTGTTTTTTGGAAGGGCCATCCTGCGTGACACTGCAGTGCCACTCCTAGATGGGCCAGGTGTTTGTGTCGGCCACTAGGGTCGCTTAGCTTACTCACACAGCTACCTTATTGCGCCTCTTTTTTTTCTTTGCGTCATGTGCTGTTTGGGGAGTGTTTTTTGGAAGGGCCATCCTGCGTGACACTGCAGTGCCACTCCTAGATTGGCCAGGTGTTTGTGTCGGCCACTAGGGTCGCTTATCTTACTCACACAGCTACCTCATTGCGCCTCTTTTTTTCTTTGCATCATGTGCTGTTTGGGGAGTGTTTTTTGGAAGGGCCATCCTGCGTGACACTGCAGTGCCACTCCTAGATTGGCCAGGTGTTTGTGTCGGCCACTAGGGTCGCTTAGCTTACTCACACAGCTACCTCATTGCGCCTCTTTTTTTCTTTGCGTCATGTGCTGTTTGGGGAGTGTTTTTTGGAAGGGCCATCCTGCGTGACACTGCAGTGCCACTCCTAGACGGGCCAGGTGTTTGTGTCGGCCACTAGGGTCGCTTAGCTTACTCACACAGCTACCTCGGTGCAAATTTTAGGACTAAAAATAATATTGTGAGGTGTGAGGTGTTCAGAATAGACTGAAAATGAGTGGAAATTATGGTTTTTGAGGTTAATAATACTTTGGGATCAAAATGACCCCCAAATTCTATGATTTAAGCTGTTTTTTAGTGTTTTTTGAAAAAAACACCCGAATCCAAAACACACCCGAATCCGACAAAAAAAGATCGGTGAGGTTTTGCCAAAACGCGGTCGACCGCAAAACACGGCCGCGGAACCGAACCCAAAACCAAAACACAAAACCCGAAAAATTTCAAGTGCACATCTCTACAAGAGATCCGATGCAGGATTATGACTTTTGGCCTCTTGCATGCTCCCAAACTTGTCATGACATTTGTGGGTCGGGCTCGCAAACTGTAGAGCCAGGCATGTTTGGAGCTGTTCTGATTCCAGGATCCCAATATCGGCATCCCAAGCGGTGGATTGCTGGCAGGGGGGCGAGTGCAAAGAAGCCCCTTGCTGGCACATGGACACCCATAGAGGGACAATCAACTACCTCACCGGTATACTGGTGTCTGTATTGTGGCCCTGTCGGGATCCTGGCACCGGTATTGTGACAGCTGGGATATTGTGCCATAAACCCTTCAGGGCCAGGAGCAGAAGAACCATTAATGAATTTAATAGCGGCTCTGACTTCATCCTGTGTAAAGTTAGCATTAAGAATTAAAAGCTGCTCTGACTTCATCCTGTGTAAAGTTGGCATTAAGGAGGGAGAGTTAGGCCAAACTAAGTTTGGGGAGAGGGGTATCCACTAAATATGTCTCCAAATCTCTAAGATGAGGGGAGCCATGAAGAGAAGAAACTGGGGGACTATACGAACAGGTGTAGAACTTCCTAAATTCATGACCAATTTCAACAGGGTCATAAGTAACAGATTTAGTAATGTGACAAGCATCACGTATACCGGGTAAAATTCAAACAGCAGGTTTATTCTTTTTCTCCAGCAGACCCAGACCCCCAGCCTATCGCCTTGCCAGCTTGTCCATCATCAGGGGCATTATCCCTGTGTACAGACAGCATTCTTAAAGGCAGATAACAGGTGCTGCTAATCAGCTTGACTGCAGTTCATTTCTGACCTCAACGAAAAAAACCTAGACTGGGTATATGTTCAACCGCTGTTACATACTTAAACAGGGAAATCCTGCTGTCACTGCCACAATATGTTTTGATTGAATTTTAGGCAGCTCAGATGGTGTAATGGTTAGCATTTGTGCCTCACAGCACTGAAGTCATGTGTTTGATTCCAACAATAGCCCTAACTTTGTAGAGTTTGGATATTCTCCCCGTGCTTGATGTGAATGGCCAAATATTTTCTGTAAAGCGTTGCAGGCATATGTGTGTGCTATATAAATAACTGGTAATAAGTAAGTATTAATCACGTTAAGGGCTTATTTCTGTTTCAGTTTTCTAGCCAACATAGAATTAGCCTTGTCAGCTTAGTCATAATCACGCTGCTGAATCTTCTGCACAGAAGCAGCAGCTCTCCCGGAAAGTAGAGTAGTTAGCTAGCTCCTGGAAGATGTGATCTGAGCCTGCAAGGCAGTTGTGGGGTTACAGTTATCACTAGAAGCATGGAGAGTTTTTGCTCAAGAGAGGTCACTTCTGCAACTGTAGAAGAGATAATTAGTTGGCCACAAATGATGGTCCTATGGGCCTCCCACTGACTCCTGCCACAATATCTGGTGATAAAATAGTCAGAGATTGCCTGTTTAATAGTGGAAAAAGTTGTTGGGTTAAGCAAAAGCAAATCATCAAACTGCCATCTACTGGGGGATTGATAATATGGTTGACAGTTTCTTGGAGAGGGGATAGGAGTTGAAACAGCTTCAGCTTGCTAAAGAGAAGGCCCTAAGGATACCAAGAAAGAATTTACTTAAATCTAAAGTGAGGGCTCAGCATGATTCTAAAATGCCCTGGATACTATAATACTGCTAGTGATGTGATTAGGGGCATTTATAAAAATCACTGGCCTATTGTTAAGTTCAATAATGATTTGAATATGGCGAATATTGATGTGATGCCATGTTTTACACAGGGTAGCAACATTCATGATTTTGTGATGAAAATAAAATGTAACTGGTATGAATTCTGAGGCTGTCATTACAATTTTTTTGTCTATTAAGAGGGGCTGTTTTAAATGTTTGGATTGTACGGCATGCCGCAATTTGGTGGTTGCTAACAGTTTTTGCCATCCACTAACTGGTAAGAGGTACTACATTAGACATCGCTTAATGTATACTAGTATACTACACTCTTGGTGATATACCTAATTACAGGTCCCTGCAGCCTCAGTTATGTTAGTAAGACAGATCAGAATCTTAGGGAACGGATGGCTACACACTGATACGCCATCAGACAAGCTATAGCAAGTGGTCACAGTGATCAAACTGTTGCTAGGCATTTTGCTGTGGTAAAACACAGCCTTGCCATGCTATGTTATATTTTGATTGATCATATTCCCCCGGTCATGTGGGGAGGCGAAAGATAATTGAAACTACTCAAATGTAAGTCCAAATGGATCTAGGGAGACAGGGATGTGCTGCTGTCAGTGAGTCCGGTATGTGCTGTTGTCAGTGAGTCCGGTATGTGCTGCTGTCAGTGAGTCTGGTATGTGCTGCTGTCAGTGAGGTAGGGATGTGCTACTGTCAGGGATACAGGGATGTGCTGCTGTCAGTGAGGCAGGGATGTGCTGCTGTCAGTGAGTCCGGTATGTGCTGCTGTCAGTGAGGTAGGGATGTGCTACTGTCAGGGAGACAGGGATGTGCTGATGTCAGTGAGGGTGTGATGTGCTGCTATTAGTGAGGTCGGTATGTGCTGCTGTCAGTGAGACAGGGATGTGCTTCTGTCAGTGAGGCAGGGATGTGCTTCTGTCAGTAAGGCAGGGATGTGCTGCTGTCAGTGAGTCCGGTATGTGCTGCTGTCAGTGAGGTAGGTATGTGCTACTGTCAGGGAGACAGGGATGTGCTGATGTCAGTGAGGGTGTGATGTGCTGATATTAGTGAGGTCGGTATGTGCTGCTGTCAGTGAGACAGGGATGTGCTTCTGTCAGTGAGGCAGGGATGTGCTTCTGTCAGTAAGGCAGGGATGTGCTGCTGTCAGTGAGGGCGGGATATGCTGCTATCAGTGAGGCCAGTGTGTGCTGCTGTCAGTGAGGCAGGGAAGTGCTGCTGTCAGTGTGACAGGGATGTGCTGCTGTCAGTGAGGGCGTGATGTGCTGCTATCAGTGAGTCTGGGATGTGCTGCTGTCAGTGAGGTGGGGATGTGCTGCTGTCAGTGAGACAGGGATGTGCTGCTGTCAGTGAAGCAGGGATGTGCTGCTGTCAATGAGGGCGTGATGTGCTGCTATCAGTGAGGGTGTGATTTGCTGCTGTCAGTGAGTCCGGTATGTGCTGCTTTCAGTGAGGTGGGGATGTGCTGCTGTCAGGGAGACAGGGATGTGCTGCTGTTAGTGTGACAGGGATGTGCTGCTATCAATGAGGTAGGGAAATTCTGCTGTCAGCAAGGGATTGAAGTACAATGAATTGCATAGTATATTTTTATAACACTTCTTTTTAAAGTGTAAAATTATTAACATTTATTTCATAATAACAAAGCATCAGAATTGTGTTTTTCATGTAAGATAAATTGTCACAGCTTATTTTACTTATTTTCAAGTTTCCTTATACAGGTTGAGTCTCCCTTATCCAAAATGCTTGGGACCAGAGGTATTTTGGATATGGGATTTTTCCGTATTTTGGAATAATTGCATACCATAATGAGATATTATGGAGATGGAACCTAAATCTAAGCACAGAATGCATTTATGTTTTATATACACCTTATACACACAGTCTGAAGGTCATTTTAGCCAATATTTTTTATAACTTTGTGCACTAAACAAAGTGTGTCTACATTCACACAATTCATTTATGTTTCATATACACCTTATACACACAGCCTGAAGGTCATTTAATACAATATTTGTAATAACTGTGTGTATTAAACAAAGTTTGTGTACATTGAGCCATCAAAAAACAAAGGTTTCACCATCTCACTCTCACTCAAAAAAGTCCGTATTTCGGAATATTCCGTATTTCGGAATATTTGGATATGGGATACTCAACCTGTATACAAAGGTTATGAGAAATAAATGTTCAAAGTTCAAATCTGACATACTGTAAAGCTACTGTAGCACATGTACTCTCTTCGGAAATAATTAAATTGTTTTCTGTACACTATGGATATAAAATTATTGAGTTAATATCACTTATCAGTAAATGTTACTCTGTAATAATACTAAAAACTGCAGAGACATTTCTAATACATGGAAAAAAATAGTAATTAACTACATAAATCTGTGCCTATTTTACCAAAATACGCCTATATAAATGACTTATTCAGATTTTTCTGTACTAGAAGGAAGAGATGTTTTAAAAACTAGCCTAAGCAGAAGAACCCCAAGAATACCAATAGGCATATAGCAACTTTAACAATCATAGGGCCATTGGCGCTTCTATGGGTGCACTGCTGGAGTCTACAGCGCCATTCAGAGAAGGGGGCCCACCCGGAGGTACACACGGGCCCCCTTCTCTGTAGAAACGCCCCTGCATAGGGCCTAATTCAAGGTTGATTGCAAAACAACATTTTCCTCTAATGGGCAAAAACAATCATTACGGATTTGAAAAATGACAGGAGCTGACTGGCTGGTGCATTATCACCTTGCACTTATTGCTGCTTTATCACTTCTTTATCCCTACTCCAGGCTTAATACATCTGCCCCATAGTTTTTAACCTACATAATAAAACTAACCACTGATCAAAATGATGTAATTGCAGCACTGTGCACTTGCATGCTCTATCTTGCATGTATTTCACATGGCTTCCTTCTGTCTTTCTTTCTGCTGGACTACTATGAGTGATCCGGGAGCCAGCATACCAGTGTTGGGATCCTGGCCGCCGGCATACCAACAGCTGGGCGAGCGCTAATGAGCCCCTTGCGGGCTCGGTGGCGCGCTATGTGTGCCACGCTATTTATTCTCCCTCCAGGGGGGACGTGGACCCCCAAGAGGGAGAATATGTGTCAGCATGCCGGCAGTCAGGATCCCGGCCGGTATGCTGGTCACCGGGATCTCGTCTGGTGGCATACTGACCACAGTGGTCTTTAATGGATCCCTAATCTTTTCAGTCCTTCCCATCTGAAGCTCATCTGTGTAGAGACTCTATGATGGGAGTATAAATAGACAAGGGAGGATGTGAGCATGCAATATCAAGCATGCTGATGGGAGAAAGATTCTGGGAAGGGGAGAAAAGGATTTCTCTAGAGCAGTGCTGTAACTAGACATTTTAGGGCTGTGTGCAAGAAACAGCATTGGCGCCCCCTCCCAAATATAAAACAGGGCCAATGTGTGGCGTAGGCACGCACCAAAATATAGGAACGGGGCTTTATGGGGAAGGGGCGTGCCCACATAGCTCCTTTTTACACAGTAAGGCAGGCAGAGCTCCATTTTACACAGTATGGCAGGTAGAGTCCCATTTTACACATTAGGCAGGTATTTTACACAGTACGGCACGTAGTGTCCCCTTTTACACATTACAGCAGCATAGTCCCATTTTACACATTATAACAGTATAGTCCCCTTTTACACATTAGGCCGGTATTTTACACAGTATGGCACGTAGTGTCCCCTTTTACACATTACAGCAGCATAGTCCCATTTTACACATTATAACAGTATAGTCCCATTTTACACATTACAGCAGCAGAGTCACATTTTACACATTACAGCAGCATAGTCCCATTTTACACATTACAGCAGCAGAGTTATATTTTACACATTACAGTAGCAGAGTCCCGTTTTACACATTACAACAGCAGAGTCCCGTTTTACACATTACAGCAGCAGAGACCCATTTTACACATTACAGCAGCAGAGTCCCATTTTGCAGATTACAGCAGCAGAGTCACTTTTACACATTACAGCAGCAGAGTCACTTTTACACATTACAGCAGCAGAGTCCCATTTTACACATTATAGCAGCAGTCACCCTTTGTTACAAATTACAGCAACAGAGAGAGTGAGTGTGAGTGTGAGTGAGTGAGTGAGTGTGTGTGTGTGTGTGTATGTGTGTGTGTGTATGTGTCTCAAGTCACCTGTTAGGGTGATGCAGCATCCAGGACTACCAGGTGCAGACACTCATTTACTGGAGCTCACAGTCCCCTCTCCAGTGCTCAGGCTGTGGCGGATCTCACTGGCGGCATTAGTAGAAGCAGCTCCTATATGGGACCAGGTGGCTGAAGGAGCGCTCTCTCTCCACTTCAGAGGCAGTGGCGGGTCTCCCTGGCAGCATCAATAGAGGCAGCGGCGGCTCCTGTACGGGACCAGGTGGCTGAAGGAGCGATCCCTCTCCACTTCAGAGGCGGCAGCGGGTCTCCCTGACGGCATCAATAGAGGCAGCGGTGACTCCTATATGGGACCAGGTGGCTGAAGGAGCATTCCCTCTCCAATTCAGAGGTGGTTGGCGGAGCTCACAGCCAGAATTACTGCACGACAGATAACACCAAACAGCACGCTCCCCGTCCTTTACAGAGGCAGGCGCCGGTGGAAAGCATAAAAATTTCACTACTTCATCACTGACTAAAACAGCCATAGGTAGGGGTGTGCTGCCAGATGGTGCACCTTTACTGCACTTGCGCTGTGGGCAAGGCACCATCGGCACACACCTAGTTACGGCCCTGCTCTAGAGCATGCTCACTGATACTAATGTGAAGAAAGACATCCAGGCAACACATCAGGTGGTATTACTAGTAACAAATATAAACAAAAGACATTTTATATACAGATTTTAATTAATTTACATTTATAATTTATTATTATAAAGATTGTTTAAAATTGACACATATCATTTGCCATTTTGCTTTCAAACCAATAGATTTATTAGCTGGCTATTGGAACAGTCAAAAATAAAATCATTGGTACTGTAGTGTGTGTTGATTTCATGCCCCTAAATCACATGCTGCTTACTCTAAACCAAACATAGATTATACACAACGAATGCCATTCTGGGGCTTACCACTGCACCTAATGCTTTTTTGTTCGCTACTAAGTAAAATTGTCCCACTCTGGTACCCCTGGCTGGTGGGTTGTCAAATAGTAGGTCCAGCTTGTTGTAGTTACATAGCTGATCATGTCAGTGATCCCATATCTGCACACTTACAAGAGACAAAGAGGTTGAAAGAGGAATTTATGAAGGAACACAATGACCCTGAATATGATGTAGATCCCAACTGGTTGTCCTGGTTGAACCCAGACAACTGCATATGGTGGGGTTTGCGCTGCTTTTAATTTTGGGGTTATATGTCCTTTTAAAAATAGTAATGTGGGTTATGGGGAAGCTGTGTGATACTGTTGAGATAACAAAAATGTATCCAGTAAGACGGGTTCATGAGGAACCCCGTGCTTGCACAGACACTTATCACAATATCATGCATTAAAAGTAAGGGTGGAGTGTGACATGGGACAATTGACTCTACTGCCATCCTGTGGTTTTATTGTTCCTTTGTACTTTTAATGCTTTGGTGAGCATGGATAATAGGACTTTGCATACACATTGTACATTATTTTGTGTATTATATATCCTGTTGCTACATGACCTATAAGTTTGTGAGATGTAGGATTATGCCCTTTTATGGTATTGCCACATCTGAGGTTGTCAGTAACCCTATCAGTTTGTGACCTTTAGGATTATGCCCTTGTATGGTATTGTCACATCTGAGTCTGGTCAGTAGCCCTATAAGTATGTGACCTTTGGGTAGGTCAGGAGCCTTACACCCAGACTGACTGCAGATGTACTAGGAGATCTGATGTATCCAGCGTATTATGGTAGGTAGGGGCTCCTGGATTATGAATTGCTGTAACCGAACATTTTCTGACTGAATGGAAATTGTCAGCTAAGTACTTTGAATATTAAACTGCATTTTTCTTATATATTGTTGTGTGTTTTTTTGCCTTCACCTAATACTCCATTGCACTCATATCACCTTATAACTGTTTCCACCGGGAAAATGGGCATAAGAGTAAAATTATGGAAACTTGTGCACCTTCTACACGTCATTAATCTGTGCCTTCTTTATAGTAGGATATTTACCATCAAGCTTTAAACAGATCACAGATAAAAAAAAGAGAGAGTGCTGTATTGTAGGTGATGTGTGTATGATAGTGTGTAATTAAAACCAGTCCAACCGACAAAAAAACAAAAAACAAAACAGAGTTTAAAAATAAAAAGGTTTAAAATAAATGTACACAGTACACAGCAATGGTAAAGAAGAAAGGTGGGGGTATATAGAAAGTCCAGTTAGCTTAGAGGGGATTCAAATGCTGTGAGGCAGATGTAGTGCCTGGTGTTCTGATTGCTGGGTCATCTTCTGATGGTACAGTGATCTGTGGCATGTGTCTGGCTGATGACATTAGTTGATGATGTCACTCCAGCTCAGGTGGTCTCTCCCACTCTGTCCCATTATGTTTGCATGCCCACTGTGCCATCCACTGCATTTTGTTTATTGTAAACTCTGTTGTTGTTTTTAATTGCACGCTATCATATACACACACATCACCTACAATATAGCACTCTCTTCTTGATTTTAAACTATTTATTGAGCTGCTGAACTCTACAAGCACATATCATAATTTATATATTTGAATTAAGGTTTAAACAGATTCAATATTAGGGGGTATATTCAATAAGAGTCGGAAACTGCCGTCTTGTCGGAAAGACAGCAGTTTCCGACTGATTGAGGTCGGAAGGGGTTCCTACCTATTTAATGTCAGGCCATTTCTTCTCACAAGTCTGGAAATCCAACTTGTCAGAAGAAATATCAAAGTACTAACAGCCACCGATCCACGTGTATTGTCGGAAGCGGGGCTAAACCCGATAGGTTTTAGCCAGGTTTCCGACAATGTCAGTCCGACTTTAAAAAAAGTCAGATTGACACTGTCATGAATGGGCCAAACCTGTCAGTTTTGGCCCGCATTGTATAGAGAGCTGTCTGGAAAGGACCCGACAGCTATTGAATACACCCCTAGATGTATAGTAAGTAAGTATGGGGCTGCATAATGTCACGGCACTGTATAAATGAGAATAAGTAGAAGAGCATGTGAAATGTTTATCAAAGTTGATAAGGAACTGCATTTAGTGGGTTATTCAGTAAGGATTGCAGATTCTGTTAAAAAGCTGTCTCAGCAATTGTGGACGACTCCCTGCAACTGCAGCTAGGCTGCATATGCAGGTAGTCAGACGCCATTTTTGTATTCGGAGCGGCTGCATGTAACATCACGCTGCCGCCCTGAAAACACCACTGATCAATCCCATTTTCCCCGCACTAGCCCTGCAATGGTCCATTACTGCCCCCCGCCTGCTCCACGAATGCCTCTGCCTGTCAATGAGGCAGAGGCGTTCGCACCCATTGTGAACCGATCACATTTGGCAGAGACACACAGGGAGGATGAAACTGGCACATGCACACTAGCATCACCAACAGGGTAATTGCAGATGCATCGCTTAGTGATGTGATCTGAATAACCCCCATAATTTGGAAAACATTTAATTAGCTGACCAGAAATAATAAAAAAGTATATCTCATTTACTTGGATAAAAAGTACAGTGGATCAGCAAGCTGGTTTCTAAACTTGCTAAATGTATCTTTTTTCTGCCAAATGTGTTAACATAAGGCTCTAAAATTGTTATATTAAGCAAAGGTAAAACAGAGTAGCTTGATAACTTATCTACAAGCGGTGTGTCCTTGTCTTTATGAAATTGATGTTCAAAACAATAAGAAAGCAAGTACAGCAATTCTATACTATATTAAGCACACTTTAATGTCTTGGAAAAGTAAAATGTTTTGTTCTATATGTGTTCTTGTTTTTGTTATCTTCCTTTATTTTTTACATTTTGTTATCTTTGAACTTTGTTAACATTATGGAAAATTTAAACAGAGTGTAATATACTGTTGAATCTGCAGTTTTGTATTTGCTTGTCCCTGACGCTGGAGAAATTTTCAAGTAATATACTGTATGTGTAGTCAGGATTTTTTTATTTTTTTATGTGTGTGTGTGTGTGTGTGTGTGTGTGTGTGTGTGTGTGTGTGTGTGTGTGTAGTCATCACTCTCTACTACACTTGTTTTATTAAAATGAATAATATCCTAGTTGAATATTATGTTTCAAATCTATTTTGACACTGTTATTTGATTAAAAAACAAGTCTAATCATACCTACTAGCAAAACATTTTTAATACTGATCTAAAAGTAATATAAAAAATAGCTGGCAGGCAGTTATCATGAGAACTCAATATTAAAATTAGTTGAATTGTGGGGTAAACAGAAGCATGCATTTGGAACTCAAAATTCAAAAAAAAATATATGTGTTTTCCTAAATATACCCATATATAAAGTTAACATTTACGAGTCGATAGACTGGTGGAAACTTGTGGATAATGGAATTTGGGCATAAGTATTGGGTTATTTTTACAACTTCTAATATTGCCATTTAATTTTATGTCAATCTTATTTCCTATAAGTATTGTCAAAGCACTAGTTAAATAACATAATTGTGTAGATACCTCCACAAGCAGAGAAACCTATGCATAAAGTGTTAACAAAAAAAGTGTAGAAAAATTGTAAATACTTCCAATGACTTAATGTACTGTTAGTACTTTGATATGCTGCTGAATGTCAGCAAACGGGCTCAAGATCCAATCAGGAGGCAAACCTATGGGGATTCATACAAATGCATTTCAGTTTATTACTGCATTGAGGACCTAATTCAGACCTGATTACAGCTAGACTTTGTTCTTTAATGGGCAAAACCATGTGCACTGCAGGTGTGGCAGATTTAACATGTGCAAAGAGAGTTAGATTTGTGTGGGTTATATTGTTTCTGTGCAGAGTAAATACTGGCTGCTTTATTTTTACACTGCAATTTAGATATCAGTTTGGACACACCCCACTCAAATCTAACTCTTTCTGCACATGTTATATCTGCCCCACCTGCACTGCACATGGTTTTACAAATTTGCTGCTGTGATCAGGTCTGAATTAGGCCCTTAGTCCAGACAGAAAGCATCCACTCTGTAAAGGATTAAATTACTGTCCGGTGTTTAAATGTTCCCTTTCTGTAATACACTCATAGGCACAAAAATGCACAGAGGGGCTGCTGAAAGATCTTGCAATTTCTTGCAATGTGCATGGTCTGTAGCAGAATATATTCATCTATGAGTGAGATTGTACATAACACAGTCATATCTCTACCGCTGGCTGAAAATTCACAACTAGGTAGAAATTAGGAGTTCATTCATAGACTAATTTTAGCCAGGGTTTGTCAAAGAAAATATTCCCACCGCAACACTGCAATACCATTGGTCTGTGATAAATCCATGCTTATGCATTAATCAATCAAAGGGCAGAGTTGTGTTAGTAGAGAGCCTGGTTGAGCAGGTACAATTTGGGAAGATGGCCTAATTGTGAGAGGCATGGCCACATCATCTTAGATTTAAAAAAAAAATACAGAAAAATTAAGTATTTTAAGCATCATAAAGCCCCTCAACCAGGAACAAATCTAGGATGGGGGCTCATGATCAGTGTGATCACTACCCCCACCCACACAGGCAGAGGAGATTGCTGCTGCTGCTTGACCACATCGCAGCCCAGCACACTGCAGCCCAGCACAAATCAGCTTGTGCTGGGCTGAGGAGAAGAGCTGCAGCTGCTGATGCCAGGTAAAAGTGGGAAAGTGTGGAGATGGCATTGGACACGGGGGCCTGCTTGGCCCCTAAATCAGGTTTGGGCCCAGGTAATAAACCACTTGCCTGGCATTTGTCTTATCTGACCTGGATGTGACCAGTCTTATAGAGAGTGTTAGCAGCGATAGGGATGAGAAACTTCCCTCCTCTGCTGCTGTCAGGGGGACCAGAAGGTCCCTCTGCCTCCTGCACCCTCCCCCAGTGTTTGCTGTGCTGCCGATCACTGCTGATCGGTCAGCGCGGCAGGACCACCCACCCAGCGGCTGCAGACAATAGCAGCCTCTGGGGAAGTGTAAATGAACTCCCCCAAGCCCCCCCCCCCCCCCCCCCTGTGTATCTCAGCTTTCAAAATAAAAGCTGCGATGGTCGCGATGTTCCTGATGTTCACAATGTTCTGATGTTGGGGACCAATGTTCTGAGGTTTGGAAAAAAATTTTTAAACTAAAATAATTTTGAATACACATTCTACAACTAATTCACTCATAACAAATTACACTTTCTGAGCGTTTTTTGGAAAATAATTTGTCAATTAAGTGGTTAATACCTGATCTCCCCCTCTCCCTGTACCTTATCCCACAGAATAGTGACATATGTCTGCCGGTAACTCACTGTAGGTCAACTACCTCTGTCAGACTACTCAGCCTCCTTACAACCTGACTCGCCTTGATGCAATCTGCCTTCACAGGTTATCAGGATTTCATGTTACCCATTCACAGTGTTCCTTCTTTATGTTCAGACAACTAGTTCAAGCCCCTCAAAGTTTCCTAGGTAGGAGATATGGGGAAAACCTTGGATATGGAATAATGGACTTAAATCTGAGAGGAGGTTGCTATTTTATCTGTTGTCTGTAACTAGGAAATTCTTATAAATTAATGTCTCGCTGGTACTCTCAAGACTCCACATTAGCTTCTGCTTGATTTAAAATCAGTGGTTGTGAATTTGTGGTACAGTATCTCACATTTGATGGCTCTGCCCCAGGATATCCATTTTTTAGTGTAAAGCACAATACCTTAATCCTCCTGGTATCCCTCCCCTACAATTTCTAATTTCACCTCCTTCTATGGCCTATCTCTGATACCCCTAAAATCAATGAGAAATGTGTTAATCATTTTCTCTTGGCCTCCTGGAGTATCTCATTAAAAATAAAAATCCTGACCCTCCCATGTTCTGGGTCCTAAACACTTAAGTGGTACAGTTGCATGACATGTTACATAGTGATGAGCGGGTTCGGTTTCTCGGAAACCGAACCCCCCCGAACTTCAGCCTTTTTACACGGGTCCGAGGCAGACTCGGATCTTCCCGCCTTGCTCGGCTAACCCGAGCGCGCCCGAACGTCATCATCCCGCTGTCGGATTCTCGCGAGGCTCGTATTCTATCGCGAGACTCGGATTCTATATAAGGAGCCGCGCGTCGCCGCCATTTTCACACGTGCATTGAGATTGATAGGGAGAGGACGTGGCTGGCGTCCTCTCCGTTTAGAATAGAAATAGATAGTGAGAGTGAGACACTTGATTTACTGGAGCTTAGGAGTACTCAGAGAGTGCAGAGTTTACTAGTGACTGACCAGTGACCACCAGTGCAGTTTTATTATTATTTTATATAATCCGTTCTCTGCCTGAAAAAAAACAATACACAGTGACACAGTATACCATATCTGTGCTCAGCCTCAGTGTGCTGCATCATCTATGTATATCTGACTGTGCTGAGTGCTCACTGCTCACACAGCTTAATTGTGGGGGAGACTGGGGAGCAGTTATAGCAGGAGTACATATATTTAACAGTGCACACTTTTGCTGCCAGAGTGCCACTGCCAGTGTGACTGACCAGTGACCAGTGACCACCAGTATATTGTGATTGTCTGCCTGAAAAAGTTAAACACTCGTCGTGTGGTGTTTTTATTCTATAAATGCATTCTGCTGACAGTGTCCAGCAGGTCCGTCATTATATAATATATACCTGTCCTGCAGTAGTGATATATATATATATTTTATATCATTATCATCCAGTCTATACTAGCAGCAGACGCAGTACGGTAGTCCACGGCTGTAGCTACCTCTGTGTCGGCAGTCGCTCGTCCATAATTGTATACCTACCTGTGGTGGTTTTTTTTTTTTCTATCTTCTTCATACTAGTAGTTAACTTTAGGAGTCTGCAGTGCTGACAGTGTCCAGCAGGTCGATCATTATATAATATATACCTGTCCGGCTGCAGTAGTGATATATATATATTTTTTATATCATTATCATCCAGTCTATATTAGCAGCAGACGCAGTACGGTAGTCCACGGCTGTAGCTACCTCTGTGTCGGCAGTCGCTCGTCCATCCATAATTGTATACCACCTACCTGTTGTGTTTTTTTTTTCTATCTTCTTGATACTAGTAGCTTACTTTAGGAGTCTGCAGTGCTGACAGTGTCCAGCAGGTCCGTCATTATATAATATATACCTGTCCGGCTGCAGTAGTGATATATATATATTTTTTATATCATTATCATCCAGTCTATATTAGCAGCAGACGCAGTACGGTAGTCCACGGCTGTAGCTACCTCTGTGTCGGCAGTCGCTCGTCCATCCATAATTGTATACCACCTACCTGTTGTGGTTTTTTTTTTCTATCTTCTTGATACTAGTAGCTTACTTTAGGAGTCTGCAGTGCTGACAGTGTCCAGCAGGTCCGTCATTATATAATATATACCTGTCCGGCTGCAGTAGTGATATATATATATATTTTTTATATCATTATCATCCAGTCTATATTAGCAGCAGACGCAGTATGGTAGTCCACGGCTGTAGCTACCTCTGTGTTGGCAGTCGCTCGTCCATCCATAATTGTATACCACCTACCTGTGGTGTTTTTTTTTTCTATCTTCTTGATACTAGTAGCTTACTTTAGGAGTCTGCAGTGCTGACAGTGTCCAGCAGGTCCGTCATTATATAATATATACCTGTCCGGCTGCAGTAGTGATATATATATATTTTTTATATCATTATCATCCAGTCTATATTAGCAGCAGACGCAGTACGGTAGTCCACGGCTGTAGCTACCTCTGTGTCGGCAGTCGCTCGTCCATCCATAAGTATACTAGTATCCATCCATCTCCATTGTTTACCTGAGGTGCCTTTTAGTTGTGCCTATTAAAATATGGAGAACAAAAATGTTGAGGTTCCAAAAATAGGGAAAGATCAAGATCGACTTCCACCTCGTGCTGAAGCTGCTGCCACTAGTCATGGCCGAGACGATGAAATGCCATCAAAGTCGTCTGCCAAGGCCGATGCCCAATGTCATAGTACAGAGCATGTAAAATCCAAAACACCAAATATCAGTAAAAAAAGGACTCAAAAATCTAAAATAAAATTGTCGGAGGAGAAGCGTAAACTTGCCAATATGCCATTTACCACATGGAGTGGCAAGGAACGGCTGAGGCCCTGGCCTATGTTCATGGCTAGTGGTTCAGCTTCACATGAGGATGGAAGCACTCAGCCTCTCGCTAGAAAAATGAAAAGACTCAAGCTGGCAAAAGCACAGCAAAGAACTGTGCGTTTTTTGAAATCACAAATCCACAACGAGAGTCCAATTGTGTCGTTTGTGATGCCTGACCTTCCCAACACTGGACGTGAAGAGCATGCGCCTTCCACCATTTGCACGCCCCCTGCAAGTGCTGGAAGGAGCACCCGCAGTCCAGTTCCTGATAGTCAGATTGAAGATGTCAGTGTTGAAGTACACCAGGATGAGGAGGATATGGGTGTTGCTGGCGCTGGGGAGGAAATTGACCAGGAGGATTCTGATGGTGAGGTGGTTTGTTTAAGTCAGGCACCCGGGGAGACACCTGTTGTCCGTGGGAGGAATAGGGCCATTGACATGCCTGGTGAAAATACCAAAAAAATCAGCTTTTCGGTGTGGAAGTATTTCAACAGAAATGCGGACAACATTTGTCAAGCCGTGTGTTGCCTTTGTCAAGCTGTAATAAGTAGGGGTAAGGACGTTAACCACCTCGGAACATCCTCCCTTATACGTCACCTGCAGCGCATTCATCATAAGTCAGTGACAAGTTCAAAAACTTTGGGCGACAGCGGAAGCAGTCCACTGACCAGTAAATCCCTTCCTCTTGTAACCAAGCTCACGCAAACCACCCCACCAACTCCCTCAGTGTCAATTTCCTCCTTCCCCAGGAATGCCAATAGTCCTGCAGGCCATGTCACTGGCAATTCTGACGAGTCCTCTCCTGCCTGGGATTCCTCCGATGCATCCTTGCGTGTAACGCCTACTGCTGCTGGCGCTGCTGTTGTTGCTGCTGGGAGTCGATGGTCATCCCAGAGGGGAAGTCGTACTCGTAAGACCACTTTTACTACTTCCACCAAGCAATTGACTGTCCAACAGTCCTTTGCGAGGAAGATGAAATATCACAGCAGTCATCCTGCTGCAAAGCGGATAACTGAGGCCTTGGCATCCTGGGAGGTGAGAAACGTGGTTCCGGTATCCATCATTACTGCAGAGCCAACTAGTGACTTGTTGGAGGTACTGTGTCCCCGGTACCAAATACCATCTAGGTTCCATTTCTCTAGGCAGGCGATACCGAAAATGTACACAGACCTCAGAAAAAGAGTCACCAGTGTCCTAAAAAATGCAGTTGTACCCTATGTCCACTTAACCACGGACATGTGGACAAGTGGAGCAGGGCAGACTCAGGACTATATGACTGTGACAGCCCACTGGGTAGATGTATGGACTCCCGCCGCAAGAACAGCAGCGGCGGCACCAGTAGCAGCATCTCGCAAACGCCAACTCTTTCCTAGGCAGGCTACGCTTTGTATCACCGCTTTCCAGAATACGCACACAGCTGAAAACCTCTTACGGCAACTGAGGAAGATCATCGCAGAATGGCTTACCCCAATTGGACTCTCCTGTGGATTTGTGGCATCGGACAACGCCAGCAATATTGTGTGTGCATTAAATATGGGCAAATTCCAGCACGTCCCATGTTTTGCACATACCTTGAATTTGGTGGTGCAGAATTATTTAAAAAACGAGAGGGGCGTGCAAGAGATGCTGTCGGTGGCCAGAAGAATTGCGGGACACTTTCGGCGTACAGGCACCACGTACAGAAGACTGGAGCACCACCAAAAACGCCTGAACCTGCCCTGCCATCATCTGAAGCAAGAAGTGGTAACGAGGTGGAATTCAACCCTCTATATGCTTCAGAGGTTGGAGGAGCAGCAAAAGGCCATTCAAGCCTATACAACTGAGCACGATATAGGAGGTGGAATGCACCTGTCTCAAGCGCAGTGGAGAATGATTTCAACGTTGTGCAAGGTTCTGCAACCTTTTGAACTTGCCACACGTGAAGTCAGTTCAGACACTGCCAGCCTGAGTCAGGTCATTCCCCTCATCAGGCTTTTGCAGAAGAAGCTGGAGACATTGAAGGAGGAGCTAACACAGAGCGATTCCGCTAGGCATGTGGAACTTGTGGATGGAGCCCTTAATTCGCTTAACAAGGATTCACGGGTTGTCAATCTGTTGAAATCAGAGCACTACATTTTGTCCACCGTGCTCGATCCTAGATTTAAAACCTACCTTGGATCTCTCTTTCCGGCAGACACAAGTCTGCTGGGGTTCAAAGAACTGCTGGTGACAAAATTGTCAAGTCAAGCGGAACGCGACCTGTCAACATCTCCTCCTTCACATTCTCCCGCAACTGGGGGTGCGAGGAAAAGGCTAAGAATTCCGAGCCCACCCGCTGGCGGTGATGCAGGGCAGTCTGGAGCGACTGCTGATGCTGACATCTGGTCCGGACTGAAGGACCTGACAACGATTACGGACATGTCGTCTACTGTCACTGCATATGATTCTCTCCCCATTGAAAGAATGGTGGAGGATTATATGAGTGACCGCATCCAAGTAGGCACGTCACACAGTCCGTACTTATACTGGCAGGAAAAAGAGGCAATTTGGAGGCCCTTGCACAAACTGGCTTTATTCTACCTAAGTTGCCCTCCCACAAGTGTGTACTCCGAAAGAGTGTTTAGTGCCGCCGCTAACCTTGTCAGCAATCGGCGTACGAGGTTACATCCAGAAAATGTGGAGAAGATGATGTTCATTAAAATGAATTATAATCAATTCCTCCGTGGAGACATTGACCAGCAGCAATTGCCTCCACAAAGTACACAGGGAGCTGAGATGGTGGATTCCAGTGGGGACGAATTGATAATCTGTGAGGAGGGGGATGTACACGGTGATATATCGGAGGATGATGATGAGGTGGACATCTTGCCTCTGTAGAGCCAGTTTGTGCAAGGAGAGATTAATTGCTTCTTTTTTGGTGGGGGTCCAAACCAACCCGTCATTTCAGTCACAGTCGTGTGGCAGACCCTGTCACTGAAATGATGGGTTGGTTAAAGTGTGCATGTCCTGTTTATACAACATAAGGGTGGGTGGGAGGGCCCAAGGACAATTTCATCTTGCACCTCTTTTTTCTTTCATTTTTCTTTGCGTCATGTGCTGTTTGGGGAGTAGTTTTTGGAAGGGCCATCCTGCGTGACACTGCAGTGCCACTCCTAGATGGGCCAGGTGTTTGTGTCGGCCACTTGGGTCGCTTATCTTAGTCACACAGCTACCTCATTGCGCCTCTTTTTTTCTTTGCGTCATGTGCTGTTTGGGGGGTGTTTTTTAGAAGGGCCATCCTGCGTGACACTGCAGTGCCACTCCTAGATGGGCCAGGTGTTTGTGTCGGCCACTTGGGTCGCTTATCTTAGTCACACAGCTACCTCATTGCGCTTCTTTTTTTCTTTGCGTCATGTGCTGTTTGGGGAGTGTTTTTTGGAAGGGCCATCCTGCGTGACACTGCAGTGCCACTCCTAGATGGGCCAGCTGTTTGTGTCGGCCACTAGGGTCACTTATCTTAGTCACACAGCTACCTCATTGCGCCTCTTTTTTTTCTTCTTTGCTTCATGTGCTGTTTGGGGAGTAGTTTTTTGAAGGGCCATCCTGCGTGACACTGCAGTGCCACTCCTAGATGGGCCAGGTGTTTGTGTCGGCCACTTGGGTCGCTTATCTTAGTCACACAGCTACCTCATTGCGCCTCTTTTTTTCTTTGCGTCATGTGCTGTTTGGGGAGTGTTTTTTGGAAGGGTCATCCTGCGTGACACTGCAGTGCCACTCCTAGATGGGCCAGGTGTTTGTGTCGGCCACTTGGGTCGCTTATCTTAGTCACACAGCTACCTCATTGCGCCTCTTTTTTTCTTTGCGTCATGTGCTGTTTGGGGGGTGTTTTTTGGAAGGGCCATCCTGCGTGACACTGCAGTGCCACTCCTAGATGGGCCAGGTGTTTGTGTCGGCCACTATGGTCGCTTATCTTAGTCACACAGCTACCTCATTGCGCCTCTTTTTTTTCTTCTTTGCTTCATGTGCTGTTTGGGGAGTAGTTTTTTGAAGGGCCATCCTGCGTGACACTGCAGTGCCACTCCTAGATGGGCCAGGTGTTTGTGTCGGCCACTTGGGTCGCTGAGCTTAGTCATCCAGCGACCTCGGTGCAAATTTTTGGACTAAAAATAATATTGTGAGGTGTGAGGTGTTCAGAATAGACTGAAAATGAGTGGAAATTATGGTTATTGAGGTTAATAATACTTTGGGATCAAAATGACCCCCAAATTCTATGATTTAAGCTGTTTTTTAGGTTTTTTTGAAAAAAAAACACCCAAATCCAAAACACACCCGAATCCGACAAAAAAAATTCGGTGAGGTTTTGCCAAAACGCATTCGAACCCAAAACGCGTCCGCGGAACCGAACCCAAAACCAAAACACAAAACCCGAAAAATTTCCGGTGCTCATCACTAATGTTACAGGGATGTTCTAGACATGCACACACAGAGTCACCCCTCAAGACATACCTTTTTTTTTAAATAAAATATTGTTAAATCCAGGTTAGATGAGCCTGGCTACATCTGCAAAGATGATAACAAACGTGATTTGGTGAAGAAACACTTTTGTAAATCTAAGATGCAGCTTGCAAAAGCTTTGCTTTGCTTTAAATAGTATTGCCATTTTCAATGCCCTGTTTAAACTCACTGGGAATGTTTGGCTCTTGCAAGCCACTGCATAGTAAATTTACACTTTAGTGTTCTTAGCAAATATGGACATCTTTATTTCTACGGGGAACATGTATCAAGCCTTTTTTATGAAAACATAAAAAAAACAGCAATTCATCAATGATTTACTATATTTTTAAGAATACAAAAATATCAAGAAACAATGCAGTTGTTATCATATTTGAACTTGGTTGATTTTGTTTTCATCACCTTTTCATGGTGAGTTAGGTAGAATTACATGAAAATGCATGGGTGAAATTCATCTTTCTCCTCCCTCCCATTAATCTCTGTGTTGTTCCACCTCTCCCAGCATGGTAAGCATATCTTGTTGGCACCAGAAGCAACCGATTTTAACATGATCCTTTTATGTATTTCATTTAGAATTTTTTTATATTGAGGTCATCAAAGAAATTAGAAATTTAATTTTTTTGCATTATTATTTAAATAGTATTATTTTATGCATATTATTTTAATCTGCATATGTCAGTATTTTCAATGTGGGAGTTGTAATGCTGTGCACATGTAGATGTGTCCACATACACCTTTCCCTATTTAATCCATATGGTAAAAATAGTCATGCAAAGGAATTTGCGAAATAGCCATGCTTATTTTCTTAATATATAGTACTTTAATCTGCTACTTTATTAAATACTTTATGAAAATTATTTTGTGGGGAAAAAATTGGGAATCCATCCAGTTGCTACTCTTGGTGCAGCGTCTTAGCAGTGCTAAGCATTTTGTGCCAAATGAAGCTAAAAGGGAAAGGTGAATGAGTACACATCTGTAATACACAAGTAGATCGGAATGCTCAACCACAATCTACACAGCCCTTGTAAAGCTTAGGGCCTAATTCATGTTTATATGCAATTGCAAATGTGATTTTCAAAGCTACAGAGCATCCAATGTTAACGAGTGAAGCTGCTGCCCAGGAATGAAAAAAGATGCCCACCAGAGCCATTGCAAACTCATACGCAATTGTATACACATTTGCAGCCTACATGCAAAACTAGGAACATTGGGGGTCATTCTGAGTTGATCGCATGCTGCAACTTTTTGCAGCCCATGCGATCAGATAGTCGCCGCCTATGTGGGAGTGTATTTTAGTTGTGCAAGTGTGCGAACGCTTGTGCAGGGTAGCTGTACAAAATCATTTGGTGCAGTTTCTGAGTAGCTCTGAACTTACTCAGCCACTGCGATCGCATCAGCCTGTAAGGTCTCCGAAATTGATGTCAGACACCCACCCTGCAAACGCCTGGACAAGACTGCACTTTCCTCTCCACTCCCAGAAAACAGTCAGTTGACACCTCGGAACGCCTTCCTGCTGTCAGTCACCTTGCGATCTCTCCGCTGCGATCGAAATCTTTGTTAGAACATTTGCTGCCTGGCGTTCCCCATTGCCGGACGCATTCTGACCCGATCGCACGGCAGCAAAAAACTTCAGCATGCGATCGGGTTGGAATGACCCCCATTGTGGCTATGGTTTGTTCTATGGCTGCGCAGACTGCACACAGCAGTAGCTACGCAGGTACCATCTTTTTGCACATATGAGCTTGCTTCTGTCAGTAGATACACATCCCAAAAACATCCATGACATGTCTGTGTTTTCCCAACCACTTCCCATAAACTCCTCATTACAGTAGCACCTCCAAACGATCACTTCCTGTCAAAACTTTTTCATGAAATCTACAGTTTAAATTCAACTTTTTTTGCATTTTCTATTAATTGCAGTAACATACAATTAGCAAATTTGTATTCACTTTGATACATGTCGGATAAAATCCCTTTATTATCACCAAGATTACATGGATAAAATAGAGATGCGAGCCAACCCTTGTGTTTTAGTTTTGGATCTGTATCTCCTTTGTGTTTTGGATTTGGATTTGGTTTTGCCAAAATGGCCCTAGTGTGTTTTGGTTTTGGATCTGAATTTTTCCCCCCAAAAATTCACAAACTCAGATAAAATCACATAATTTGGGGCTGCTTTTATTCCTACAGTATTATTAACCCCAATAGCATTAATTCCCAATCATTTGCAATTATTTATGACAACCTCACAGCTCACAATATTGTTTTTGTTCAATTTAGGCCAAAAAGGTTGCACAGAGCTAGTTGGCTGACTAAGCTAACAAACAAATTACTTCAGTGAAAGTAACTGCCACTTGTGGCTAAATTGATTGGTTTGTTTGAGCCCCCACAAAACAAGCTACCAATGGACAGTAGACATTGCTGTCAATGATCTCTATGTTCACAAACTGGCTCTACATAGGCAAGAGGTCTTAGCCATCATTATTCTATTTCTATCCACAGCTGGAATACATTATTGTTGGTAAATGTCTTTTTTGAGAATTTGAAATTTATTTTGACGAACATCATTTTTTCCCAGCTGTGCTAAAAACTGAAAACCCTTTCTAAGTATACACCAGAGGGTGGGCAACTTAAATAAAGCAAAGCCAGTTTGTGCAAGGGCCTCCAAATTGCCCTTTTTCCTGCAAGTTGTGAAATTGACTGTCTGACATACCTATTATCATTAAAATAATAATTAACCATTCTTTGCATGGTCACCATATCAGATGGAGTCACAGTATAGGTGTCACTAATTGTAGGCAATTCTTTTAGACCCAACCAGATGTTAAAAGCTTTTATTGACTCATCTGCATCACCACTAGTGGGTCTCTTAGGAAAACTGAGTTTTATTCTGACAGCCACAGTTTATAAACTGAAAGAGGAGATGTTTTGTGTCACGTGCTTCTTGAGCTGGCAATTTGCTCACAAACAGCTCTTTGCATCTTTTCAGATCTGTGTCCATATAGAGTACGGTTGCCAAATTAGAGTGATCTGATATTAAGATATTGATGACCCTTGGATCCTGGCAAAGAGTATAAAGAATTTGATCTATAAGTCAAACATACCTATCAGAAATGCTTCTTTTCAGCTCTTCCTTCAGTTTCTTGAGCTGCTTTTTCAAATGACTAATTAGGGGAATTACCTGACTCAAGCTGGCAGTGAGTCAGCACCTTGCACAACACAAAAAGTGAAGAAAAAGAAACTCTCTGGTTTTGGCGGCACTCTTATGTTGATTGATATATTTAAAAATTTACTTTTATTAGATCGATTAAAAAAAGGGGGGTGAGTTTATCAAAAGACAAACCTGAGGGATTGGGACAGCCCTCATCTCTGGATTAGCACCCCACCCACTGCCTCTCAGGCTTTTAAACAGGGAACCAGCACATTCTGACTGCACAAAAGACATAGGTATGATCCTTTTAATTACATACAAAGTCAGTTTGGGGGTGAGCTTTTGGGGCGTGGAGCTCCCTATATTGCTCTGGCTGGGCCACCTTGGGGCATCACCACCTTACATTTACTTTTAACACTTATATCACATTGTGTTTGTTTTATATTTATGTAGCTTTTTTCACATATTTTTTACACTTCTAACACTCTCAGCTAAACTTCACATTCTAACACTTTACTGCTGTCCTCTTCTTTTCTTTTACATTCAGCAGCCTCTTTCATTTGCTTAACACTGATCTTTTACTCCTATCCTTTTTTCTGTGTGATGCCCTGGGGTGGTTTGGCTGGGGTGGTCTGGGGGTGCTCTGCGTCCCGGAGGTGAACCCCTATAGTGTTAGGGACCTGTCCGATGAGGTCACCGTGAAGAAGGTGGGCAGGCTCATATACTGGCCAATATATGCCAAGAACCTCAAATATTATATTATGGTTATAATAATTTTAATGGTGTATGGTGCACCTGCACCCTTTGTTCCTATGTTGTAGTATTACAGTACTTAGTCCCAGCAAGGTAGCACATCCCATTATAATAAGCTAGGGTGTGCAGTCCAGGCCCCGTTTCCATATAGTCTATATTATGTGTGTGTATACACACCTGAGGGATTGGGACAGCCCTCATCTCTGGATTAGCACCCCATTCACTGCCTCTCAGGCTTTTAAACAGGGAACCAGCACATTCTGACTGCACAAAAGACATAGGTATGATCCTTTTAATTACATACAAAGTCAGTTTGGGGGTGAGCTTTTGGGGCGTGGAGCTCCCTATATTGGTCTGGCTGGGCCACCTTGGGGCATCACCACCTTACATTTACTTTTAACACTTATATCACATTGTGTTTGTTTTATATTTATGTAGCTTTTTTCACATATTTTTTACACTTCTAACACTCTCAGCTAAACTTCACATTCTAACACTTTACTGCTGTCCTCTTCTTTTCTTTTACATTCAGCAGCCTCTTTCATTTGCTTAACACTGATCTTTTACTCCTATCCTTTTTTCTGTGTGATGCCCTGGGGTGGTTTGGCTGGGGTGGTCTGGGGGTGCTCTGCGTCCCGGAGGTGAACCCCTATAGTGTTAGGGACCTGTCCGATGAGGTCACCGTGAAGAAGGTGGGCAGGCTCATATACTGGCCAATATATGCCAAGAACCTCAAATATTATATTATGGTTATAATAATTTTAATGGTGTATGGTGCACCTGCACCCTTTGTTCCTATGTTGTAGTATTACAGTACTTAGTCCCAGCAAGGTAGCACATCCCATTATAATAAGCTAGGGTGTGCAGTCCAGGCCCCGTTTCCATATAGTCTATATTATGTGTGTGTATACACACCTGAGGGATTGGGACAGCCCTCATCTCTGGATTAGCACCCCACCCACTGCCTCTCAGACTTTTAAACAGGGAACCAGCACATTCTGACTGCACAAAAGACATAGGTATGATCCTTTTAATTACATACAAAGTCAGTTTGGGGGTGAGCTTTTGGGGCATGGAGCTCCCTATATTGCTCTGGCTGGGCCACCTTGGGGCATCACCACCTTACATTTACTTTTAACACTTATATCACATTGTGTTTGTTTTATATTTATGTAGCTTTTTCACATATTTTTTACACTTCTAACACTCTCAGCTAAACTTCACATTCTAACACTTTACTGCTGTCCTCTTCTTTTCTTTTACATTCAGCAGCCTCTTTCATTTGCTTAACACTGATCTTTTACTCCTATCCTTTTTTCTGTGTGATGCCCTGGGGTGGTTTGGCTGGGGTGGTCTGGGGGTGCTCTGCGTCCCAGAGGTGAACCCCTATAGTGTTAGGGACCTGTCCGATGAGGTCACCGTGAAAAAGGTGGGCAGGCTCATATACTGGCCAATATATGCCAAGAACCTCAAATATTATATTATGGTTATAATAATTTTAATGGTGTATGGTGCACCTGCACCCTTTGTTCAAAAGACAAACAGACAGAAAAAACACAGACATTACATATAGATAAAAAACAATTAATGGACTGCTATGAGAGACATATTTAGAAGTTGGTTATAGCTACAATTATTGCATATGAAGTGTGCAAACACCTATATGAGATAACACATGCATAGAGACATTTAATCTATCTATATATGAAAATATACACAATGCCACACACAACAATCAGATAAAACACCCATACACTGCACTGAGTTCACAGGCATTAAAAGCCTCACATGACGAATTGTTCAATTGCTCTGTCCTGGAACTAATTCTAACTATGAATAGGGTAATGAAATCCCTTTCTTCCCTGTTTCAACACTGTTTAATACAGTTTATTTCAGCTTCTACCGGATCAGCACACATACATGCTTTTTATGTTTATTTATGTGCAATTCTCCTCAGTATCTAGACAATACCTAATAAGTATAGGACAAATCTCTATATCTGGCAACTGACTCCATAGCATATCTCCCAACCAATCTGGATACTTACACAATGTGGATATATTATTTTAATACAAACAAAAGGGAATCCTTTTCATTTAGCATTTAAAGCACATGCTTTTATTGAACACGCCAGTTATAGGTCTCTATACATAATTGTATTATGACAAAATTACACTCTGATAATGTGAACTCTAAAAACCTGAATGATTATTGCGGTTACCTAGCAACCATGTCACATGACACCGCCTAACGAATCAGGGCTCCGCATACAAGGAGAGCTCACCAATGAATCAGAAGGAGCTGATAGAATGCTCCTCATGACAAATGCTCTGTGATTGGCTTCTTCAGAGATAAAGCTTTTCCCAGAGTCCTGGGCACCCGGAAGTCTCACTGACGAAGCTCATAGCGAAACAGCTCTCTGAGAGGTGCGGCCAGCCGCGAGTGCACAGGTGGGCCGCGGCTACAGCAGCACAGCCGGACTATAGCAGCAGAAGTAGCCATATTCACATCACACTACTGTACAGGTACCTCATATTCTTAATCCATGGTTAAGGTACATGACCACATGGTGGCTCAGAGATCTTGCAAGACTATTCAGTATTAGGGTCTCTCCACCATTAGGGGAATGGAATTAACCATTTGACCTTTAAACAGTATATCACTCACTCTGCATCAAGGCTATAGGCATATGCAGAGAAGCAGCATTTGCTGGATGGTACACCCTGCTTTTCCACTTCCTACTACTACCTCATCTATATACTTATTCTATGCTCTCTCATTGTGATTGGTAATCTTGGGGACCCTTGCGCTGACCTAACAAGGTGACCCAGAATATCACCACAAAAGCAGAAGCAATACTTGCCTAAATTTCTAACCCTGAGGTGCACATGGAACATGCTCACTCGCTGTACAAATGCCTAGCACCCAATAAACATCAGCTGTTCCACTGGCACCAAAGACTGGTGTGTCTCCATGCTTATACCTGTACACTGGTAAACAGACATATGGGGTAAAAATTGCAAGGAATACCTGTTTTTCTTAATATTTGCATACGACATTGATTCAATTAAAAGTTTTTCTTTTTCTTTGCAAGGAGTGGGACTGGTATACTGGATGGTGTATGAGATATGAGAACAAAAGACATAATATAATAAGCATTTCCTCCTATACTAAATGGAGGAACTAATATTTTTATTTTTCAAACCATTACCGATTTTTCTACTTTGCTGATACTCAAAGAGTTTCTCTGTACAATTGTGATTTTCTGCTCTGCGTATCCGTATGATTACAGTGATATACAGTATTGACAAATAACCAGACTTGTAAATCCGGCGATCTGCACTGCTATCTATTTGCTACATAGCAAGGGTATATAACCAATTAAGATATTAATCTGATTAATATATGTTATCACTACCCCACATGATATTTAGCATTATATAATATCACTTCGCTAAGATTGCCATTCTGAGAACCATCTCATTGCTCAAACCTATCTGCATATATTTTTAACTATATGTAATGTCTGTGTTTTTTCTGTCTGTTTGTCTTTTGATACACTCACCCCCCTTTTTTAATAAATCTAATAAAAGTGAATTTTTTAATATGTTATACAACATAAGAGTGCCCCCAAAACCAGAGAGTTTATTTTTCTTTCCTTTGTATCATATTACCTGGCTCTCCGGGGTGCACCTCCACATGAGATATTTCATAGAATAAATACAGCCACTTGATTAAATTATTGTGGATCACATCACAAATTCCTACCCTGTGTAGGGAATATTCATTACCTGTGCTTGGTTTCTCCCAATATCCCCTTTCCCTCAAAAGCACAACACAGAAAGTATTATCCACTGTCCTTGAGTAAGGTACATTCGCCCTCCTCTCCCTATGTCTTAGGTCGCAGTGTAGCCTTGAATGGCCTTTTGCATTTCCTCCTTCCACTGATGCATATAAAGTGTGGAATTCCCCTTGTTACTATGTCTTGCTTCAGCTGGTGGCAGGGCAAATTCAACAGTTCTAGCAGATGCTGCAATATTCTACATGCACTTGCTGAATGTCGAAATGTCCCAAATTTTTTTCAGGCAACTGATAACATTTCCTGCATGCCCTTGTAATTTTTACAAAAATTTTCACCACCAAGTTTATTATGTGAGCAAAACATGGGACGTGTTAGAATTCACCAAGCTGTACTGATCTTACAATATTGGTTGCATTGTCAGAAATCACAAAATGCTGAGGAGAGTCCAAGTGGGGTAAGCCATTTTGCAATGATTTCCAATAGTTTTTATATGAGCTGGCATTTGTTAGATGCTGCTGCTGTTGGTGATGCTGAAGGCAATACACCCACACAGTCATGTAATCTTTAGTTTGTTCTTTTCTGTTTGTCCACATACAGTATCTTTGTTAAGTGGGCAGTGGATACAAAGGCATTTCGGAGTACACTAAGTTTTTTTTTTAAATCCCTGTACAGGCTGGCAAGTGCTTTTCTACTGAAGTGGAAAATACATGGAATTTGGTAGCGGAGAAACAGGATCTCAATTAACTGTCTAAAACCAACTGCATTAATGGCAGATACTGGATGTACATCTAATACCAGTATAGCTGTTATGGCATCAGTAATCTGCTGTGCAACTGGTTAACTTCTAGAATACTTGCTCCCTCCTGCAAAGATTGTTTAACAGTCAATTGTTTTTTTAAAACTATTATTAGTAGTCTTCTTGGTCCCCTTCTGGGATGAAGATCCACTCCAAGCAGTAGCGTCAGGTGAAGCGCTCAATGATCCTTCTGAGGAATCTTGGATAGGGGAGGAGTCAGCCTTATCAAATTTTATGCAGGACTATTTCTGATCATGATTGGGGATATTGATGATGAAGGTGTTGGTGGTGGAGATTGCAGTTGCTTGGATCTAGCAGACAGAAGAGAGCTAGCCGACGCTGGACTGGTTATTTTAACTTTTTTAGTTTAAGTTTCTGAATGTGTCAAAAACTTTTAATGAATGCTCTGCCAATATTGTAGCAGGGAGGAGGTTCCTAGATTATTATGGTTCCTACCTCTACTTACTCTGGCTTTACAAAAGCTACAAATGGCTTGACAAAGGTACATTTTTTTTGTCTTATGGCCAGGCATGGAAATTACCTTTTTCTTATTATGGGCAGCAACTGTTTACACTGGTGCCTTGCACAAACAACATCCTTATCAACAACATCCTCATCATCAACATCCTTATTAGTGTATAGATATGCCCTGTATCACAGGGCACATCAGGGCAGCGGCGGGTGTCCGGTGCAGGGATCAGACGTTTCCCTGCACCAGACTGTCAGTGGCATCAGGTAGTGCAGTGTCAGCATCGCTGTAAACTTGGCACCAATTTGGCTGCCAATAAGAAACACCGCCCGCGGGATTATAAATCCGGCACCATCCGTGAGCCAATCACGGCTCGCGGGGTGCCAGACAATCAGAAGAGGGCGCAGTGAGCCAATCGGTGCTCGCTATGTCATAGGCCCCACCCCCGGCTTCTGACACCAGATGCCGGGCGGGAGCCGAATAAGGACGTGCGAAGGAGCGCAGAAGATGCCGCAGGGAGGAGAAGATGATGGGAGGCCATGCCGAAGAGCGGTAAAGAGCCGAGTAGCATCAGAGAAGATGTCCAGTGGCAGCTGGATGCGGAGAGGGGATGGCGGCGGCATTGGCCAGGACGGGCCAGCGGAAGAAGAGTGAAGAGAAGCGCTGGAGAGGCCACCAGGGGAGGAAAGCAAAAAAGCTAACGAAGCTCCCCCCTGGTGCCTCTCCCAACGGACAGGTAGACCCTCAGTGAGGGCGCCTTTCACTCCCCCTTCTCTCCTACCTAGACCACGAGGGTGTTTGGACATTAGGCCCGTGGGCACAGTCAGGCTACAGGCCTGTGGCACTGTAGGTGGGCACTAGGCCCGTGGGCAAAATCAGGCATTAGGCCTGTGGGGTTCTAAGAGGGCATTAGGCCCTAGTTCAGTTTTAGCGGCCGCCAGGTATATAAGGTGACCCTGGGCACTAGGCCCAGGTCACAAAACGGGCCCCAAGTTAGGCGGGCGCTAGGCCCATGGGTGATGTCAGGCCTCTGGCCTGTGTGCAATTAGGGGCGCTAGTCCCAGTAAATAAGTGGTTCCCCCAGGTAAATAAAGGTGGTACTGGGCACTAGGCCCAGGCCACCCCGAGGTGTATAGGTAGGCAGGCCCGCTTGGAATGAGCCCCATATAAGAAAGTGTACAGGAGGTGGGTAGGCTGTACGGTGCCCACCCCCCAGAGAGCAGGTAGGGATTTAAAGGGACAGCACCGTTTAAACTTTTACTGTGATATTTGTGATGTATGTTGTTTCCGTGCAGGGCTAAGGTTGTCTATAGTTTGTTTAGTTTTGTTGCACTACACACACACAGAGCTAGTTTGAGTGTTCTGCCATTGTAGTTAGCATAGTGGTGTTACATCAGGATAGAGTTAGGCCCTGTATGGCTATTGTTTGGTTGCCTCCATACAGGGACCTGTAAGTGGAGAGGAAGATCGCAGTGCAAGACTGACAACAGTGAGTATCACCTCTGTCCATGTGTCCCTTTCATTGTGTGTTTGTCCGTATCTGTCTCCCTTCCTTCAGGGTGTATGGTGAACCTTGCATGCAGGTGCAAGGTTGAATTTACACCTGGTGCGAGAGTACCGATAGGTGAAATTTGGTCTCTGAGGCCGTGTGACCAGAATAACCTTCACCTAGCCTGAACGCTCTATTTTTCTGTTTCGGAGGGCGCTTCAGTCCACAGTTAGGAGGAACAGCACTCAGCAATCTCCTTCCCCCCTAGGTCATCGTGTCCGGGTCCAACTGAAGATTTCCAGGTCCGTTGAAGGTTCCAGTACCTGAAGGTGAGAGAGTGTGGTGCCTGGTGAGTAGTTAGTCTACACCTGCATGGAGGCAGGCACTACACCGCACAACCACCCTCGTATATTAGCACCAGCATCAGCTACACAAATAACCACAAATAGTCAGTTCCTGTGCCTTACTGGTTTTCATTTTTTTGACATTGATTCAAGAGTGACAAAGCCTTACATAAGAGGCAGAAGAACATGCCTCACTGATAGTTGCAGAACCACCATTCATAAATAAGACTTTCCTTGCCTTGTCTAGTGACATAGTGACATAGTTAATGAGGTTAAAAATAGACAAGATGTCCATTGAGTTCAATCTGTATTATAATCTGAAAGAGATAGCATTATGCTAAAGCAGTCATCAGCCATTTTGTATAATGGCAGCCATTGTAGATGTATTTCAAGCTATTTTTTATAGGTTTATAAGTAATGCTGACATTTATATGATATATGCATGAGACCCTTAGCCCTAGCAACCTGTATAAGAAATATGCACTCCAACATATTGATAATGGTCAAGGATCAGCTCAGATGCATATATGGGTTATTAATCCTACCTACCCCTTTAAGAGTTTATTAACCACTTGCCTGGCATGGTCGCATCATATGCGACCATGCCTGCAAGTGCTCTATCTGACCTGGTCGCACAGGATGTGACCAGTCAGATAGAGAGTGTTAGCAGCGGCAGGGAAGAGAAACTTCCCTCCGCTGCTGCTGTCAGAGAGACCGGAAGGTCCCTCTGCCTCCCTGCACTCTCCCCGTGTCTGCCGTGCTGCCGATCACTGCTGATCGATCAGCATGGCAGGATCAGTCCCCTCCAGCGGCTGCAGACAATGGCAGCTGCTGAGGAGTGTAAATAAACCCTCCCTAGCTGCCCCGAGACCCCCCCTGCATATCTCGATGCTGTCTTGGCTTTCAAAATGAAAGCCGTGATGGTCGCAATGTTCCCAATGTTCCGATGGTCACGATGTTCCCGTTGATGTTTGGGAAGAAAAAAAATTTAACAAGAAAAATTAAAAATATATATATATTTTTATCCTTTTATTTAACTTAAATCATTTGGGATAGGGTTAAATTCATGTTCTTCACCTAATTTACTCATAAAAAAACAACAATTTCTGAGATTTTTTTGCAAAATAAATCGTCAGTTAAGTGGTTAAGTGAATTTTTGTACATGTATAAAAATTAAACTTATATGTTAAGAAGTTAGTAGTTTGTTAAAAATGATAATCTGAAAGTGTAGCAACTCCCTTTTAGCTTGTTAGACTAATAAGCCTAAAAGAATTCACACCTGCAGAATATAGGAGTTTTTTGGCAAGATACCCAGATATTGGCAAGATGCCCAGAAAAATGACCTTAGAGCATTTTAAGGGAATTTAAACAGTTTTAAATATAAAATCATCTTTATAATTGTTGTAAGCTTTGTATTTAATAACTAAAAGCATGCATAATGCTATATAATTAGTTTCAACCCAATAAGCAGTTATTTGATTCTATGTTTCATAATTTGGTATTAATTAGAATGTTCATTGCAATAATCAATGAACATAGCCAGCTAGTATATGTAACTTACTTTAATGAATTACATAGATATTTCTGTGAGAAACTATTTTGTTGAAAGCAATATGATATCTCCAGCTGCAGTCACAAGGACATTTAGTTAACTTCTAGGCTGAGATAAAACTTTAATTGTGTGATGAGAACATTTAAGGAGTATGTTTTGGAATGTCCAGGTGACAATAGAAAGAAGGCTTTCAAGATTAATGACCAGATGGTGATAAGGAAAATGCCTTCTTATTAAATTAATGAGCAAATACTGATAAGAATATACATACAGGAATGTTATAATTGGTTTAATTAAATCATTGTTTATCTTTGCACATGGTGTACTTTGATTGGCTAACACACTGCCATACCTTTATTCCTTTGTTCATTTGTGTATAAAGGTTTCTAAAACAACGAGTCAGATCAGAAATGACTTGCTGAGCTTCTAAATGGGATGCGGTCAAGATGCCGCCGGCCAGAATCCCGGCGGTCAAAATACCGACGCCGGAATCCCGACCACCACAATCCCGACATATTCTCCCTCCGTGGGTGTCCACGACACCCATAGAGGGAGAATATAATAGTGTGCCGAGCGTAGCGAGGCACCGCGCCCGCAGCGTGGTGAGCGAAGCGAGCCCGCAAGGGGCTGCGTTCCGCTCGCCACCCCTGTCGGGATTGTGTGGTCGGGATTCCGGCATTGGTATTTCGACCGCCGGGATTCCGGCCGGCGGCATTTAGTACTGATCCCTTCTAAATATCTCCTGTGTGATGTCTCATTATTTCTGGTCTCCAACCGGTTGCTAAGTACAGAACTATTGACAGATGTTCAAGGGTATTAAACAGATGACCAAAGGACGTTGATATACGGAGTCTATCTCCAACAATTACATTGGTGCTCGCCCGGGATCACTAACGCTCCTGCCAGCAGATGACGGCACGGCTGATGCTCGTATACAACCACTGACAAATCCCCGGGTGAGTAATCTAAAGATTGATTTTCAACTTGATTACTCTCTTAGTGTTTGTATACTATCCACCAGTCTGTTTATCTATGTGCAGGTAGTTTACATGATATAGAACCCGTTTGTCTGTTTAAAAAGTGCACAATTTGTTGTTTCTCTGTGTTACCTGATAAAGTACGTACATAAGTTTAAATTTAAGTTTTTCCATTTGCAAATAAAGTTTTTCTCTTTCTCAAATGACATGTCAATATTGTAAATGTTCATTATTATTATTATTATTATTGTATAATCTTAAACCTGAACCAGAATATTGTGAATTTAAGGGAATATTGCCAGAAAGTAATTTCAGTTTTGTAGGGAACCACTGTCTAGATTGTCGTGCACACATTATAATATAAATATAGTATATTGTAATTCAGACTTAAGGGTAAGATGAACTCAATAGAAAGGGAGTTCGGGTATCATTGCTCTAAGTGCATGCTGGAGTCACTAGAGAGGGGGCTCAGGTATGATTGCCCAGGTTGTATGGGACACATAATATTTTAAACTCAAGGAGACTGTATTCCAAGAATAGTTGGGGGTATTCCAAGAATACCAGGTGTAACAGAATACATGATACAGGGAGGAATTTATGAAGGATGAGGTACAGATCCCTGGAGTAATTTAACAATAATCATAGGGACACACCTCAGCAGTCCAGAAGAAGTAGTCTATTATACAGGGCTCACTTGGGGAGCATTGGTGATTGATTTTCCTCCATCACAAAGAGGAACAGGCAATGCCACAACACCAGTTATCTGTCCACAGACGGATTTTAGAAACTCTTTGGCCACAAGGATAGAGGGGTTTATTCTGAGTCTCCTACTTGACGATATATATGTGCAATTAGAGACAGATATAAGAGACGTATAACTCAGTGGTTGAGGATGTCTTTGTGGACTAGGTAAAAGTCAAGTCAGTAATATCAAAGTTTTATTGTGTCAGAGATTAAGATCCACATAGTTTGCTTCATTTGACCTATTATTGTTGGTTTGATTAACTTTCCCATAAATGTATATCCCATATAAAGATAAACTGACTTTTGTTTTTGAGTACTACGCAGTGCAAACAACAGTTGCAGCCCATAAGGATATCGCAAAGTGAACTGATCATTCATGCGGTGGGTGCACATGTAGGATAACCAGGGAGAGGCCTCCCCTGGGGATTGTCAGTTATTGGGAGGGGAAAAAGGCACTTAATGGTATTGGTGCAATTTTTAGAAGTGCAAACTTCCCAGAGGAAGGGATACTGGATCCTGACCAATGGAGAAGATTTGAAGCAAATAACAAACACTGGATTAATAAAAAGGGTTTTTTCTGACACTGTAAAAATTTGGCAAACAGTCTCAGGAAATTGAGGTTCAATACATCACCTGTATATATGAGAAATAATAATGCCCCTAGAACAAAACAGACTTTGCACATGCATTGATTTATTAGAGAAAAATGTCTAACCCTCTGTTATAATTTTTATATTACATGCACACCGCTGTAGATTACAGGGAAACAGCAATGTGTACATGTAGTGGGAATTGCAGTTTTGCTGCCCCCTCGTTTATAAGCTGAAAGATTTAAATGTGGCTCAGGAAAGAGTTAAAAAAACAGTATGTATAAATAATGCTTCTGCGTGAAAGAGCATCCTGTAATATGTACACACATACGGATGTAAAATGTTTACGACTGCAAATTATATTAATGGGTAATCACGCATACTTATGTAGATAAATATATTCCCATAGATCATTTTACATATAAGAAATGTGTATTTAAGTTTTGGTTTAAGAAAAAAGTTCTCAGCTGTTAAGTATTTGGAGACAGTAGTATAGTGACTCATTACTACTATACGTTTTTATTATCTGAAATACTAGAAGTTTCTGTAATTAAGTTTTAATGCAGGGGAAAATTAATCTGACATAACAAGCCCAGACATATTGATCAGGAATATCCACACCATGGTTTCAGTCTGATATGTTAAGAATTGTAAATGAATTACCAGATATTAGAGATGAGCGCCGGAAATTTTTCGGGTTTTGTGTTTTGGTTTTGGGTTCGGTTCCGCGGCCGTGTTTTGGGTTCGACCGCGTTTTGGCAAAACCTCACCGAATTTTTTTTGTCGGATTCGGGTGTGTTTTGGATTCGGGTGTTTTTTTCAAAAAACCCTAAAAAACAGCTTAAATCATAGAATTTGGGGGTCATTTTGATCCCAAAGTATTATTAACCTCAAAAACCATAATTTACACTCATTTTCAGTCTATTCTGAATACCTCACACCTCACAATATTATTTTTAGTCCTAAAATTTGCACCGAGGTCGCTGTGTGAGTAAGATAAGCGACCCTAGTGGCCGACACAAACACCGGGCCCATCTAGGAGTGTCACTGCAGTGTCACGCAGGATGTCCCTTCCAAAAAACCCTCCCCAAACAGCACATGACGCAAAGAAAAAAAGAGGCGCAATGAGGTAGCTGACTGTGTGAGTAAGATAAGCGACCCTAGTGGCCGACACAAACACCGGGCCCATCTAGGAGTGGCACTGCAGTGTCACGCAGGATGGCCCTTCCAAAAAACCCTCCCCAAACAGCACATGACGCAAAGAAAAATAAAAGAAAAAAGAGGTGCAAGATGGAATTGTCCTTGGGCCCTCCCACCCACCCTTATGTTGTATAAACAGGACATGCACACTTTAACCAACCCATCATTTCAGTGACAGGGTCTGCCACACGACTGTGACTGATATGACGGGTTGGTTTGGACCCCCCCCAAAAAAGAAGCAATTAATCTCTCCTTGCACAAACTGGCTCTACAGAGGCAAGATGTCCACCTCATCATCATCCTCCGATATATCACCGTGTACATCCCCCTCCTCACAGATTATCAATTCGTCCCCACTGGAATCCACCATCTCAGCTCCCTGTGTACTTTGTGGAGGCAATTGCTGCTGGTCAATGTCTCCGCGGAGAAATTGATTATAATTCATTTTAATGAACATCATCTTCTCCACATTTTCAGGATGTAACCTCGTACGCCGATTGCTGACAAGGTGAGCGGCGGCACTAAACACTCTTTCGGAGTACACACTTGTGGGAGGGCAACTTAGGTAGAATAAAGCCAGTTTGTGCAAGGGCCTCCAAATTGCCTCTTTTTCCTGCCAGTATAAGTACGGACTGTGTGACGTGCCTACTTGGATGCGGTCACTCATATAATCCTCCACCATTCTTTCAATGTTGAGAGAATCATATGCAGTGACAGTAGACGACATGTCCGTAATCGTTTTCAGGTCCTTCAGTCCGGACCAGATGTCAGCATCAGCAGTCGCTCCAGACTGCCCTGCATCACCGCCAGCGGGTGGGCTCGGAATTCTGAGCCTTTTCCTCGCACCCCCAGTTGCGGGAGAATGTGAAGGAGGAGATGTTGACAGGTCGCGTTCCGCTTGACTTGACAATTTTCTCACCAGCAGGTCTTTCAACCCCAGCAGACTTGTGTCTGCCGGAAAGAGAGATCCAAGGTAGGCTTTAAATCTAGGATCGAGCACGGTGGCCAAAATGTAGTGCTCTGATTTCAACAGATTGACCACCCGTGAATCCTTGTTAAGCGAATTAAGGGCTCCATCCACAAGTCCCACATGCCTAGCGGAATCGCTCCGTGTTAGCTCCTCCTTCAATGTCTCCAGCTTCTTCTGCAAAAGCCTGATGAAGGGAATGACCTGACTCAGGCTGGCAGTGTCTGAACTGACTTCACGTGTGGCAAGTTCAAAGGGCATCAGAACCTTGCACAACATTGAAATCATTCTCCACTGCACTTGAGACAGGTGCATTCCACCTCCTATATCGTGCTCAATTGTATAGGCTTGAATGGCCTTTTGCTGCTCCTCCAACCTCTGAAGCATATAGAGGGTTGAATTCCACCTCGTTACCACTTCTTGCTTCAGATGATGGCAGGGCAGGTTCAGTAGTTTTTGGTGGTGCTCCAGTCTTCTGTACGTGGTGCCTGTACGCTGAAAGTGTCCCGCAATTCTTCTGGCCACCGACAGCATCTCTTGCACGCCCCTGTCGTTTTTTTAAAAATTCTGCACCACCAAATTCAAGGTATGTGCAAAACATGGGACGTGCTGGAATTTGCCCATATTTAATGCACACACAATATTGCTGGCATTGTCCGATGCCACAAATCCACAGGAGAGTCCAATTGGGGTAAGCCATTCCGCGATGATCTTCCTCAGTTGCCGTAAGAGGTTTTCAGCTGTGTGCGTATTCTGGAAAGCGGTGATACAAAGCGTAGCCTGCCTAGGAAAGAGTTGGCGTTTGCGAGATGCTGCTACTGGTGCCGCCGCTGCTGTTCTTGCGGCGGGAGTCCATACATCTACCCAGTGGGCTGTCACAGTCATATAGTCCTGACCCTGCCCTGCTCCACTTGTCCACATGTCCGTGGTTAAGTGGACATTGGGTACAACTGCATTTTTTAGGACACTGGTGAGTCTTTTTCTGACGTCCGTGTACATTCTCGGTATCGCCTGCCTAGAGAAGTGGAACCTAGATGGTATTTGGTAACGGGGGCACACTGCCTCAATAAATTGTCTAGTTCCCTGTGAACTAACGGCGGATACCGGACGCACGTCTAACACCAACATAGTTGTCAAGGCCTCAGTTATCCGCTTTGCAGCAGGATGACTGCTGTGATATTTCATCTTCCTCGCAAAGGACTGTTGGACAGTCAATTGCTTACTGGAAGTAGTACAAGTGGGCTTACGACTTCCCCTCTGGGATGACCATCGACTCCCAGCAGCAACAACAGCAGCGCCAGCAGCAGTAGGCGTTACACGCAAGGATGCATCGGAGGAATCCCAGGCAGGAGAGGACTCGTCAGAATTGCCAGTGACATGGCCTGCAGGACTATTGGCATTCCTGGGGAAGGAGGAAATTGACACTGAGGGAGTTGGTGGGGTGGTTTGCGTGAGCTTGGTTACAAGAGGAAGGGATTTACTGGTCAGTGGACTGCTTCCGCTGTCGGCCAAAGTTTTTGAACTTGTCACTGACTTATTATGAATGCGCTGCAGGTGACGTATAAGGGAGGATGTTCCGAGGTGGTTAACGTCCTTACCCCTACTTATTACAGCTTGACAAAGGGAACACACGGCTTGACAAATGTTGTCCGCATTTCTGGTGAAATACTTCCACACCGAAGAGCTGATTTTTTTGGTATTTTCACCAGGCATGTCAACGGCCATATTCCTCCCACGGACAACAGGTGTCTCCCCGGGTGCCTGACTTAAACAAACCACCTCACCATCAGAATCCTCCTGGTCAATTTCCTCCCCAGCGCCAGCAACACCCATATCCTCCTCATCCTGGTGTACTTCAACACTGACATCTTCAATCTGACTATCAGGAACTGGACTGCGGGTGCTCCTTCCAGCACTTGCAGGGGGCGTGCAAATGGTGGAAGGCGCATGCTCTTCACGTCCAGTGTTGGGAAGGTCAGGCATCGCAACCGACACAATTGGACTCTCCTTGTGGATTTGGGATTTCGAAGAACGCACAGTTCTTTGCGGTGCTACTGCTTTTGCCAGCTTGAGTCTTTTCATTTTTCTAGCGAGAGGCTGAGTGCCTCCATCCTCATGTGAAGCTGAACCACTAGCCATGAACATAGGCCAGGGCCTCAGCCGTTCCTTGCCACTCCGTGTGGTAAATGGCATATTGGCAAGTTTACGCTTCTCCTCCGACAATTTTATTTTAGGTTTTGGAGTCCTTTTTTTACTGATATTTGGTGTTTTGGATTTGACATGCTCTGTACTATGCCATTGGGCATCGGCCTTGGCAGACGACGTTGCTGGCATTTCATCGTCTCGGCCATGACTAGTGGCAGCAGCTTCAGCACGAGGTGGAAGTGGATCTTGATCTTTCCCTAATTTTGGAACCTCAACATTTTTGTTCTCCATATTTTAATAGGCACAACTAAAAGGCACCTCAGGTAAACAATGGAGATGGATGGATACTAGTATACAATTATGGATGGACTGCCGAGTGCCGACACAGAGGTAGCTACAGCCGTGGACTACCGTACTGTACTGTGTCTGCTGCTAATATAGACTGGATGATAATGAGATGTAGTATGTATAAAGAAGAAAGAAAAAAAAAACACGGGTAGGTGGTATACAATTATGGACGGACTGCCGAGTGCCGACACAGAGGTAGCTACAGCCGTGGACTACCGTACTGTGTCTGCTGCTAATATAGACTGGTTGATAAAGAGATGTAGTATGTATGTATAAAGAAAAAAGAAAAAAAAACCACGGGTAGGTGGTATACAATTATGGATGGACTGCCGAGTGCCGACACAGAGGTAGCTACAGCCGTGGACTACCGTACTGTACTGTGTCTGCTGCTAATATAGACTGGATGATAATGAGATGTAGTATGTATAAAGAAGAAAGAAAAAAAAAACCACGGGTAGGTGGTATACAATTATGGACGGACTGCCGAGTGCCGACACAGAGGTAGCTACAGCCATGGACTACCGTACTGTGTCTGCTGCTAATATAGACTGGTTGATAAAGAGATGTAGTATGTATGTATAAAGAAGAAAGAAAGAAAAACCACGGGTAGGTGGTATACAATTATGGATGGACTGCCGAGTGCCGACACAGAGGTAGCTACAGCCGTGGACTACTGTACTGTACTGTGTCTGCTGCTAATATAGATTGGATGATAATGAGATGTAGTATGTATAAAGAAGAAAGAAAAAAAAAACCACGGGTAGGTGGTATACAATTATGGATGGACTGCCGAGTGCCGACACAGAGGTAGCTACAGCCGTGGACTACCATACTGTGTCTGCTGCTAATATAGACTGGTTGATAAAGAGATGTAGTATGTATGTATAAAGAAGAAAGAAAAAAAAACCATGGGTAGGTGGTATACAATTATGGACGGACTGCCGAGTGCCGACACAGAGGTAGCTACAGCCGTGGACTACCGTACTGTGTCTGCTGCTAATAAAGACTGGTTGATAAAGAGATGTAGTATGTATGTATAAAGAAGAAAGAAAAAAAACCACGGGTAGGTGGTATACAATTATGGATGGACTGCCGAGTGCCGACACAGAGGTAGCTACAGCCGTGGACTACCGTACTGTGTCTGCTGCTAATATAGACTGGTTGATAAAGAGATGTAGTATGTATGTATAAAGAAGAAAGAAAAAAAAACCACGGGTAGGTGGTTTACAATTATGGATGGACTGCCGAGTGCCGACACAGAGGTAGCTACAGCCGTGGACTACCGTACTGTTCTGTGTCTGCTGCTAATATAGACTGGATGATAATGAGATGTAGTATGTATAAAGAAGAAAGAAAAAAAAACCACGGGTAGGTGGTATACAATTATGGATGGACTGCCGAGTGCCGACACAGAGGTAGCTACAGCCGTGAACTACCGTACTGTGTCTGCTGCGACTGGATGATAAATAATGATATAAAAAATATATATATATCACTACTGCAGCCGGACAGGTATATATTATATAATGACGGACCTGCTGGACACTGTCTGTCAGCAGAATGAGTTTTTTATTTTATAGAATAAAAAAACACCACACAAGTCACACGACGTGTGTTTAACTTTTACAGGCAGACATTCACAATACAATATAGTATACTATATACTGGTGGTCAGGTCACTGGTCAGTCACACTGGCAGTGGCACTCCTGCAGAAAAAAAGTGTGCACTGTTTAATTTTAATATGTACTCCTGGCTCCTGCTATAACCTAACTGCTCCCCAGTCTCCCCCACAATTAAGCTGTGTGAGCACAGTCAGATATTATACATAGATGATGCAGCAGCACACTGGGCTGAGCACAGATATGGTATGTGACTGAGTCACTGTGTATCGTTTTTTCAGGCAGAGAACGGATTATATTAAATAATATAAAACTGCACTGGTGGTCACTGGTCAGTCACTAGTATAACTAACTAATACTATCAGCAAAATTCTGCACTCTCTGTCTGAGTACTCCTCCTAAGCTCCAGTAAATGAAGTGTCACTGTCTCACTCTGTCACTAGTATAACTAACTAATACTATCAGCAAAATTCTGCACTCTCTGTCTGAGTACTCCTCCTAAGCTCCAGTAAATGAAGTGTCACTGTCTCACTCTCACTCTCCTATCTATTTCTTCTCTAAACGGAGAGGACGCCAGCCACGTCCTCTCACTATCAATCTCAATGCACGTGTAAAATGGCGGCGACGCGCGGCTCCTTATATAGAATCCGAGTCTCGCGATAGAATCCGAGCCTCGCGAGAATCCGACAGCGTCATGATGACGTTCGGGCGCGCTCGGGTTAACCGAGCAAGGCGGGAAGATCCGAGTCGCTCGGATCCGTGTAAAAAAAGCTGAAGTTTGGGCGGGTTCAGATTCCGAGGAACCGAACCCGCTCATCTCTACCAGATATAAGGAAAAATCCTGCTGATTTTTTTTAAGCAATTGTCACAAGTATGTGGTATATACAGACCTTGCTGGATAGATTTAGAGCAGATTATTACAACAGCAGTAGGCTCTGGAAAATGTTCCCTTATATAACAAATGGCTGCCCGAGATGCAGCAGGCAGTAGAAAAAGAAAATTACAGACAGGCCATCAGCAGACAAAATATATACTAGAGCAAGTGGATCAAATCTCTTAGCAAGAGTACAGTAGAGATGTTTCCAAAAAACAGGAAACCGCACCGCCACACCAGATATTGTACAGAAAACAGACAATGTACACCAGTACTATGATAAACTTGTGGTTAGACAAGAGGATGAAGGATATCCAGTATGTGATGCTGCAGGAGCAAGAATGTTAAAGACAACATTTTTTAAATGGTTTAAAGAATGAATTAAGATCTCAGCTTTTCCAGATCAGACCTGAAGCCATGACTACACGTGCTGGAAGGCATTGAGGATGTGGAAAAGGAAAAGAAGGACAAACACATGTCTACAACTCCTGCAGTGACTGTTCACCTGATACAAGATCCTCAAAAAACATGGACCCAAAGACCCAGGAGTGGACAAGAAGGGAAGCCACACCAAACAAGGAAACAAATGAATGCACAAGGTAATGACATGACTGGCAAATGTTTTTGGTGTAAGCTCCCAGGACATCAGAAGAAGGATTGCAGAAAATATCTTAGATTCATGCAAAGACAACAGCAAACTTCTGATCAGCCATATGTAAACCACCATGCACAAGATGATAGAGCATGAAGGTGCGCAACCCCTGTGTCAGCGACAGTATCTGTGCATCCTGCGGCAACTGACATTTCAACAAAAGACCAGGCCATCGAAGCAACTGGATTGGGAGGTCAAGCCCTACCCCTGCAAGAAAGTAAGATGATGCTCTTACTCATCAATAATAAAGCCACACCTGTCCCAGCGGCATTTCTGACCTCACTCACCTGTCCAGTCAATCTTTTGGGAGTGGACATCCTAGTCCTAATGCAAGAAATAATCCAGTACACCCCAAAAGGCATTAAGTAAACAAGCAACATTCCAGCAAAGATACAAACTGAAATAAAAGCTGCTATACAAGTCTATCTCTCACAGGAAAAAGTAAGATAAAGAGGAACAACAACTCCCAGCATGAACATCATTGTGTTGAACACCAGCATGAGTGGACATGGACTAAGGAGATAACATGCCAGCAGCAGAAGGAAAAAATATGTAAGTGAAAAAAGGACAAATTATAAAGAATAATGGATGGATCATAAGAAGAGGTAATTGGAAAAAGAAAAGTTAATAAGCACGTTAGAACAGAAGTTCAGTATTGGCTCATTCCTGCAGTGCCAGTTGTGGAAGAAAGTAAGCAATACTACTGAACCAGGATACCCCAGGGAGGGGCTACAGCACCCAGTAATTTATCCAGAAGATACAACTAAGATAGGATGTGAATGAACTGCTGATTGCCACCACTACTAAAAGAAGTACCAAGAAGAGTCAGTGTCCTTATTGAAGTTTCTGGAAGGACAAGACTGAAGAGCCTCAGAAGGAGAAATTGCAGCTAGACAAGCAAGAGGTACTCTTCCTAGGACACTCAAGGTACCTGACATCTAACATAAGTGAGAAGAAAAAATTCATACTGCAAGCTAAGATGCCAACTAGTGTCAAGCAAGTCAGATGAACATTCCTGTGCCTAGTAGGATACTGCAGAGAATGGACACCTCTAGCATCAGTCTACATGCAAGCATTGTATGACAAAACTGAAAGGGAGCAGGGTCCGCATCCTACACACAGCAACAAATGGATGAAGCAATTGAACAATTGGAAACAGCAGTTGCCTCATCTCAAGCCCTAGAACTACCTGACTATTGAAGAAGGAGGCCATACATACAAGTCCTTACGCAAAATTATGGACTGAGGCAAAGACCAGTGGCCTACCACTCAAGCAAGCTTGACAGCAGTACTCAAGGAGCACCTACCGGCATCAGAGCAGTGGCAGCAACAACAGTCCTAGAAGAGGACAAGAGCATAGACACAGTGCTGAATCAGCAGTCCTAGAAGAGGACAAGACCACAGGCATAGAGTTGAATCATGAGCTTATCATCCAGCTACCGCATGCAGGTACAGAGAAGCTTCAACAAGCAAGAACCAAAACCCTTGTCAGCAGCAAGGCTGACCAAGTATGAAGTAGTACTGCTAAGTGCAACAAATGTGACCATCAGAAAATGTACTACCCTCAACCCAGCAACCCTTTTACCAGCATTAATAAATAAAGGTGTTGAATCTCAAGATTCAAAAGGAGGGAGAGACAGATTATCTTCCCTATTGATGGATCAGCAAGAAGATGATGATGAGGACCAGGAAGGTGGTCCAGAAGAAGAGGATAGAGACAGACCATTATGCACACAGGACCAGAGGGATGGTCCAGAACAGGAAGAGAATAATTCTAATAATCAAAATTTTTCTTTCTCTCATGATTGTGTGGCTTTAATGGAACAAGAAACTCAACTTTGCCACATATTACAGATACAGCTCTACTCAATGCTCACCATGAGCTATATGTGGATGGTTTAAGATACTTTGAGGATGGGATTCCTGAAACATAGAGATGATTGGGTTTGGTTCCTCGGAAACCGAACCCCCCCGAACTTCACCCATTTTACACGGGTCCGAGGCATACTCGGACTCTCCCGTATGGCTCGGTTAACCCGAGCGTGCCCGAACGTCATCATCCCGCTGTCGGATTCTCGCGAGATTCGGTTTCTATATAAGGAGCCGCGCGTCGCCGCCATTTTTCACTCGTGCATTGGAAATGATAGTGAGAGGACGTGGCTGGCGTCCTCTCACTTTGTTTCAGGGGGCTGCATATCTTTATTCTGGGGACAAGCAGTATTATAGGAGGAGTACAGTGCAGAGTTTTGCTGACCAGTGACTACCAGTATTATACGTTGTCTGCCTGAAAAACGCTCCATATCTGTGCTCAGTGTGCTGCATATATCAGTGCTCACACTGCTTTATTGTGGGGACCAGCAGTATTATATAGGAGAACAGTGCAGAGTTTTGCTGACCAGTGACCACCAGTATACGTTGTCTGCCTGAAAAATGTTCCATATCTGTGCTCAGTGTGCTGCATATATCTGTGCTCACACTGCTTTATTGTGGGGACTGGGGACCAGCAGTATTATATAGGAGGAGTACAGTGCAGAGTTTTGCTGACCAGTGACCACCAGTATACGTTGTCTGCCTGAAAAATGCTCCATATCTGTGCTCAGTGTGCTGCATATATCTGTGCTCACACTGCTTTATTGTGGGGACTGGGGACCAGCAGTATTATATAGGAGGAGTACAGTGCAGAGTTTTGCTGACCAGTGACCACCAGTATTATACGTTCTCTGCCTGAAAAATGCTCCATATCTGTGCTGCATTGTAGTATATAGTAGGAGTACAGTGCATAATTTTTCTGACCACCAGTATATAATATATAGGAGTACGGTACAGAAGGCCACTGCTCTACCTACCTCTGTGTCGTCAAGTATACTATCCATCCATACCTGTGGTGCATTTAAGTTTTGCACAGTTTGCTGACCACCAGTATATAATATATAGCAGTACGGTACAGTAGGCCACTGCTCTACCTACCTCTGTGTCGTCAAGTATACTATCCATCCATACCTGTGGTGCATTTAAGTTTTGCACAGTTTGCTGACCACCAGTATATAATATATAGCAGTACGGTACAGTAGGCCACTGCTCTACCTACCTTTGTGTCGTCAAGTATACTATCCATCCATACCTGTGGTGCATTTAAGTTTTGCACAGTTTGTTGACCACCAGTATATAATATATAGCAGTACGGTACAGTAGGCCACTGCTCTACCTACCTCTGTGTAATCAAGTATACTAGTATCCATCCATACCTGTGGTGCATTTAAGTTTTGCACAGTTTGCTGACCACCAGTATATAACATATAGCATTACGGTACTGTAGGCCACTGCTCTACCTACCTCTGTGTCGTCAAGTATACTATCCATCTATACCTGTGGTGCATTTCAGTTGTGCGCAGTATATATAGTAGTAGGCCATTGCTATTGATACTGGCATATAATTCCACACATTAAAAAATGGAGAACAAAAATGTGGAGGGTAAAATAGGGAAATATCAAGATCCACTTCCACCTCGTGCTGAAGCTGCTGCCACTAGTCATGGCCGAGATGATGAAATGCCATCAATGTCGTCTGCCAAGGCCGATGCCCAATGTCATAGTAGAGAGCATGTAAAATCCAAAACACAAAAGTTCAGTAAAATGACCCAAAAATCAAAATTAAAAGCGTCTGAGGAGAAGCGTAAACTTGCCAATATGCCATTTACGACACGGAGTGGCAAAGAACGGCTGAGGCCCTGGCCCATGTTCATGGCTAGTGGTTCAGCTTCACATGAGGATGGAAGCACTCATCCTCTCGCTAGAAAAAAGAAAAGACTTAAGCTGGCAAAAGCACAGCAAAGAACTGTGCGTTCTTCTAAATCACAAATCCCCAAGGAGAGTCCAATTGTGTCGGCTGCGATGCCTGACCTTCCCAACACTGGACGGGAAGGGGTGGCACCTTCCACCATTTGCACGCCCCCTGCAAGTGCTGGAAGGAGCACCCGCAGTCCAGTTCCTGGTAGTCAAATTGAAGATGTCACTGTTGAAGTACACCAGGATGAGGATATGGGTGTTGCTGGCGCTGAGGAGGAAATTGACAAGTAGGATTCTGATGGTGAGGTGGTTTGTTTAAGTCAGGCACCCGGGGAGACACCTGTTGTCCGTGAGATGAATATGGCCATTGACATGCCTGGTCAAATTACAAAAAAAAATCACCTCTTCGGTGTGGAATTATTTTAACACAAATGCGGACAACAGGTGTCAAGCCGTGTGTTGCCTTTGTCAAGCTGTAATAAGTAGGGGTAAGGACGTTAACCACCTTGGAACATCCTCCCTTATACGTCACCTGCAGCGCATTCATCATACGTCAGTGACAAGTTCAAAAACTTTGGATGACAGCGGAAGCAGTCCACTGACCACTAAATCCCTTCCTCTTGTAACCAAGCTCCTGCAAACCACACCACCAACTCCCTCAGTGTCAATTTCCTCCTTACACAGGAAAGCCAATAGTCCTGCAGGCCATGTCACTGGCAAGTCTGACAAGTCCTCTCCTGCCTGGGATTCCTCCAATGCATCCTTGAGTGTAACGCCTCCTGCTGCTGGCGCTGCTGTTGTTGCAGCTGGGAGTCGATCGTCATCCCAGAGGGGAAGTCGGAAGACCACTTGTACTACTTCCAGTAAGCAATTGACTGTTTAACAGTCCTTTGCAAGGAAGATGAAATATCACAGCAGTCATCCTGCTGCAAAGTGGATAACTCAGGCCTTGGCAGCCTGGGCGGTGAGAAACGTGTTTCCGTTATCCACCGTTAATTCACAGGCAACTACAGACTTGATTGAGATACTGTGTCCCCGGTAACAAATACAATCTAGGTTCCATTTCTCTAGGCAGGCGATACCGAAAATGTACACAGACCTCAGAAAAAGAGTCACCAGTGTCCTAAAAAATGCAGTTGTACCCAATGTCCACTTAACCACGGACATGTGGACAAGTGGAGCAGGGCAGACTCAGGACTATATGACTGTGACAGCCCACTGGGTAGATGTATTGCCTCCCGCAGCAAGAACAGCAGCGGCGGCACAAGTAGCAGCATCTCGCAAACGCCAACTCGTTCCAAGGCAGGCTACGCTTTGTATCACCGCTTTCCAGAAGAGGCACACAGATGACAACCTCTTACGGAAACTGAGGAACATCATCGCAGTATGGCTTACCCCAAATGGACTCTCCTGGGGATTTGTGACATCGGACAACGCCAGCAATATTGTGCGTGCATTACATCTGGGCAAATTCCAGCACGTCCCATGTTTTGCACATACATTGAATTTGGTGGTGCAGAATTATTTAAAAAATGACAGGGGCATGCAAGAGATGCTGTTGGTGGCCCGAAGAATTGCGGGCCACTTTCGGCATTCAGCCACCGCGTGCCGAAGACTGGAGCACCAGCAAACAGTCCTGAACCTGCCCTGCCATCATCTGAAGCAAGAGGTGGTAACGAGGAGGAATTCAACCCTCTATATGCTTCAGAGGATGGAGAAGCAGCAAAAGGCCATTCAAGCCTATACATTTGCCTACAATATAGGCAAAGGAGGGGGAATGCACCTGACTCAATTGCAGTGGAGAATGATTTCAACGTTGTGCAAGGTTCTGCAACCCTTTGAACTTGCCACACGTGAAGTCAGTAAAGACACTGCCAGCCTGAGTCAGGTCATTCCCCTCATCAGGCTTTTGCAGAAGAAGCTGGAGACATTGAATGATTAGCTAAAACAGAGCGATTCCGCTAGGCATGTGGGACTTGTGGATGGATCCCTTAATTCGCTTAACCAGGATTCACGGGTGGTCAATCTGTTGAAATCAGAGCACTACATTTTGGCCACCGTGCTCGATCCTAGATTTAAAACCTATGTTGTATCTCTCTTTCCGGCAGACACAAGTCTGCAGAGGTTCAAAGACCTGCTGGTGAGAAAATTATCAAGTCAAGCGGAACGTGACCCGTCAACAACTGCTCCTTCACATTCTCCCGCAACTGGGGGTGCGAAGAAAAGGATAAGAATTCCGAGCCCACCCGCTGGCGGTGATGCAGGGCAGTATGGAGCGAGTGCTGACATCTGGTCCGGACTGAAGGACCTGCCAACGATTACTGACATGTCGTCTACTGTCACTGCATATGATTCTCTCACCATTGAAAGTATGGTGGAGGATTATATGAGTGACCGCATCCAAGTAGGCACGTCAGACAGTCCATACGTATACTGGCAGGAAAAAGAGGAAATTTGGAGGCCCTTGCAGAAACTGGCTTTATTTTACATAAGTTGCCCACCCTCCAGTGTGTACTCCGAAAGAGTGTTTAGTGCAGCCGCTCACCTTGTCAGCAATCGGCGTACGAGGTTACTTCCAGAAAATGTGGAGAAGATGATGTTCATCAAAATGAATTACAGTATAATCAATTCCTCCGTGGAGACATTCACCAGCAATTGCCCCCAGAAAGTACACAGGGACCTGAGATGGTGGATTCCAGTGGGGACAAATTAATAATCTGTGAGGAGGGGGATGTACACAGTGAAAGGGGTGATGAATCGGACGATGAGGAGGAGGTGGACATCTTGCCTCTGTAGAGCCAGTTTGTGCAAGGAGAGATTGATTGCTTCTTTTTTGGTGGGGGCCCAAACCAACCAGTCATTTCAGTCACAGTTGTGTGGCAGACCCTGTCGCTGAAATGATGGGTTTGTTAAAGTGTGCATGTCCTGTTTATACAACATAAGGGTGGGTGGGAGGGCCAAGGATAATTCCATCTTGCACCTCTTTTTTCTTTCATTTTTCTTTGCATCATGTGCTGTTTGGGGACTATTTTTTTGAAGTGCCATCCTGCCTGACACTGCAGTGCCACTCCTAGATGGGCCAGGTGTTTGTGTCGGCCACTTGTGTCGCTTAGTTTAGCCATCCAGCGACCACAGTGCACCTCTTTTTTTTCTTTGCATCTTGTGCTGTTTGGGGATTATTTTTTAAATCGACCATCCTGTCTGACACTGCAGTGCCACTCCTAGATGGGCCAGGTGTTTGTGTCGGCCACATGGGTCGCTTTTCTTAGTCATCCAACGACCTTGGTTGCAAATTTTAGGACTAAAAATAATATTGTGAGGTGTTCAGAATAGACTGGAAATGAGTGGAAATTATGGATAATGAGGTTAATAATACTATGGGATCAAAATGACCCCCAAATTCTATGATTTAAGCTGTTTTTGAGTTTTTTTTGTAAAAAACACCCAAATCCAAAACACACCCGAATCCGACAAAAAAATTTCAGGGAGGTTTTGCCAAAACGCGTCCGAATACAGAACACGGCCGCGGAACCGAATTCAAAACCAAAACACAAAACCTGAAAAATGTCCGGTGCACATCACTACTTATACAGGATATGCAGTAACCACTGAACATGAAGTTGTGAACTCAGGATCCTTACCATCCCAGCACAGGATTGTGGGCCAGATATGGAAAAGCAGAGGCTTCAAGTCGGCACAAGTGGCGAAGACATACAACATGCTTCACCGATCAAACACCGGTTCAGAGCTCTGCAAGGGCCACAAAAAAAGTTGTAGTGATAAAGATCCAGGCACACTCCTGAAACGACACTCCTGAAACAAGAGGCAACAATCTGGCAAGATGCTGAAGCCAAGAGGGCAGCAAAATGCCCCCAGCAGAAAAGGCAAGCCTATACAGTAAGGTAACCATTCCAGTGCCAGACCAAAATGCCTGATTATGCTACACTGATTGAACTTCAGAACAAAGCAGGAGAGAATGAGAGAGTAGCCTGTGGATAAAGAAAGAAACCAAACAACCAGTGAAGGTAGCAATCTACACTACACAGACAGAAGAAACAGAAGGAACAAAGCCTCAAATGCCTGATCTACAGGATTTGAAGAAATTTCAGGAACAAGCAGGTCCTGAAGAAAAAGCAGCATGGCAGAGAAGAGGTGCCAGACAAGAAGAAGAAACTGGCTTATGGAAATTAGGAGTTATGCTTACCCAGAAGCTTATATCCAGTTATGTATTGTCAGCCATGGACTCACACACTTGGGAAAGGATCAAATGGGAAATTTAGTTAATGAAAGATGGATAGCTCATGAATTTTATCCAGATGCAACCTAGTGTGTACAAGCCTGCTGGATATGTGGAAAAGTCCAATCCAGAACATAAGGTCAAGACAACCCTTGCAGCATTCCCCAAAAGTTATTTTCCAATTAGAAGACTGCAAATTGACTATAACTAACTGCAAAAGATGTATTGGTTGTCACAGACATTTTCAGTTATTGGCCAATGGCAAAAGCTACAGCAAGATCAATATCTAGAAAATTAAGTTCAGAAGATATTTGCAGATAAGGAGTACCAGAAGTTACAGTATCAGATTAGTGAGTGTGTCACAGAAAACAGAAAGGGATGCTAAAGTGTTTATTTTTAGTACTGGTTAATAGTAGAACCATACTCAATAAAACCCCAGGTTATTCACCTTATGAAATACTGTTTGATAGCATACCTAAGATATGATGTTATTATCCACAAGAGTTACAGCATAAATATGGTAATTTGACTGCATATGTTAAAAAAGTCTTACTGAAGAAACTGACACCTCTGTATTCTCTAGTTTTTTCCTCTCTCCCATATTCAGGAGCAGATCTGAATCCCCACAAGCTTTAACCAGGAGATTGGGTGTATCTGAAAAGACACGGGAGAAAGTCACTTGAGCCCAGATTTGATGGTCCATATCAAGTGTTTCTGACCACGCCCACTTCTGTGAAAATTAAGGAGAGAGAGAGACTTGGTTCCCACTACAAACTTGCCCAAGTTAAGTTTGAACAATGAAATACACAAATATGCAGAGACTAATTGGGCCTAAACTAGACAGGCCACTATGGGTCATTATATTGGGAACTTCAGTACTTATTGCATGACATTATATACCCAGACATGTAGAATGTGTTGTACATTTATTACTAATGAAACAGATAATGCACAAGAAGTGGTTCAATGGCATGTCCAAGAAATAGAAAATGAAAAACAAGCATATGCCAAAAAAAAAACAATATCCCTGACACTCTAGAGGGTGACTGGGGATGGTTATCATGGCTAAATCCTACTAAGTGATTTAGTAGATACAAAGGATGGATTGTTGAATTTTTGATGTTTTTGTTAAAAATTGTTGGCTTAGCAATTATAATGTATCTTTGTTTTAAGATACTGCTTTGCTGTTTTTCAATTTGCAAGAAACAAGTCAAGAAAGGTTTTGATATTTCCAAGTTTAAGGACTTACAGAAAAGTCTGGCAAGAAAGAGCTGTGAACAGTCTACCTTGATGGATATGAGTGAACGGTCATCAACCCACCATCAAACAGAGTGAAAGCACCATCTTGCAGGGATATAGTCTTTAGCGCCATCATAGCTAGACTGTCTGCTTAGACTCGTTAGGCAGAGAAATTGTAATGCCAGATATACTGTAATATCAGATTATTATAAAAAGGAGGAACTAAAAGAGACAGCATTATGCTAAAGCAGCCATCAGCCATTTTGTATAATGGCAGCCATTGTAGATGTATTTCAAGCTATTTTTCATAGGTTTATAAGTAATGCTGACATTTATATGATATATGCATGAGACCCTTATCCCTAGCAACCTGTATAAGAAATATGTACTCCAACATATTAATAATGGTCAAGGATCAGCTCAGAAGCATATATGAGTTCTTAATCCTACCTACCCCTTTAAGAGTTTATTAAGTGAATTTTTGTACTTGTATAAAAACGAAACTTATTATATGATGTAGTAGTTTGTTAATAATGATAATCTGAAAGGGTAGCAACTCCCTTTTAGCTCATTAGGCTAATAAGCCTAAAAGAATTCACACCTGCAGATTATAGGAGTTTTTTGGCAAGATTCCCAGATATTGGCAAGACGCCCAGAAAAATGACCTTATAGCATTTTAAGGGAATTTAAACAGTTTTAAATGTAAAATCATCTTTATAATTGTTGTAAGCTTTGTATTTAATAACTAAAAGCATGCATAATGCTATATAATAAGTTTCAACCCAATAAGCAGTTATTTGATTCTATGTTTCATAATTTGGTATTGATTAGAATGTCCATTGCAATAATCAATGAACATAGCCAGCTAGTTTATGTAATTTACTTTAATGAATTACATAGATATTTCTGTGAGAAACTATTTTGTTGAAAGCAATATGATTTCTCCAGCTGCAGTCACAAGGACATTTAGTTAACTCCCAGGCTGAGATAAAACTTTAATTGTGTGATAAGAAAATTTAAGGAGTATGTTTTGGAATGTCCAGGTGACAATAGAAAGAAGGCTTTCAAGATTAATGTCCAGATGGTGATAAGGAAAAGGCCTTCTCATTAAATTAATGAGCAAATACTGATAAGAATTTACATACAGGAATGTTATAATTGGTTTAATTAAATCATTGTTTATCTTTGCACATGGTGTACTTTGATTGGCTAACACACTGCCATACCTTTATTCCTTTGTTCATTTGTGTATAAATAAAGGTTCCTAAAACAACGAGTCAGATCAGAAATGACTTGCTGAGCTTCTACATATCTCCTGTGTGTTTTCTCATTATTTCTGGTCTCCAGCCGGCTGCTAAGTACAGAACCATGGACTGATGTTCAAGGGTATTAAACAGATGACCGAAGGAAGTTGATATACGGAGTCTATCTCCAACAAATCCTTACACTAATCTGAATGTAACTAGAGGTTACTATAATGACCAAGATGAAGTTGTGTTTATTTAGTCTAAATAACTGCTGTAATTCATGCTGTTTCTAAAACATACTTTCTGTAAATGTTATACCCTTGGATAGAGACGAGCGGGTTCGGTTCACCGAGAACCGAACCCTACCGAACTCCACGTGTCAAACACGGTTCTGAGCTCGGCTCAGTTATTCCCGACTGACACGGAAAACCCAAACGAGGCAAAACGTCATCATCCCGCTGTCGGAATCTCGCGGGATAAGGATTCCATAGAAAGAGCCATGCGTCGCCTCCATTTTCACTTGGGCATTGTAGAGAGTACAGAGAGGATGTGGCTACGTTCTCTCAGTGTTAGTTCTCAGCATTAGTGCTCAGTATCAGTGCTCATTGTCTTGTGCTGCCTCATGCTGCTCAGTAATACTAATACTAGTACAGTGTAATGTGCTGCATCTTGCTGCTGTAGGGTACTGTTTTAGTAGTGTCCTGTGACTGTGCATCAGTCATCACCATTCCAGTCACAGTGGTATCTGGGGGGGTGACAATTCCAGAGTGCTTTTGTGCTGCTCACTAATACTAATACTAGTACAGTATCTTGTGCTGCATCGTGCTGCTCAGTGTCAGTTCTCAGTAGTATCATCAGTGCTCATTGTCTTGTGCTGCATCATGCTGCTCAGTAATACATTACTAATACTAGTACAGTGTCTTGTGCTGCATCTTGCTGCTGTAGGGTGCAGTGGTAATAGTGTCCTGTGACTGTGCATCGGTCATCATCATTCCAGTCACAGTGGTATCTGGGGGGTGACAATTCCAGAGTGTTTTTGTGCTGCTCACTAATACTCATACTAGTAAAGTGTCTTGTGCTGCATCGTGCTGCTCAGTGTCAGTTCTCAGTAGCATCATCAGTGCTCAGTATCACTGCTCAGTAGTATCATCAGTGCTCAGTATCACTGGTCAGTGCTCAGTGTCTTGTGCTGCATCATGCTGCTCAGTGTCAGTTCTCAGTAGTATTAACAGTGCTCAGAATCACTGCTCAGTAGTATCATCAGTGCTCAGAATCACTGGTCAGTGCTCAGTGTCAGTTCTCAGTATCACAGCTCAGAAGTATCATTAGTGCTCAGTATCACTGCTCAGTAGTATCATCGGTGCTCAGTATCACTGGTCAGTGCTCAGTGTCTTGTGCTGCATCGTGCTGCTCAGTGTCAGTTCTCAGTAGTATCATCAGTGCTAAGAATCACTGCTCAGTAGTATCATCAGTGCTCAGAATCACTGGTCAGTGCTCAGTGTCAGTTCTCAGTATCACTGCTCAGAAGTATCATTAGTGCTCAGTATCACTGCTCAGTAGTATCATCGGTGCTCAGTATCACTGGTCAGTGCTCAGTGACTTGTGCTGCATCGTGCTGGTCAGTGTCAGTTCTCAGTAGTGTCAGTTCTCAATATCACTGCTCAGTAGTGTCATCAGTGCTCAGTATCACTGGTCATTGCTCAGTGTCTTGTGTTGCATCGTGCTGCTCGGTGTCATTTCTCAGTATTGTCAGTTCTCAGTATCACTGCTCAGTAGTATCAGCAGTGCTCAGAATCATTGGTCAGTGCTCAGTGTCTTATGCTGCTCAGTGTCATTTCTTAGTATCACTGCTCAGTAGTATCATCAGTGCTCAGTATCACTGCTCAGTAGTATCATCAGTGCTCAGTATTACTGGTCAGTGCTCAGTGTCTTGTGTTGCATTGTGCTGCTCAGTGTCAGTTCTCAATAGTGTCAGTTCTCAATATCACTGCTCAGTAGTATCATCAGTGCTCAGAATCACTGGTCAGTGCTCAGTGTCTTGTGCTGCATCCTGCTACTCAGTGTCAGTTCTCAGTAGTGTCAATTCTCAGTATCACTGCTCAGTAGTATTATCAGTGCTCAAAATCACTGGTCAGTGCTCAGTGTATTATGCTGCTCGGTTTCAGTTCTCAGTATCACTGCTCAGTAGTATCATCAGTGCTCAGTATCACTGGTTAGTGCTCAGTGTCTTGTGCTGCATCATGCTGCTCAGTGTCAGTTCTCAGTAGTATTAACAGTGCTCAGAATCACTGCTCAGTAGTATCATCAGTGCTCAGAATCACTGGTCAGTGCTCAGTATCACTGCTCAGAAGTATCATTAGTGCTCAGTATCACTGCTCAGTAGTATCATCAGTGCTCAGTATCACTGGTCAGTGCTCAGTGTCTTGTGCTGCATCGTGCTGGTCAGTGTCAGTTCTCAGTAGTGTCAGTTCTCAGTATCACTGCTCAGTAGTGTCATAAAGTGCTCAGTATCACTGGTCATTGCTCAGTGTCTTGTGTTGCATCGTGCTGCTCGGTGTCATTTCTCAGTATTGTCAGTTCTCAGTATCACTGCTCAGCAGTATCAGCAGTGCTCAGAATCACTGGTCAGTGCTCAGTGTCTTATGCTGCTCAGTGTCAGTTCTCAGTATCACTGCTCAGTAGTATCATCAGTGCTCAGTATCACTGCTCAGTAGTATCATCAGTGCTCAGTATTACTGGTCATTGCTCAGTGTCTTGTGTTGCATTGTGCTGCTCAGTGTCAGTTCTCAGTAGTGTCAGTTCTCAATATCACTGCTCAGTAGTATCATCAGTGCTCAGAATCACTGGTCAGTGCTCAGTGTCTTGTGCTGCATCCTGCTACTCAGTGTCAGTTCTCAGTAGTGTCAATTCTCAGTATCACTGCTCAGTAGTATTATCAGTGCTCAAAATCACTGGTCAGTGCTCAGTGTATTATGCTGCTCGGTTTCAGTTCTCAGTATCACTGCTCAGTAGTATAATCAGTGCTCAGTATCACTGGTCAGTGCTCAGTGTCTTGTGCTGCATCATGCTGCTCAGTGTCAGTTCTCAGTAGTATTAACAGTGCTCAGAATCACTGCTCAGTA